>NC_056738.1:141593065-141635565 GCF_019279795.1 Protopterus annectens | reverse complement strand
TATTTTTTATTTTTTTAATTCTCAAATTTAATGTTCTTCTACAAGGATAAGCCAGAAATGCAGATGCAAATACATCAGTAGCTACACAGGTAAATATAAGTGCGCGCACACACACACACACACACACACACACACACACACACACACACACACACACACACACACACACACACACACACACACACACACACACACACACACACACACACATGCTTGCTCACCAATGCCTACAGATGCATATACACGCATGCATGCATGTACTACACATGCATATAAGGCACTCATATTTATATAGAGATATTTATACATGTTCATCAATATGTATTACAGTAGTGGTTAATGCTAAAATATAATTCATATATTGTAATGATTAAAATTATAAATGCAGAAAATGTATATTATTTCACTAAAAAGCAAACTGGCATACATTAAATATATTTAAAAATCACACTGCAAAAATCTGCACAGTTCATTTAAAATTATTGCAATGCTGCTATACTAAGCCCAGGCTGTATGGGTTTGGCTTCTGTTTTAAACAAGTTATGGCTGATTTTCATATTTCATTTATGAATACAATGTGAAGTGAAATTAATTCCTTAGCAGATGTGTCTCTTCTCCTTTGCAAAACCAGCATTAACTCTCTCATGCTGTTACACAGAACAGCTGATAAAGAATATGCAAAGGAACCAAGAAAAAAATAAATGGCCTATGGAAAGATCATTTTTCTTCAGCAGGCACATGTACTGATAAATTACATTGTGGCATGCAATTGAGTAAATATATTACTACAGGGGCAAGAAGACACTTCACGTACTAGTTCGGATAATTATCAGTACAAAAATATTTCTTTAAGTATAAGATATGAAATAAGAAAGTCAACACCCAAGACACTATGAAAAATACTGAAAGTGCAATACAGAACAGGATATGTGAAAGAGATTAACAACTCATAGGAAAAAAAAAAAAAAATACATATATATATATATATATATATATATATATATATATATATATATATATATATATGTATATATAAACCACAGTTCAGCACACTAAATAGTGAATAAATCTAACATGCCCTCAAATAAATGCTTCAGTATGGGCAAATAACGACCAGGACATACTGAAACATACTGAAGCATTTATTTGAGGGCATGTTGAATTTATTTGCTATTTAATGTGCTGGACTGTGGTTGATGCACTTTTGGTTTGATCCAAGCACCAAGTGTGGATGCATGCACTGGAAGCTTGTTTGTTTGTTTTTGGGTATATATATATATATATATATATATATATATATATATATATATATATATATATATATTAGCTTTATGGACAGCTTAAGCCAGTGCTGCAACCATTATTATGTTTTCCTTACTTTCCTCACTGGTATAAGGATGCTCTCAACTCATTCTAATAAGCATTTTGTGTACATTTCATTTACCATATTCTTGACTCAACATACAGTGCATTCTTCAGAAACAGCTGTCCGGTGTTCCTATTTTTATATTTATTAAATCTTTAATAAATGGAAAGATAATGATAAATGAAGTATGGAGTGTTGTTAAACTGTCCGATTGTACTGTGGATCTGTGCACTTGTAGCCGCTATGTTACTCATTCTTTTCTGCGTTCTTTCCAGCATCTGTGGCACACCTAACAGATCATCCTGTAACTTTGTTGTCATGTAAAATTGTCTAGAAAGGCTTAAGACTTGACTGCTCACATTTAGTGTTTTTTCTGCATTTATTTTTTTGAATTTCAGCAAATTCTAAGTGACAGATATTTGGTTTCTATCTTACACTTTTATTTAAAAGAACATTACTTCACTCTACGCAGAAGCTGCAGGGCATATGTCCAGAAGTTGAATAAATACAGCATACTATTGCAAGTATCTGAACATCTGGTTTCTTGCAGACATTACCTCTGAGGAACCTTGTTTCTTAGTTATGTAACAGGATAGGGGCCACTAACCACAAGGCCTGTTTTAAGGGTAGTCTGGGAATATTGTAGGAGTAATTAACATGCTCAGCTTTTAAACAGTATGCAAATGGATATTGTAAGACTCAAAACCAGATCTGCTGGGCAGGCCAGCCTCATTCACAGTTCATCACTCTAATAGCCACATATGCGGCCAAAACATAGACTGATCCATTCTGTAGACCTTCCAAAGGTACCGTACACTTTTGCAGACAGACCCTTAAAACTTCTAAGCTCTCACTGGGAACTGGAACTATTACCTAGTTCTAATTCTTTATAACAGCATCTGGACTAGACTTTTATTTAATACTAACATATATTTTATATCTGTAATTATAATCAGAGAATTAAGTAAGTGAATGAGAAACTGAAGATTACTCAACAGATAAATTGTACGAAATGTGATGAAGTGCATTTGGGTAGAGAAATATCTATAATTTGCTTTATTCAGAGATATGATGGTCAAACAGATATATGTTACTTTGTTTAGATAATGGTATAATGTTCAGTGGTCAAACATTATGATTTTATCTTGTAAGAACAGATGTATAACATCTGTGATTTTACAGCACAAGAACTTCATCAGCATTTTAGTAAGGAAGTTTTATATCCAAACAAAGGGTATACAACAGTTTGGATTTTGAACATGAAGCTGTACTATACTTAACACTTGGTGCTATATGTCAGATTTAATTTTCACAGTGATTCTCACAAGTCCTATTAAAATTTATCATGATCAGAGATCATGGAATGCCCTCAGGTAGCTATAGATTACTTTAACAACACTTAACACTGAATAATTTATAGTATTTTTAGTATTTTTTAGAGATTGTACAGCTCACTACACAATCTGGCAATACTGATATGCAGGTCTTGCTGAAAATTTGTTTCAGGTATACAGTAATAACAGGTTGAAGATTAAAGGCACGTACAAACTGTAACATACATATTCTACTGCAAGAACTCTAGTGTCAGTTGCAAAGGATGGGGAGAAAATATCAACAGCATTTTTAATAGAATTAGGTATAATTTCCTTAATTACAGATCATAGCTCATGACTAGAATTGTAAACAGTTTCTTAGCTTCAAATTCAAATGCATCTGCATACTTATGGACTAAGCAGAATGCAATAAAATCAACAGCAACAAAATACACATAAAACCACACAATATGGAGGAGAGGCTTGATTTTAGTACTTAAAATAAAGCAATGTAGTGGGGGTAAATATGACAATAATCAAATTCAAGCTGTTGAGTGGCCTTGTGAAACCACACAGTGAGGAAGAGCCTGAAGCCACTCAGGAAGTAGATCTCAGAGGTGCAGGGCCTGAAATATAAGGATGAAATTCCAGATGATGATGATGATAAATGCACCCTTGGAGCCACTAGTGCATTAGTGCCTCAAAGTGGCAGAGCAGTGGAGAGATTGGGAGAGGGCAGAACATGAAAGTCAAAGAAGACTGACATGAGAACCTTGTAGATAATGTATAATCCCATAAGCGACCAGAGAACGCTCAGGAAGAATATGGTGTTAATGTTGGTTCAGAGCTTCCTAGTGCTAGCTACTAGCCCGTGTGTGTGTGTGTGTGTGTGTGTGTGTGTGTGTGTGTGTGTGTGTGTGTGTGTGTGTGTGAGTGTGTGCACGTGTGATACCTCTCAACCTCTTAGAGTAAGAAATCTGGACAAAGCCATAAAAAAGTGGTAGAAATAGGAACAATTTTGAAATATTGCTCTTACAGACTTAGAAAGTTGATAGAATAACAGGTTCTGCATTACAATGAATTTTCTGAAGGGTATGAAGTCTAAAACTCAAATGTCTATCTTTATTTTTTAACTTCAATCTTTAATGATTTGCCACTAATTTGCCAGAAAGCCACAATTTTATGAAAAATGGACCAAAAATGTAAGACAAAAATCTGGACATTCTGCAAAAATCTGTACAGTTGAGAGGTGTGTTATGTATCTATATCTATATATAGATATATAATATGGGTTTACCTGAAAACATCGAAAGCCCACAATATCGAAGACCAAATTGTCGAGACAAAGGCATCAAAACCTCACTTCAGTGAATGACTGGATCATGGAGTCCATTCCCACAGTATGTAAGTGTTGGCCACCAAGGTGGACTTTGCCCTTTTCCCAACTTGAAGGGGTGGGGGGTGCAGCTTCTCACATTGTGGGAGTGTGGGGTGCATAGCTCCCCAACTGGTTGGGTTAGGGATGGTATGGTTTGGTTTTCATTATGGATTCAGCGATCCGGTCTTCGATATTGCGGGCTTTCAGTGTTTTAAAGTACAACTATATATTTATATATATATATATATATCTTTGTCAGCACAATACTCCTTTTTGCAGCACCATTTATCTTTAGTTTTATCTGAGTTTAAGCACCACACACCATTATAAGTGAATAAAAGAAAGTGTTTGCTTGACATTTCAAAATGGCCTGTGTTTGAGAAATACTGCAAGAAATACTATTGCAAATTATGGGATGCCATGTTTATTCATTAGATTCCCCTGTACCATAAGGTGACTATTAATTTTTTTCTACTATAAAATGCACATTTATAGTCCAAATTAATATTTTAATAGTAAACTGAAAATTAAATGCAACCTGTAAATGGCATCATTTATTGTCAATTCATGTTATTAATAAAGCACTTAACTTTAAAGGCTCTCTCACTCCTATGTGACTCTGAAGCTCATTTTTAAAGAAAATAATGATACATAATGGTCATTTGCTTCAAAACTACATATTTTGCTTCAAGATATCACTAGTTTTTTTTTTCCTTTATAAGATTATCTATTTTTTTTTTTTGGCTTGCTGTACAAGTTTATACCAACACAATAATTTATTGAGGAGAATGGAATCAGTAAAAACTAAATGAAAACTCCAGCCAAGCTAGAACTTACACTGGGTGATCTCACAAACCTCTTGTATCAGAGGCACATGGGTTATGTGTAATTGACCGTTATGAACGTCAGGTGTTTCAGCTATATGGCAATTCTGAATGCTCATGACTTATTTATTTTTAAGTCGTTTCACTGGAGAATTTCAGGCCAATAAAGCCAAACCCCACTAGCTGTGGATATGCATATTTCATCCTTGTTATGACATCATCAGCACAGCACAAGCAGTGTGTTTGACTAAGCATAAGAAACACAGGTCTGTTATACCCAGCTGATGTCCATTACCATTAGGGTGGCTGCAAAATATCCCAACTAACAAACTAAAACAAAGAGTGAGAAGGACACGCAGAAAAACCAGTCAGTAAAAAACAAAAAACACTCTGCTTGTGCTGTGCATTTCTGTCCTTAGCCTTTTTTATTTGGTTATTAAAAGATTATCTTGGATTTTGACTTACTGATGAACTAGGAATATGATTTATCCATATTCTTTTCATTGTAGTTGGTAGTCCATCTAATTGGGAAAACAGCCTAATTCGATTTTCTCAGAAAAAAGAGTAGCCAGTGACATTCTTTGGCATTAAGCATTTTGCTCTAAAGGTCCAGTAAGAAAGAAATGGACAGCTGTCACTCATATTATTTCCATTGAGTGATAAGCCATCATGCTAACCATCAAGTCTTCTGAAAGCCATACACATTTCTTCTCTCATCCTGAGAGTATTCCCCTTGATGGGCAAGAGCTAGGTGGGTGATGCAGTCATACAGGAACCTTCAACAATGATTTGTTCTCTAACTGGTGTCCCAGCAATGAAGGCACATTTATTATGTCAAACCCCTCTCCTAAACAGGGGAATGGATAATTTGCATCAATGCAAGGACTACAATGCCCTCCCTTTTGGTGGTGCATACTCTTGTGCACTCATGTTAAAAACTATTGCTATAAATACTTGGTAGAGGAATGCCTGCCACGAGGATAATTTCTTACAGTGCCAACGCTCAAGGAATTGTGGTGTTGAATGCCTCTGGTCCAATTCTTCCCTCCCAAGATGGGTACACTTATCCTGCTAGATCCATCAAGCACCTAAGCAATTGATCTTAGGTCTTCTGGATAATAGTCAGCAAACCTAAGATCAATTATGCTTGCTGTACAATAACCAGTGATTTAGCCCTCTCCACCATTGGAACTTGCCAATGTTACATGGAGGGAGGGGATTTGTGGGATATAGTCCAGGTATTTTTACAAAGTCCCCTCCTCAAATAAGTTTAATTATTAGAAGATATAAGTTGGTATGGTGTTTTTTAATGATGGCTGGTGTTGTTAAGTAATTAGGTGATTAAAAAGGATAAGACTGAATACATTACTGTTTTTGGGAAGAGCAAATTCCTAGGATATGCAAGGCAAGTCAGACTAGAGGCCACGTGCACTTTGCCAATACCCATCCTCAAACTCTACCACCCTTTGCAAGGATGATAATACCTCTAAGTCCTGGAGTAAATTTAAGGGCACCAGTCCAACTACCCAGGTTACATTTGAAGGGTGGCAAGGCATTACACTACTTCACACTCTAGTTGAGTTTACTACAAGTAGGAGGAATCACTGGGAAATGAAACTATCTCTCCATCTAATTTTATTTATTTATTGATGAATGTTTACATCTCTGGTCATGATTCTGGTCCTGGCTGCAAAATTTGACTTGCTGATGAAAAGGAGGTTGAGAATAATTGGATCCCTAAGGGTCCAGTAAACAAGGCACCAGTTTCCCTTCAAGAGTCTGTACAGCACTACATTTAATGTCAAGGACTCCTGTCTCACTTAGTACCAAAGGTTTTTGAGACCACAGATCCTTTTTCACTGGGAACCTCTGTGGTTTTCAAGTTTTCTTTTTAATATGTCTATCCAAATACATACCAAGGGGTGCAATAATAGTTCTGACTTGGGCAGGTGACTACTTTGTGTTAGAAGAGATTGTTCAAGTAATATCAACCATAATTTGTCTCTCACCTACTTACATCTTCTTAGTTAATTCCAAGCTACTTCTAATGTCTTACTACATTTCTATTTAAACATTTTTAATTCTGCCTGTAATTACTACAGAACACTTTTTGTAAGACTGTAATTTATGTTCTTTTTAGTCTATGCAAAATTTGTATATCATGTCATTTATATTATTTTCTTTGGTAATGTTTTCACAAACTTCATTATCTTGTATTGCATGTTTGCAGCTTTTCTCCTCGGGTCTCCACTGAGAATGGGTTACTGGCTCAGTTGGGCTAACCTAGTTAACAAATGTCAAATAAATAAATAAATAAATATACCCTTATGTCAAATAAATAAATAAATAAAGATACCCTTGGCAATTAGTTGTAATGTAAAGAAGAATGTCCTAAATACGGTAACCATGTGATGATCAAAGAAGAGGGAGCTATCAACCTATATGTCCAGATTCCTGAGCATGGATTCATATAATAAAGGAGTACTTTCAATACAGTAGGATCTGGAGTGTTTTCACTTACCAAAGAGGATAATGCTACATTTCTTGGCATTTAGTTTGATCCCTTTTCACTGTATCACAAACTGACTTCAGTTAGTTTGTTCTGGAGGGAATATGTATCCAAAATAAATTTTACAAACACATCCAACTTGCAATCATAAACAAACTTTGTTAAGTAGAGACTCAGAAGGGAGGGACCTAGACAGAGAAATTAATCCATGGACAGTTCACGTTCTATCACCAAAGGTGAGAGGGCACACCATTGACCATCACCAAAGGTGAGAGTACTACCTGTTGAGCATCACCAAAGGTGAGAGTGCTACCCAGTGACCATCACCAAAGGTGAGAGTACTACCCATTTACCATCACCAAAGGTAAGAGTACTACCCATTGACCATTACCAAAGGTGAGAGTACTACCCACTGACCATCACCAAAGGTGAGAGTACTAACCATTGACTGTCACCAAAGGTGAGAGTAATACCATTGACCATGGTACTACCCATTGACCATCGCCAAAGGTGATAGTACTACCTGTTGACCATGGTACTACCCATTGATCATCACTAAAGGTAAGAGTACTACCCACTAACCATCACCAAAGGTGAGAGCACTACCCATTGACCATCACCAAATGTGAGAGTACTACCCATTAACCATGGTACTACCCATTGACCATCACCAAAGGTGAGAGTACTACCCATTGACCATAACCAAAGGTGAGAGTACTACCAGATGAACACAATACAGTTCAGCTACAGCTACAATGTTGACTGTTTTTTGCAGTAGGCAACATTTGTATTCATTTGTTATTTAAAATAGTAATGTGGAGCAGGATGCTCTTAAGAATTATGGAGGTGTTACATAGGAAGAAGATTTTTTTCTATGCATTCCCTCTATTTTTTCCAAAAATAATAAAACTTAAACCATGAAGAAATTAGCAGGTGATCAATTTTAGCAGCTTTGAAGAGGATTGTATTATGAGGGGAGGATTATGTTTTAAGGTAAGGAAACTGGAAGAGAGGTAAAGTTAAAGTGGCTGTAAACTGTTCATTACTGCTGGGTAAACAGAAAAAGGAAGTGTGAGAAGTAAGAAATATAGCAGATTGCATATATATTGTATCAGTAAGTTTAAGAAACATGTTGACAGAATTAGTAAATATTGCTAAGGTGGGGGTGAAGAACAGCATGGGATTATTATGCCTAGTGTCCACCTAAAGCTAGAATGTAGTTTTAGAGACAGAGGGTGAATGAGAGAAGATGTAACCCATGCTACTATCAGAGGACATAATAGGTTTTACAATCAAGCCTTTGCTGCCACCAAATGTTATAAGGAAACAATACTTACGATGTTAAGAACCATATAACATATTTATGAGTAGTAAGAGTGAAATGAGCATAGATTAAATGTGAGCTCAGCAAGTAAACTGAGAAATATGACTGGTGAATCTTTAGGTGAGAGTTTGCCTGGGTGTACACTAAATCATATGGGGTGCGCTTAGGAATGGGAGGAGAGTGGTGAGGTAAGTGAAACCAAGCACTGTGAGGTGTTGTGGGGTGAGCAGGCACTGTTGCTTAAATAAAAGAATCAGTGACTTCCCCCTATAATGCCATGTGAGCCAGAATCATTAACACTTTCACTAATTGTACACTAAGGGGACATTATCTGTATGCAAGAACATCCCTACCACATTTTTGGTGTTTTCTAGTCAATCGGAAAGATTACACTAAGTGTACATGCAGTCTACACTTTGTGGTAACCTTTATGCATCCCCCTTGATATTTAAGGTTGCAAGAAAATTAGTAGGAAAATTAAAATTAGGAGAAAGAAGGTGTGAGTTATGTCTGTGTTGTCTGTTCACTCAGAACAGTGTATACTTAGTGTATACTTAGTGTATACTTAGTGCAGGTGGTAATGAGTCCCAGAAATTAGTGGTTAATCCTGACACTTCTGACTTGATCAACAAGGTAGATGGAATCGTTTTCAGAAACAGTTTCTGATAGAATCGTTTTCAGAAACAGTTTCTGACAGTACACCTCCAGAGAAAATTCTTAGTCTGGATCCCTTTCTACTTATGCTGTACCTCAGTAGGTCAAATATACAGGCCGAGTGAGCAGGCTACTCAGTTACAAGTTAAATTACTTGCGAGTCTCAGAGGTTTGAAGTAAACACCCAAAGCCAAGGAGCAAGCAATAATTAGTAGTGAATCATTGCCCTTAGTATTGAGGTCAAGATGGCAGATTCATGCCCTAGCCCCATCTTTCATTTCCCATATTCCAGTTATAGGGATTGACTATTAGTTCCACTTTTAAAAGAGTTAGCATTTTTGCCACCATGAAACTTTTCAAGAAGATTAAATGTTCAGGGTAAACTGGATCTGATATTACTCCCATTTTTTTAAACTGGCAACTCATTCACTTACTATTCCCCTCACTCTTAATCAAGACAATTATCAGAGATGACACTGCACTTATCCTATGGAAGGAAGAGTTTATAGTCTCCTTTAAAACTGGGGTCCTTCATCCGATCCAAATAAATATCAGCTTATTACTATTCTAAACATAGTTGCTTAAAGAGTGGAATATATGGTTCAACAACCGGATGCCCACGTAGAGATGCATAAAGTTCTAATCACTTCCTAAGGTTTCTGAGAAGTGATTACTCTGCAATACTGACTCACTTAATTTGGGAGAAAAGTGCTCAACAAAGGCAAAAGTTGTATCAGAACATTTTGTTCACCTATCCAAGGCTTTTGATACCATCAGCCATACAGAGCTAATAACATAAAAAAGCCATTCAATGCTTCCATGGCTTCTCTATGAATAGAATACTCAAACTGAGGCTGGATAAAGAACTCAACATAAACTAGATAACCAAAAAAGGAATGCATTGTATTCTGTATATGATCCTTTATTTTTTTGAAGTTGTCAAATCAAGTTGTTACATGAGCAGTGTAGCAAACTTTTCTGTGATCCAATACTCAGGTATCACTGCTTAGGTCCGTTCTGCTAGAAGCTATGGAATAACAAAGATAAAGCTATTTGTGGGTTTTTCATTTCTAGAAATGTGGCTCCATGAGTCTAACCTTGCGTTAAATGTTAGCAAAGGCAATTATGTTCTTATCTGTAGGAATTACTACAACATCTCATGCTCCCCTGAGCTCAATTTGAAGATGTTAAGTTCAGATATCCTTCCTTTCACAAATAATATCCTGTATCAAGGCATAATGCTAAATGCTTAATTTTCCCTTGATGTCTATTTTCTTGCTATAGTAAAACATGCAATCAACTATTAAGTAGTCTCTACAGGATCAGATCTCTGACCCATTATACAGGGCTAGTAACCTGATAAATTTTGATCAGATCTACAGTAAACCTACCAATTTCATCCTAGAAACTTTACCCAGATCCCACCATTGTGGGCATATATTCCCCATTGAAATGACCATCTACTAAGCACAAGCCTGTGTATTTCTTATTAAGCAAAGCCTATCAGCCCTTTCACTGTAAGGTTTCACTATCTTTTCCACAATTCACAGAAAGGATCGACCTTAGGTTTTGCTATCATCTCTATGACTCAGGAAATGGTACCACCCTCCCACAGAATCTATGATCAAAAGACAAACAACTCATTAAAACCAGTAGGAGTTGGCTATCATGGTGCATAAAACCTGTTCAAATTAATGGACACAGGGGCTGGAGGAAGCAGTCCAGAATTAGGGAAGTGAATGGCATATGGCTGGCCCATGCGGGAGGAGGGACTTGGCTAGCTATGTGGGCAACACCTAGGGGATACTCTAGGTGGAGCAGCCCATGAAGTGAAATACAAAAACTTCGGACTCTCCACGTTTTTAAATAAAATAAAACAATTTATTTGAAAGGAATAAACAAAGGTGAGCGCTTTCGCGTATCCTCTGATACGCTTCTTCAGACAATGTACAACTAAAAAGAGTCAGGGTTTTTATAGGAAGACATAATTCATTTGTGCAATTAATTAATTGACTAATGATTCAATTATGCTATTAAATATTCAGTTTCTTTAAAAATTTAAAGCAATACACAGGTATAAGACTTGATGTGATATAATGAACGTATTCTGATGTCCATTTAAATTATTTAAAGCTTACTTTGCATATATCATCCTAATATATGACATAATATATGACATAAAATTCATAGTTGTTCATAAACTTTCTTAAAACAAGTTTTATCAGATGGTAAATATTATAAATATTAAAAATGCATTCTGGCAGTAAATAAATAAATAAATAAAATAAATAGACAAATAAATAAATACATTTTTATAT
Organism: Protopterus annectens; assembly: GCF_019279795.1. Taxonomy (NCBI): domain Eukaryota; kingdom Metazoa; phylum Chordata; order Ceratodontiformes; family Protopteridae; genus Protopterus; species Protopterus annectens. Next base: position 141,623,879 of record NC_056738.1, on the reverse strand, counting down.
TATCATGAAGTCAGATATGGTCAATGTTCTTATCTAACATTGTTATAAATACTATATAACATATAATAACAATGAATTGCTATAATGAATATAGAAGTTTCATGACCAAAATATATTTGTCTATTCAAAATTGGATAAAGTGCATTGAATATGTAAAAACAAATATTGTATGAAATCTTAATGCAAATATAACCATAAGTAATAAATAAGTAGTAAATAATTAATTAATAAATAGTTAATAACTAATTAATAATTATGATGACTTATTTAAAAACCCGATTATAATAAACATTGAAATATTAAAATACAAATATAAATATAAATACAAGTGTATTGAAACATTCATGAAATTCATGGACCTTAAGGAATATGTTTCAAAGACAACACTTTAAAATACCATCAACAATTCATGAATAAGTATGAACATTGAAATATTAGGAAGATAAATAATAAATGCTAAATGATGACTAATAAAACTAGAAATTCATGTATGAAGATACTATTTATCACAAGATAAATTTATTAAGAATCAAGCAAAAATTAATGTTATGAAAATAGGCATTAAAGGAGCTATCTACGTTTATTAAGAAAAGACCTTATTGTAATATAATTATTTAAGCCCGGGGGATAATGGCCTTTAAGTCTGAGAATCCATTTCAATTCATTTAATTCAATCAAGTTTACATAATCACCACCTCTAGCATTCGCTTCCACTGTTTGTAATACCCTAAATACAAATGAGTGTGATGGATTAGATATAATATGTTTTGCTAGGGCATTTAACTCATTTTTCTTTTTAATGTCGTACTGGTGATTATAAATTCTATTTCTCAATTTCCTTTTAGTAAGGCCTATATAAAACACCGGACAACATTCACAAGTGGCCAAATATATCAGGCCTGAAGTATCACAAGTAGCTCTGAATCTTGGTTTAAAAACATAAGGAAATTCAGGGTGTACAAAATCTTGTGATTTAGTAATAAACTTGCAATAATTACAATGCTGACAGGGATAAGTCCCCAAAGGCCCATGAAGTCTGTGAGAGAATCATATGCTGCCACAGCATGGTTGTAGGTCAAGGGACAGTCATGCAGGGAGGTTTGCATGCTCCTTTTCCCAAAGACTAGCAGAGTAACCTCCCTTGGAAGCTGATGAGGAAATGCTAGTAGCTCCTTGTAATCAGCTCTTGCCTCATGGCTGAACAGATGAGCCAGTGATAGCTCTCGTACTTGTGAAGAATGAACAGACCAGAATGGTCATGGGGATGATGGTCAGCAACAGGCCATAAAAAAATAAATAAAATCACAAAAAGCCAAACCTGCTGTAGTAGAAATTCTGTAGGCCTTCATGGAACCATCTGCCTTCATTTATAACAAAATATAAGTAATCTGTATTGCCTTGCATAATCTTTCCATTGACACAGTGAATTGAAGCCATAACACATTATTTCATTTCCTTCATGTTTTCATTATGCTTGCTTCAGAAACTGCAGCATACTATAGAGTATCCTATATAACCTTATCCATTTCAAATAATCCTTTATGTTATGTTGCACCAGTAATGCACTACACATACTGTCATGACTGTTGTCGCTATACATTACAGATCAACTAAATCCAGTTGCATATAATGCAGACAAAATGCTGCTATGCTTTTTATATGCGTGTGGATTATCTATTCCATCAGTTGCCTCCATTTTATTGTAAACCTTCTGCTATACTATTTTTACATTTTTATTATTATTATTATTATTATTATTATTATTATTATTATTATTATTATTATCAGCAGTGAATTTCTTTTGTTAAGTCAGGATAGTGTCTATAGATTCAGCATACCAATGTTCATAAGTTCATAGGTGTGTACTAGGCTAATGACCACAAGGGCCTTTTAAGCCTAGCCATGCATCCAAAATCTCTGACAAGTTCTGGTACTCTTGATAAGTGTAAGCAGGGGCTTTGGAGATTAAATATTTCTTGTCTATTAATGTTGCTAATAGCTTTCAGTATATTGCAATGAATTTATTTTGCGCCATTATGAATATAATGGAGCTAGTAATATGTTTATGTGATTTTTCTTTGTGCATGTGTACAAGCTGGAACATTTCTCCCTGAGCCTCCAGTGAAACTGGGCGACAACCCTGATGAATATCCCAATCATAGAAGCATATATAAATAAATAAATGCTCAGTGTTGCTAGACTTCTGTGGTAAGGCATGGGTTCTCCACTCTTAACTCTCAGTGCTTGTTAGTAATTGTCTACTTGCTAAGGCACAACTTTTTTAGCCACGTATAACACATAAGTGAGTTATTACTCCTGACAGCATACTGTCTTCAGAGACATGTACCAACTTCATATTTGTTATTGATCTTCAGTTCCAAGCGCAAGTGACAATGACTGCATACATTATGTTTGTAGATTCTGTATTATGCAGTACATTAACTAATTGTTCTTGAAAATGTCACTGTTGTGTGATCAGCACTTGCCATTTTGACACATCTCTTAGTTATCGTCAATTCCTCTACAGGATTTCAGCTAGAAAATCAATTCTGTTTAAATACGTTAGTTTGTCTTTGCCTTGTAGGTCTGATCTAGTGTGCATTTGTGTGATGCCACACTTGCCAATGTGCACAAATTTCTATTTACCCAGGAACTGTTTTATTATATGTAGTCCCTATCATACAGACTGCATGGTCTCTTGCATTGTATTACAGTATCAGTTACTATGTGTAAAGCTGCTGATGCCAAATAAGCATGTCATTCAAAGACAGCCAGCTTTTTTGAATAGAAACTGCAAATCATGCCTTATATTCTTGTCAAATGCTCAATTACCAGGCAGATAAACTACAGGGAGAATGATAGTTTGATAACATATTTAAATACATTGATTATATTTATCATTGTTTAGTTAATATGCACTCCCTGGATTAGAACCCATGGCCATCCACACTGTAGCCCAGCACTTAACACATATCACCATAAGGGGGTGATTATATTTGCTCAAGTTTTCAAAAACAAATCCAGTAAGAAAGGTGAAAAACAATGCTCTGATATCACTGATCAAGAGACTCCTTTCTGCTGCTTGTCAGTTTAGTGTCAAGTAAAATGTGCTCAGGTGACACCCTTTGGCACTGATTACCCTGACCTAATTCTTAAAGTACTAAAAATGTATTACAAGCCAGCTCTGTACAGGGATGAAGCCCTGACTATGACCCAAATGACATGAGCAATGGAAGAGATGGCCAGCAGATGTGGGAGAGACAGACCCACTATGGTTCATCCATGTCAGGGAGAAGATAAATGTATGGTCCAAAACTAAATGGCATCTAAAGCATGCCATATATACAATCCAGTAGAATTATGGTGTTTGTTCTGCTAAGAAAAATAATGCACTGTAGACAGAATTTGTATATGCATGGAAGCAATAAAGCACCGGGTTCAGATGCCTAGGCAAAGAGGCATTTCCCCTGCAGTACATTTGGTTAGAGACACAAGACTGAAGTGACATTCAGGTGTAGAGATATTGTATATGGATGTTGCAAATTTCCTCTGCAGAAAGGGAAGCATTCCGCACTATGCCCCAGCTTCAATAAACAAGTGCATGTGCACAGAAAAAGTAAAGTGTGTTGTGCTCGGTGTACAGTACATGCTTACATAAGCACAGCATGTAGAAGTGTGCTACAGCATGGAGGAAATCCTGCATTCTACTGTAGTCACACATATGCTCAAGTATGTGTTTTAGGTAATGTTGCCTAGACACTGTGAAGGGGGTAGTTGTCCATATGCACCAATAATAAAGGCACTGCTCCTCACACACTGTATTTTTACTGCCAATGGCATGCCCAGTGGGCAGCCTGCTGCCAATGCCTGCCATTCTGCTTGCTATTTCTTGATTTGTTGGAGGTCTTGAAAATTATTTTTCCTCTGTGCATTTGGTTACTGAAGCTGCAGGCATGTTATTGGATGCTTCTCTTTGCGCACAGGGAATTTGCAACCACCATATGTCTCTACAGATGAATATCACTTAAACCGTGTGTTCCCAACCATATGTGCCACAGGAAAATGTATTCTTGCCTAGGCATCTGATCCTGAAAACACCACTGAGATGCTACTGCAGTATGCATGCCTCACTGCCAAAAGGGGTTGGGGAAGTAGACAGCATCAAAAAATCACAAAAAATTCCAAGGATCATGCCAAAGCCATGGCTAACTTATCTTCCCTAAGTCAGCTTTAAAGCAGATGTCTCTGGTCCTGGATTTCTTCCTACTAGGAATGGTCCCAGCTGGCAGAAGAATCTAGTCACAATCTGGATGAGGGAGGTCTCAAGATCACAACAGCACTGGAGAGTCAAAATAAGCTAAAAGAAGGTAAAATGTATTACAGCTGTTTGTACAAATGCATCTTGTTTAATCTGCTTTTTCTTTTTTTACTATATTTACTTATTGAAGGTCACTGGCCTAGAACATAGCTGAAAGGGTCCTTGGACCAATTCACTTCCACACTTACCAAATAAATAAATGAAAGGAATCAGTGCTGAGTTTATTATTAAGTAACAGGTAATATATCTTGCAAGTAATTTTCTGATATCATTTGTGAAATCATTATGCATATTTGTTTTAATTTTTTCCAATTATTTTAATTATTTTGGTCACTATATTGTTAAATAAAACACCACTACATTTTCTTGATAGCTGCTGTGAAGATACTTTATTCACCTCACCTACCACCAAAACAGGTAAATATTGGGCAAATGCATTGTTGATTTCATGTTTTGAAAAAAAGATGAGGCACCTCAGGAGTGCACTCTCCCACGATTCAATACAGTATGCATATTGACCTCTAAATGTATGTGCCTGACATTGAGAGATAAAAATAATGTAATTTACATAGTACCTTAGGACAGCACTATTGGGAGGAACATACCCATTCGGATAGGTTGGTACTGCAGTGAGACCCATGTTCCTATAATTTGTGAGGAAATCTAGCACTAAGTTGTATTCCGATGATAACTTAGAGGTAAGTTACCTGATTAGTAAATAATTAATATGATATTTATGAGGCATTACTGAGTGTCTTCACATAGATATTTCAAACCTCCAGTCCGTTAATCAAATGGTTGTGTCACTTATCCTTTCTTATCAACTAGCTTAAAAGGCAAGTTTATGTCATTCATATAATAAGTACTGCCTCTATCCATGCTGTTGAAAATGATGGTAACTGAACATTGCTAAACTTTCTGTATTTCAGAAGGCATAGAATGGAAGAAAAGTGGCATTATTTCTGTCTTGAGTACTGCAGCCATTACCTCTTCAGCCCTGAAATCATCATTCTAATAAAATATTTTACTCCACCTGAAAATAAAGTCAATGGGTAACAGATAAATAGTGAAATACATTTTAATGTGACTCATCTGTAGCTGCACCCTTGAAGTATTTTATAGGAACCAAAGTTGCTATGTACTGAGACATTAATACGATTCCTTAGTACATGCGATCTCTGCTGTTAGATATATGGTCAGTATATGTGTTTATCACTCTGTACAGCTATTGTAGGTGGAATTCTCCTTTTTTATTGGAATGCAAGTGCCTGAAAAAGATTTTGCAGTTTCCTGTGTTTGATACAATTTAAAATCTAAACCTTATAACATTGTTTAGCATAGGTATATAGCTTCTTCTTTTAAAAGAAGAAAATAAATGATGAGTAATCTGTGGTAAAATAAACAATTTGCATTCATCATTCGTAATACTTTCACAGCAAGAGTACAGATGGTAAGCAGTTCTTTTATTATTTTTTTTTCAACACAGAAATGTATGTTCCTTTTTGAATCTGGAATACATGACAAATCACTGCAATCAAGTTAGTAATCAATAACTGGGCAAAAGAAACTCACTATAAATTATGTCCTCAAATGTGAAAATATAAGGAGCAAAAGGCCACATGTACACATACACACACACACACACACACACACACACACACACACACACACACACACACACACACACATGCACAAACATGTATGCATGAGTATACACATACATAAAACTTATATTTTGAACTTTAAGATATTAAACAAAATTTGAAATAATAATAATCCCCTTTTTTGAGAAATATTATTTAGTCACCTTCTACAGTCAGCTGATGATCAAAAATCTACCTTTGATGAACCACAAAATTGCCATAAAGCTGACCATCTATGGACGGCTGCAATTATAGTCATTGCCAAAGCAGTTATTTGGCTGTTAAGTAATTTCTGAACAATTTGAGATTTGTCACAGCTGAACAAAGGGCATCCTCATGAAATGGGGTTGTAAACAGATCATGTCTCTTATGGAAGGAGCTGCAGCCGTTCATTGTATTTCCTGTCCACTGTTTAACTTTGAGGGGAATTATTTTTAATGCTTGAGATGATACCACTATGTTTTTGTCTTGTGAACAGCCAACAATAAAAAACTTTACTGAAGCCAAAAGGTAAAAAAGAATATGAACTGCATTTTTGAATAAAGATAAGGTGATAAATTAGCAACATCCCTTATATAACATAAGCAGAAAGTGATCTCATGGTGATTCCTAAGAAAGGAATGTAGCTCTCAGTTACTAGCAATGAAAGCGTTTTTGTAACCAATGAATATGGGGAGGGGGTTAGAGCAGAACAGTTTGGGAAAAATCCTTGTAAATTTTGTATCATTCAACATGCCATTGGAATCATTTACGAATGTGCAAGTTAATGTGTTTATGTGCAACACAAAATGCCTATAGTACATGAAAAACATTTACCAAATGTCATTTTGAAATATATATATATATATATATATATATATATAGAGAGAGAGAGAGAGAGAGAGATGTTAAATACCAATAGACTACGTTGATCTTATATACTTGCATGACTATTGAGACAGTTGTTAACATTCCCAATTAATGAGTTACAGATTTTAAGTGAATTTAAGCCTCCAGGTATAGAATTCCTACTGGATAACGCAGAAACTGCACATGTTTATAATGTGTTTCCTGTGACACTGTGCCAAGTATATGCCTGTGGTTTACAACAGAAAAAAACAGTAAGGTTTAAATGTGAAAGCTGGCTTCTAACTCAGAAGGTTTGCATATTCAGAACAGATCCATATAAATTCACACCATCTGAGTAATAAGAGCAGTGCAAGGTTAGATGAAGTAAGTAATGAAGTGGTAGGAATCAGTACATACAACGGTAAACCACTGTGGAATTTTGTTGTGCAGTAACACTGCACATTTTCCTAAGGTGCTCTCATCTGCCATCACGCACTAGGGAAAGGGCATCTGATTGCTAAGGCACAGCAGGATTTGTTCTTCCTTTGGATGAGATATTAAAGTGAGGCCCCATCTGCCTGATTTGGTGATAGTTCAGTTGGATGCAAAAGGTTCCGTAGCACTTATCGAAAAAGAGTAGGAGAACTTCCCTGCTGCCATTTTCAAATTTCCCTAGTCAGTACGAATACCACTTCAGGTATTCCCTGAAAAGAGGCTATTGGACTAGAAGGAGTAACTAGTCAAAAGATGTAAATACATAAATAAAACTGTTATGATAAAAGAACCTGAGTACAGATTCTGGTACAAGGTACTGGGTACTGTTTGACCATACCTCTCAAATGTCCTTGAATTTGCAGAACATCCCTAATTTTTCCTCATATTTGTACCCATTCCCTTTCCCATTCCCTTGTAAAAAGTTTTGATTTTCTTCACAAAGGATTGCAGTCAGTCAATAATTCCAGATGTTATAAAAGAAGGTTGAATATAATTATTTTAATATGTCTACGAAAGAAAAAGAATGCTTTAACAATTTGTTAGATAAAACTGATTTACTGCTTTTAAAAGCAGATAAAGGTGGGTCCCTGGCAGCAATGGACGAGGCAGATTATGAAAGTAAAATGAAGGAATTACTAACAGATGTTAAATATTATAAGAAAATTGATATGAGAGAAGTAAAAAAAGCGTATGCATTAATATATGCATATATTGAAGAATGGTTCCTAACCGGTAGTATAGATGAGAGAGTTAGGAAGAGTTTATTGACAACTATCCCCAAAATAAGTAAAATATCAGGAATACCTAAAACTCAAAAAAACCTTAACAACCCTCCTTTAAAACCCATAGTAGCCAGTGCAGGTAGCAAAACCGAGGGCCTGTCAGCATTTGCAAAAAGTAGTCTCTGTAAGTGAAACTTATATGAAGAGATAGTTTTGACTTCCTAAATAAATTAAAAAAAATAAAAATAGAAGAAGAGGACTTTCTAGTAGCATTGGATATAAAACCTCTCTACACAGTCATCCCCAATGAAGAAGGGATAGAAACTGTGAAAACTGACTTATTGAAATAAAAGAAATACTCAGCAGATACAGTATCCTTAATAATGGAAATGATAGATATAGTACTGAATTACAACTATGTGTCTTTTTATGAAGAAATCTATGTACAAATGAATGCGGTTGCGATGGGTGCAGCCCTAGCACCCAGCCATGCAAATATGTTTATGAATGGCTGGGAAGCAGCAAATGTATTAGAAAGTGAGTATAAACAGTACATAGTTAAGATTATGCATTTTATTGATGATGTTTTTATGGTATGGACAGGAACGGTGGGCAAACTAGAAGAGTTCATTAAGTATAGTGTGTACATATTTAGATTTTACACGCAATTATAATAAGAAAGAAATTAATTATCTAGATGTTACAGTATATAAGGAGAAAGAAAGTTTGGTATCTAAAATCTATAAGAAAGAAGTTCAGAATACTAGTTATTTACACTATTCAAGTTTGCACCCCAAGACAGCCAAAATGAATATAATAAAGGGACAGTTAAGTAGAATAAGTAGCTTAACATATAAAGATAAAGATTTTCAAAATCAGGCGAAAGATTATTGTTCTGAGATGGAAGTTAGAGGATATCCAGAAAAAGAAGTAATGAGAATATTACATGAACAAATAGAGATGAGATAAAAAAGTAAAGCAAGAAATGAATCTTGTATGACACAATATAAGTACAGAACAGCAATGACCATATAAAATAGTGTAGATTCAGGAGCAATAAAAAGGGTGATAAATTGTAATTGGGGAGTGCTTAAAACAAATAGCGAAATAATTAACAAAATAGGTGAACAACCAAAGTTTGTGCAGAAGAGGGCTAAAAGTTATAAGAACTTCTTTCAAGCTTAACTAAATAAACCAAAGGAAGTAGCAAATAAGAGAGGGATGATAAGATGCTTTAATTGTAATATGTGCAACTTTCTATACACAGATTCCTCAGAAATAAAGGTGGGTAAGAATGTGGTTAGAGCTCCAGGTGTTTTTAATTGTAAATCGAAAAATGTTGTATATTTAATAACCTGCCTGGATTGCAAATCCTTTTATACTGGCAGAACAATTAGAGAGCTATATAAAAGGATTTATGAGCACAGATATGCCATACAGAGAGGGGATGAAAAGAATGTTTTAAGCAAACATTATAAGTTAAAAAATTGTAAAAGAGAGTATAAATTCTTGGTAGTAGAGGCCCTTCCTAGTGATGCTGCTGTTATAAATATAGAAGAAGAACTGGGTTGGCTAGAATATTTATGGCAGGTCAAACTTAATGTCTGCTTCCCACCAGGTTTAAATGATAGGGAGGAATCTGTTATGTATTTGAAAAGAAAGAGGCTCAAACATTAGTAATACTTTTTAAAAATATATAGTGTATTAGTATGTTGGTGAAAGTGTGTTTCTTAAATGTTTTCAAATGTATTAAGTATTTTAGGAAATGCATAAAGTATTTCCTGAGTGTATTTTTAAATGTTTTTCTTAACTTTTTGTAGTATGTTCACAAAGTTAGCTTTTTGGAAGTTGGAAGTTAGAGGAAGTGACATTTTAAAGTGAATGTATCATGTGATGATTTTAAACCATGTGACAATTGAAGCCTTAAAAAAGGAATTTTGTAGAAATCAAGCCTCAGTCTGAAGAAGTCTCTGTAGAGTTGAGACGAAAGCGCTAACTGGAGGTGATTTTATTGTTTTATTAAAGTGTGGTAACCTAAGAAGACACCGCTATTTTCTTTATTTGTTTTTACAAATTTATTGGTGAAAAGCTGCTTTTGGTGGTTAATTAGATTTAGGTTAAGGTTATCTTAAAAAATGTCATTAATAAAAAGAGAAAAAAGTAGTGAGTCTAGAACAGAGTCTTGTGAAGCAGTAGCCCTAAAGATATTATAATAAGAAAAGGAGTCATTATAATGTATTTGAAAAACTGTATATTGTTAAGTGCATATGCAATCAAAACCAAAAATAAAAGCAAACTGAACCAGGATGGGAACAATTTATTAACAACACAAAAATAAGTGCTTTTGTTTAGATAATACTAAACTTCTTCAGACAATTTAAAATAATCCTGTGATACCTTTTATATCCTTAAGTCACATGAATCCCATTCATAAATTACATGGTCACTAGTCCAGCTTAAAGGAACCATATCTTAACATTAACAATTACATAATTAAAATATCTCATAACTTATCAATCATAACATTTCATCTTTTAAACACTAATAATTGAAACTACATCATTTAAACCTGGTGGGGTAATTGCCTGTAAATAAATCTGCCACCACAACTCACGCTATTCCAACACTAAATTCCATGGTCCCCATCTTGGATTCTTCAGTACTTGTTCTACTCCTACAAATTTAAAACTATGACCCGCAAATATCTCTATATGTTTATACAGCTCATTAGCATTTTTCTTTTTATTAATATCATACACATGTTCATAAATGCACTGGCATAACTTCTGCTCCATTTTACCAACATAAAATGCAGGACATAGAATACATTTTGCAATATATACAACACCTTAAGAAAAACAAGAAAATCAACCTGGAATAAAAATATTCTTTTTTCCAATCTCAATTGTTGACACAAAGATTACATGTTGACATTGGTGGCAACCCCCACACTTAACCATTTTTCCACTAATTTTATTTTTATAAATGAAATCAGCAGCAAAGCAGTACTCCAATTATGCAGTTTTTTTACTGCTTAAGTATGTGTGTTATTGTACTTTTTATATAATTTTATTTTTATGTTTATTTTTATTTTTAACTGATTGCTCAAAGATGTTCTTCAAATTACATCCCCTTTTATATATAAACATAGGACGAATCCCCACCAGATCTACAATATCCCTATTAGCAGCAATTAAACTCCAATTTTTTCTGAATAATACCTGTAATTTCACTACTATTCAATTGTTCTCGTCCCGGTTCAGTTTGCCTTTTTTTTTTGTTTTGGTTGAAGTGCTTGTTATACATATGTAACCAAGTTTTTTTTGCTAGCTGCAAAATTTAATTTGTAAAGTTACTTTGATAAGAGTTCATTACTAACCATTTTGAATACCCTGGTCATATCAGTAAATGTTTGTGTGGTCAGAGACAGGTCATGGTCAAATGGGAAAATAAAGCAGGCCACCCAGAGCCATTCCAGTTTCCCATTACTTGGCTGCCTCTCCCTAATTACCATTAACATTGTCCGTGTACATACTATTTTCTTCTTTACTTTTACAATTATTATAGAGATTTGGATTTAATTAATAAAATTATTTCAAATTTTAGAACACAATCACTGATAGCCATTTGCTAAACAAAACAGTCTCACATTGAAAACAGACTTAGCACAATCAACAGTAAACTTCTTTTCTCTTCTCTTGACACTCATCCATTGAAAATGCATTTGGAAAGTGGCAATTTAAGTGTACCTTGAATCCCTGGCTGTTTTCATACCATGTCCACAACACACATTATAGGACCATGCCTAAGTTCATTGTTCTTTGATTCACCTTCCTGATTGTTTTAAATTATATTTCTTGTTTAATACAGCAACATTTGTAAGACTGTATTTTAAATATGTAGGGAACATTTTTTTTTCTTGTAAGCAAAGAAAGAAAATGTATTAACCAATAAAGACAAAGTACCTGTTTTAGAACATTTGAGCTATGAAAGGCCACTCAACTGCTCTCAGTCTGTACTCATCAATTATAGCCATTTTATAGACTGTGAACACATCACACATCTCATTGATATAAACATGGCCATAGTAAAAGTATTCCAATTTCCTTTAGACAAATGCATACTAGTCCTGCAAAAACAGTCTAATAACTAACTTTTATCAGCTCAGGAGGGTCAGTCATTTTTATTCACAAACATCCCAAAACTCAGCAATAATAGTTACATTGTCTCTTGACATTGACTCTTTGAAGGCTGTTTCAGCCGAGGCGCTAAGTTCTTTTAATACATTTTTGATATTGTGGCCTTTGTCATTGTTTTTTTATTTTTAAAAAATGTTTTGGTTGTTTTATATAAATAGTTACATTGTTGACTGCATCCTTCTAAGATGTCTGTCAAAAATAAATAATAATGACCAAAGTCACATATTTCAAATTTGTTTCACACAAACAATACCCAAAATATTACAATTAGTCCTGCAAAGTTAGATTAAAGACTGTTTAAAAATAATCAGATAAGAGCACAAGGTACTTTTATTGACAGAGAGTCCCCACTTTGTTTACTGTGTAGACCCTCATTGTTAAGAAGAAATATAAACTGCATATACTTTCTTACTCGTTTTGGATGAACTACATTAAATTGTATAACGCTCACTAGCATTATACTGCAAGATGCAGCCCTGTGCAGAAAAATGTAAATAGAAGAATATTTATCAGAGTGTAAGAAATATTAACTGCCTGATAACATATACTAAGACAAAATGTACACACTCTGCAGAAGTAAAAGCAGTCTGAATTCCACATTAGGTTGCTGCTGGCAATCAACTTTACATCTCAGTGTGTCATCTACAAATGCCACACCTGCCACCCTTCAAAAAATACATTTTCTATGTTGCATTAATAAAAATGGTGTGCTGGTGATATTGCCATAACATTTCCTGAATTATGCATAGAGGATGTCTGTCAAGCAATGATAATAGGGTCATAGTTACTAGGTATGTAGTCCTTGCAACCTTTAAGGAGCCAGGCTCAAATTCCCAGTAATTCCAAGGCACCAGTTGATTAACTGACTTGCTAGTGTCACACAGTCGGTACATGAATGTGGAAAGATTCAAGCCCTTCACCCTTGCCACATGAAGGAGCTCATTAACAAATCAGAGTTTTAGTCTTCTGTACCAACTACCAGAGTAACAGTTTATAACTAAATGCAGATATTCTTTATAATCTGATTTTGTAGAAATGACTGTATCACATTAACATGTGACAATAACTATATAATAGATGCTGAAGATCAAACAGTTTTGATCATAACTCCAAATAATGCAGGCTATATGACCTGACAACTGCTTTGAAGACACTGCAAAATATATCACTAAAATACAACATGTTTAAACTACAGGACATAATTCAGACTTATTAATGAATTAATTCATTATTTAATGCAATAAATAACAACTAACAAAGAAAATATAAATGTTGCAGCAGCTTTTTTCAACAACCTGCAAATCATACAAAAATCAGAAGTATTACTGAATAAGACATACTGTGTTTTGGGTGGTGGGGCTTACATGTTTGCAGGACACCTGCATCTAATTTTTGACCTCTCTACATCTTCTCCATCATCAAGAATAGCTATCTCCTTTGTCAGATCTGCCCTACTTAAGTAGCTAATAATACCGTATTCTTGCAGCATACACCTCCAAAGTCAACAAAGATGGATTGTGGACAAATGGGCAAGTATGCAGGCTAATGAATCAGCAACCCGCCCCACCATCATCATCATCATCATCAGCCCACTTTTTCCCATTTTTCTACATGGGGTCAGGATAACATGTTAATTGTCACCAACTCTCTCAATTCAGTGCCACACTCCTGCCTTCTTCGACATTCATGCCTGACCATCGCAGATCTTCTTTCATACAATCCATCCACCTCTTTGCTGGATGTCCTTGCTTCCTCTTGCCTTCTTCCTGTCTGTCCCAAATCTTCCTAACCAGATTGTCTTCTGCTTTTCTGCATGTGTCCAAACCACCATAATCTGTTCTCTTTGATCTTTTCTGCAATTGGAGCTATTTTGACTTCTGCTCTTATGTCCTCTTTTCTTCATCTGCCCCACAGTGTGGATCCTACCACCCTTCTCAAGCACTTCATTTCCATCACCTCTAGCTTCTTCAACTGTTCTGCCTTTACTGCCCAGATTTCTGTACCATACAGTAGTACTGGTCACACCACTGTCTTGTACACCTTACTTTTCAGCTTCTTTGGCATTCGTTTGTCATAGACTGCACCTGACACTCTATGCCAGTTGGCTGCAGCCCCTCTGTTTCTAGCTTTGACCACTTCTTTCAGACCTTCTCCTCAACCACCTCTCCTAGATACTTGAAGCTGTCTTCCTTTCTAACTCTATTCTCAGCTTGTTCTGATTTTCACAATTTGCTGCATGGAGCTTGGCTTGTTTTTTTTTTTTTTGATTCCACAGAGCAGGAAGTCAGGTCTGCTCTTCTTTTAAAGAGGCATTAGAGGCTTTTTTTTTTATTGTTGCAGTTCAGATTTTTTTTTTAATTATTTCTACTTGCCAGGCTCCCTAGCCAGCACTGGCATTAGTCAGTTGCCTGTGTTAACATGTGCTAGATCTGGCCCTGCCTGTGATTAACAATCTATCATTTATATTAGAGTAGATGGAGGTAATAGCTGTTATCATTGCAGTCATAGTACTGAAGGAGTTTCGGAAACCATGCTGCTTATCACTTATGTGCCCCAAATGTTAATACGGGGTAACAGTTATTTATACAGTAATTTCTCTAGAACTATAGTGATTTGACAAAAGTTAACAATAGGTCCTGTAATCCTTAAATTCAGATGGGGATAGTATTTTTGGTTGTGGGGTGAAGACCGGATGTTTGAATGAAGAAGGAACTATGCCAGTAGTCAGGAAGATGTTAAAATGTGTGTAAGAGGTTTTGCAATTTTATCTGCTGTCAGTTTAAGGAAGGAAGGGTAGAGATTACTACATTTGGCCAGTAGGGCAAGTTTCAGAAGATATGCTTTTGTCTCTTTGACAGGGAATTCAGTGAAATTACAGGTGGAAGTGTATGAAGCTTGAGAATATAACTGAAAAATGAAATTGAAAGGGTGAGATTAAGGCCTGTTTCTATTGATGAAGAAGCTAGCAGTAATTTCTGTAAAGGAAAATATGAAGTGCATATAGCCTTTGATGATGTTGATATTGGTTTTGAGAGCTATAATGCTAGCGTTGGCTTTGGGGGATCTATTATATGGACTTTGAGGTGTTTCACTTTATTTGAGAACCTGTTTTAGACTTATGTTTTAAATTATTACATCTTTTATAAACAAATATAGGACTTCCCATGATATGTGTGCTACAGCTTTATTATCTCATAATATTCCATTCATTTCAGAATATCTCTTTAACCTCTGCAGACGATCACTTACATTCTGCATAACCATCACTCTTTCATATTAGATTGTGCTCCAAAACTTCCCAAGCAAATGTATTTATTTATTTATTTTAGTTATTGCATTTGTTTACCGGGAAGGTCCATTGGGCCTAGGTGAGCCCATTTTCAGTGGACGCCCAGGGAGAAAAGCTCCACATATATTACCAAAGAAAACAAGAAAAACTAACAAACAATATAGAGTAGAATACAGGTACAATAGTGTAAAATATCAGAGATTAACATTAGTACAAATTATATAAAGCCACACTGCATTGAAGATAATAAAATCTCAACAGTTCAGCTACTATATACATATTTATACTCTTCTACATTGTGTAGAATTATTACACTTCCATTTTGTGTAGAATTAATAACATTGATAGTGAAGTTTTTTGACTCATAGTTATTGGTTTGTAGGTGTTAGAAGCTAAGATTTAGCAAGGCATAGTGAGAGCTCATGCAGCTGTTATTGCAAGATGAAGTGGAAAAAGCTATATGAGTATTGGGATGGAATTATGAAGGGATTTTAGTGGAGGAGGCAGGTTTTTAAGGATGTGTTATTTTGACACATATACAGTGCTATAGAGAAGAAAGATGTTTTTTGATAATAAACAAATAATCAGTAACTTGCAGCAGATTATATTTCTTTGGGGTGGGGGAGTAAATAATGTCCATACTATTCAGCAAAATATTTTTGCAAGTTGTAGTTTTGTTAAACTGATGCTCTGACATTCGCTGAAGTCCCCAGTGACAGAGCTGCAAGAGAATTGTTAGTACAGTAGTCACTGCTGAGATATCCAGTATGGCTTTCCTCCATCAGGGATGCCAGTACTTCACAATCATAATGAGGTTACATTAGGCTTCTCAATGGTCTATCAGACTGCATGCCTAGTACATGAGTCTGTGAACCCTCCTTTATAGTTACACACACACACACACACACACACACACACACACACACGCACACGCACACGCACACGCACATGCACACGCACACGCACACGCACATACAAACGCACTCACACAATCTGTATATCTGTCTGGCAATTGGATGCCAACCTCTTAAGCAGAGGTTTAAAACATTGTACTGTTAGATTTAGTCCCTGTAGAGTTGATTGGTCTCAGCAATTCTTCCTTATTTGGTCATGAAAAAAGACCATGTGCCCAGTATGTTTACCTAGTTAGCATACATAGATATATGATAGCTAGATCAACAGATAAATAGACAGAGAGATAGATATATAGATGGATAGATAGATAGATAGATAGATAGATAGATAGATAGATAGATAGATAGATAGATAGACAGACAGACAGATAGATAGATAGATAGATAGATAGATAGATAGATAGATAGATAGATAGATAGATAGATAGATATATTGTTTTTATTCACAGCTGCTTGGATGATGACCTCAACAGTTAGTCCCCAGTCCACTGGGGAAAGAATAGGCTGAAGTGTAACCAGGAGGTGCTCATGGATGGCTATCGTGAAGTGGGAAAGCATTTGGAAAAACAATCTAAAGGGTTTCTCTAGTCACTGCAGGTATATCATGCCAACTGAATCAACTTTAAAATGCACAAAGAAACTTCACTAAAACAAATCATAGGAGTGGGGAACTTAAACTATTCAGAAGAGCTTCATTAGTTGTCATTGTATTCTTACAGGTTTCTTACAGGTAACCTCTGCCTGCTTTATAAGATAATGTCTGATCTGCTTCTTTTGGGCACATTATGTGTGGGATGCACTGTGGGGAAGTGGACAGTGAACACTGGACTACAAAATCTAATACTAAAAATGGAATATCAGTGACAGACAAAATAAGATTTGTAACACCATCAAGATTTATAAAAACAGCTTCCCCTTACAATCAGAAGATCAGAAGTTACTTGAAAATAATAATTTTATATTGATCAAAATCCCAAAAAGCCGACTTTCATATGGCTGAGACCATATGATCGACTTTTAATTTTGAACATTGTTTAAAATAAAAAAACACAGAACAAAAACTTACATTCTTGTTGCTGGTAGGGGGGCAAGCCCCCTCCACCCCCCATGAGGGGCTGTGCCCCTCATACCCACTGCAATTTAAATATACCAACTCCGAGATCGCACTACAGTGTGAAAGATGGAAATCTTTCCATTCTGCACTATACAGAGATGTCCGTTCTGAACGTTCGAAATTCCAAAAGTTGATCATATGGTATCGGCCAAAAAAGTCATCTTTTTGTGATTTTGATCATCTGTAGGGGACCTATATATATATATATATATATATATATATATATATATATATATATATATACACACACACACATATATTTTTATATATATATATATATGTGTGTGTGTGTGTGTGTGTGTGTGTAGAAAGTTGGTAACCTATGACAGCTAAAGGTATTTAGTTTGCAGTACACAAGCACCCAGAATTTATTTCCTAAATAAAGAGAATCATCCATCATCACTAGATTTGTCACATCCCTTCCTGATCCCTTTCCACAGACTTACCAGCCAGTACCACTGCATACCTTCACTTACCTTGTAGAAGTATGCAGAGTGATCTTCTTTCCTGTAGCACAAACTGCTGTCACTCCTGCCTAGCTAAATCAGAAAGTGCTTGCCTTTTTTCTGTTATAAGGCTTTGAATAAATGACCATAACTTGATCAATCCATAATGCATTATACCCCTATTTTCAGTGCTAAAGCTATGATACCTGCCCTCATGAACTATGTCACTCAGTCTTTACAATAGTATCAGAAACTGCAGTTTCATATTCTGAGTGTGAAATCTTCCATCATGTAGTTATAGACAGATTGAGGTGGTAGTTCAAAAAGATCCCCCCTTCCTTACCACTGTCCTGACAAATGGCTTTGTGATCTGCAAGAAAACAAAGGAATATTTTATAAAGAGTGTTCATAAACATTTAGGTGTGCCTATTTGTTCACAGTTGCATGCAGTTGTGACTGAACTTTTTTAATTATAAATATATGCAGTACAATATTTATATATGGTAAATAAAGAATATGCAACTATTACACAAATGCAAGGCATTCAAGTCTGATTAATCTGCTAAAAGCCAAAGCAGAGAGCTATTAAACCATCAATATAGCATCTCCCTGTTCATCTATTTCTAATTAACTTGTCCTGGTCATAGTCACATTTACATCAAGCTGGACAGAGCAGACTAGACTTCCCCTTTACCCAACAACAGTCTGTAGCTCACCTTAGATGATACCTAGGCATTTTCATGGAAGCTAAGACATATAATATCTCCAGCATAACCTGCATCTGCTCTGGGGCTTTTTCCTAGTAAGCTGTACCTGGCACACCTCCCACAGAAGGAGACTCATGAGGATCCTTAGTAAGTGAATCAAAGCATCTCAGCTAACTTCTATCAACCCAGAGGAACAATGACTTTCCTCAGAGATTCTCCCACATTACAAAGTGTTTCACTGTCATGGAAGTGGAGCCCAGCAACCCTGAAAATAAATCTCATTTCTGCTGTTCACATCTATGACCTCATTATTTTGGTCAGTATCAGTACCTAAACCTCCTGAACACCCAAGAATGTGGGGACATACACTGACCAGTAAACTGAGAGCTTTATCCTATTACTCGGTTCTTGATTCATTGTCTGGTACAGTCTGGTACAATACCTCCAGTACTACCTTCAGTGCCCTCATACACTGATCAGTCATCTGATTCCCTCTGGCCTTAATCTTGAATAAAACAAAAGTTAAATTCCTTCATTTAGGCTACCTGCACCCATTTCAATTGTAGACAGCAAATGGCTTGCTATTGTAATTCTGAGACTCTTAACTACAAGATCTGGATTATGAAAAAATTATAAAAATGTAGGAGAAGAATGAATGCTGAGCATTGCTTTTCTCCCTTTAATTTTTTTAGAGAGGATACGCACCTACACCCCATTTCCCCAAATGTTTATACACCAATTCCAAAATCACCATACACGAGAGAAAAGGGAATGCTCCAGAAAAGAACAACCTCATACTTGGTATATAAAAGTTAGCATTCTCACTCATTCAAGTTGGCTGTTTCACATAATATCAAAGGGTTATCAAACCAATCAATCGCTTTTTTTTTTTTTAAGAGAAAAAGTTAACTTCAGATTTGGAGGTGCTGATGTTCATCCTAACTGCTTCCTTTGCAAATTGGCCTAAGAGGAGGGGCCATATAAAAATGATTCATAAAAAGTAACCCACTTTGATGATTATTTCCAAAAACAAGAGACCCTCACATAAAAAAGGATACTGGCAGTGATGCCTGAAATCATTCCCGTGGAACACTGATCATTGGTAAGTGACTGCTTGTCAGGCAGCTCTCACAGTTCAGACAAACTTAACCCAAAAAAGTTCTGCAGAATCTCTGTCTATGGACTTAACAACCACAAGGTGAAAGGTGTGAGTCAGGATTGCTGCTATTCAAGTAGCAGACAGGATCAGTACAGATTACAATGGACAACATCCTTCAATGAAAGTTAACTCTTGGATTGCATAATGTTCCTCACTAATGCAGAAGTTGCAAGAACTTTTGTGAGAGGTTGAGAAGCACTAGCTAGATATAGGTGATCTTACCCCTGCTAAAAGTATTAGCTCTGGAACCAGGCTTCTATATTATGTATAGTCTCAACATTCCTTCACAGCTACCTGTTATGCAGGAACAGACACCAGATAGATATCAGGCTACTTACAAGTCCCATGGTGAGTCCAATACACTGGAATTTGTGCTAGTAGATAAGAGGGTCACCTCAATGCGAAGGCAAACTGCAGAAAGAATTTCTGGGTTTATTGCTTTTGCATATGCACAAAAACATAATTCAGAACATTCATCCTTCTTGCAAACTCTGGGAGTGATGCTTGATAGGGCATCCCATACTTATTCTGTAGTTGTAATGGGAGCTTTCAATACTCTTTCTAGGAATGATGGAGAAACCAGCATGAGTGTAATTGGAATGAATGGCTTGGCTGACAGGGATCCAAATGGTGAATTGTCACTAGACTTACCTGCTAGTTATAGAATATCCAGAGCAAGCACCATGTTCCCACCCAAAGGCTCTAATTGTTAGTGTATTCAGTATTTAGTACGTGAGCACCTAGTGCAATAGCTTCATCACTGACATGGTAGTAATGCCCCTCACACTTGAGGCCATTCCATCCTGGCTTTCAGGTCAAGACAGGTGGAGAGATGCATCAGACAGCTAGAGTAGTGGCTGGACACATCCAGGAACCCAAATTATTATTTATTAAATATATAAATATTTAATGAACGTCAAACAGATGCTTCTGTATGGGACAAGTGCATTCCCAGTTCTGCAAGAGCTTCTTGCACATATTGGAAGAGATTGAGGATATGAAATATGAATAGACCACACTCAAGATCACAATAAATGAAGGTGCAGCAAGCAGCTGTAAACAAGAGGTGATTGGTGCTTGCCATTGTGATTACCCAAGGATGAACCAATCAAGTTAAAGAAAGAGGCATTCTATTAATTCTAGCACTGGGGAGGGATCTCCAAATCTACTTAATGATTACCAAAAAGCTGGGAATATAGCAACTGCAGCAGTTGCTGAAGTGGAAAGTCCATATGTTTGAGAAGCCACAGTGAATGAGATTTTGAAGGTCTTGAATATCTTCTGACAAATTAGTTGGCAAACTTGGCAGGGGTGGTACATTGTCCAGGATGTTCTCAGCAAGGTTGCAGAAATGTTGAACTTAAATGGTCATTGTTGAAGGTGGAAATAGTATTTTGAGAAACTCATTAAACCATTACATAAATACTCTTTCTGGAAGTGGCAGTGTCATAAGTAAGGGATGGGATCAGGTCCATTTCTGCAGATGAGGTCACTGCATGAAATAAGCAATTCGGAGATGGCAAGTCTATAATTGTGCAGGAGAGTGATTCAGAAAGGATGAAAGGACTGGATAGCAGTAAGTGTAATGATTATGGCACTTCTCCATTCTCTGAAAGACAGACAGGTACCTCTGCATTGATAAAGTGAGGAGACAGCTCCCATTTTCCAAATGTGAGACAGGATTGTGTGTTTCAGTTGCAGATTGATCATGTTCACATTCCTTGAAAAAGCCTACACCAGAGTGTATAAAAACTGACTTCGTCTACTAGCTGAGTTTCTCATTCTGGAGGAACATTGAAGTTTCCATTTTGGCCAAAGATGAGTTTATCAGCGCTTTGTCCTTGCAGATATCGGAAGGATTGTAGACATCTGCCAATCTGGTCTACATCTGTTTGTTTACTCCAGCATATTTACTGTTTGTTGAACTACATAAATTAATTCACTTTCCATTGTGCTGCATATAAAATGTTTTAATTAGTGATTTGAATATCTCATTAACTCATCGGTGCATAGCTTTCCCTGGTTCTTTAAACAGTTTTACTTATGAGATTAAATGTGCATGTAGTCTGATGAGATGCATTTGTACTTATTTGTGCTAGAACATTCTCATATCATTATGCCTTTTTTCATTGTATAGTTATTATGAATATATTTCTGTTTAATTACTATTACTTATGTATGTATGTATGTATGTATGTATGTATGTATGTAATTTGGGGTGGGCTTACTTTCTGCCTTTGGAGTGGTTTTATTTGTTTAAATTGCCATGCCTTACAAATGAAAAAAGACAAGGAACAAACCAAGAAATATATGGTTGATTTCTGATCAGTGAAAAGTCATACAGCCCTTGTGTAAGATTAAGTAATAAAAGCCATGAGGGGTATTCAGCAACATAAGGCACACTGCACAATCTGTTTTCAGCAAGCTTGCCCAATGTTCATTGTGGTCAAGCCAGGAGACATTAACAGCCACAGATACTGAACACTGGTCTTACTAGACAAGAACAGTTGAACAGTTTCTGTATGTACAGCTATACATTGAACTAGCTGTGCTGACTGTGACAGGCAATCAAAATGTCAGGTGGAAGAGGTTAGCCAATGCTGCTATATACCAAGGTAATAACAGCAGTGACAATCTTGGCTACAGGCACCTTCCAAAGACCAACAGAGGCTATCACTTAGGCATCTTTACATCCTGCAGCAGTTTCTGGATTGCCTACCAAATATGTAGACCAGTTCACAAGGTTCCCAGTCACACAGGAAGAAGTAGCCACCACTATATGAGCCTTCTACACAGTTTGGGACTTAACAGACATCCTTGGAGCACTAGATGATACAAATGTAGCCATGAGGAAACCAGATACAGGTGATGCACATTCAAACCTCAATATGTGTCCATACTACTCCTTGAATTGCCAGGTGGTATGTGACCACAAGAGCCCACAGGAGCCACATCATGGATGTGAGTGGACACCATCCTAAATCACTCATAATCCCAATATGTGGCATGCCAGTGCCATACACCATGCATTTTAGTCACAAAAATACTCCATGGATTTTTATTAGGTGATGCCAGATATCCACTGGAGTCATTTCTGCTGACACCATTACACTCATCACATGTGCTCACATGGGATGCCCACACTGGATACCTACTACTGAGGCTGTAACAGACAAAATGTTTCTTTAGTCACTGAAGATACATTTCTGCTCTCTAGGCAGTTCTGGTAGTGCATCCTTGGCAAAGCTGTGAAGGCATGTTTGATATTCATCACCTGCTTCTTCCTGCACAACGTGATGCAGAGGAACATACAGACATAGTGAGAGTATAATACTAATGAGCAGGTTGAGGAAAAAACATGTCAACCACTTGCTGTCACTCTGCAAGGTCCACCATCAACATAACAGTGATGAGACATGGTCACTGAGGTCTTCGGATGAAGGTAAGACAAGAGAGCTGTAAGAAAAACCTTAAGCACCAGTAAATGTTATAGAGTACACTCATCCATGCTGATGGAACAGACTGACGTGTGCAAGGCCACGTGTGTCATCAGGTAGGGGCAGAGTGTGCCCCAAATAGGTATCAATACCTGTGCAAAGGGTGAAGTCAGTGCAGGGTGGAACTGGGTCAACATAGGTACACTACATGAGCCTTTCAACCAAGGACAACATATAGAGGACAGCATGGAAGCACCAGTTGAAGACATGCATTTGGTTACACAATCTGTCCAACCCATTAGTTGCATGTTATAACTGCTGTATGATGTCAGTCTGTAAACAAACACTGTCACTGTGCTTCATTTAGAATCGTGTACCTGCTGTATGGACCATATGTTGCAAAGTGTGCTCCAAATTATTCAGTCTACTTGTAGAGCTGTTCTCTATTCTGTATTGACTTGGATGGGAATGAAGATAATGTGAGTCATAAGAGTGAGGTAGAACCAGGATTTCAGTTAGCAAAATCAGTAAGAGCTAAGAAAAAGAGAAGAGCTCTAGATGAGATCTTTAGACGCAGGCTTATAGGTGGACAATTTAGTTAGCAGTGGTGATAGTGTGAGACCTAGTGAATTGTGTGAAGCTATCAGAGGAACAACGGAGCTTCCTTCAGACCCTGATACATTCATGATAGCTGACAATGAGAGAGGGAGAACATAAAGAATTAGTAACAGGTGATTCTGTTAAAAAGGTTGAAAAATGTCATGTTCCTTTGAAGGGTGCTATGTGGAGGATATAGAAAAAGGTTTAAGGAAACTGCTAAATTAAATATATATATATATATATATATATATATATATATATATATTTATATATATATATATATATATATATATATATATATATATATATATATATATAATCTATATACAGTGGATATAAAAAGTTTACACGCCTCTGTTAAAATGCCAGGATTTGTCATATAAAAAAATGAGACCACAATAAATCATTTCAAAACTTTTCCTACCTTTAATGTGACCTATAACCTGAGCAATTCAATTGAAAAACAAACAAATATGTTGGGGAAAAAAATAAAAAATGTACAATAAGCTGGTTGCATAAGTGTGCACACCCTTAAACTAATACTTTGTTGAAGCATCTTTTGATTTAATTACAGCATTCAGTCTTCTTGGGTACACACCTTTCATCAATTAAAGAGACTCTGATTAACCCCAAATAAAGTTCAGCTGCCCTAGTAGGATTTTCCTGACATTTACTCAGTTGTCTGCTACAGTAAAAGCCATGGTTCCCAGAGAGCTTACAAATCATCAAAGGGATCTCATTGTTGAAAGGTAACAGTCAGGAGAAGGGTACAAAAACATTTCCACAGCATTGGATATACCATGGAACACAGTGAAGACAGTCATCAAAAAGTGGAGAAAATATGGGACAACAGTGACGTTGCAAAGAACTGGATATCCTTCCAAAATTGGTGAAAAGACAAGACAAAAACTGGTCAGGGAGACTGACAAGAGACCTACAGTAAAACTGAAGGAGCTGCAGGAATTTCTGGCACTACATGTGACAACAGTCTCCCATATTCTCCATATGTCTGGGCTATGGGGTAGGGTTGCAAGATGGGAGCCTTTTCTTACACAGAAAAACATCCAGGCCTGGCTAAAATTTGCAAAATGATACATCAAGTCCCCAAAAGCATGTGGGAAAATGTGTTATGGTCTGATGAGACTAAGGTTGAACATTCTGGCCACAATTCTAAAAGGTACATTTGACACAAAAACAACACTTTGCATCACCAAAGGAACACCATCCCGCACAGTGAAGCATAGTGGTGGCAGTATCATGCTTTGGGGGTGCTTATATTCCTCTGAAACTGGGGCTTTAGGCAAGGTGGAGGGAATTATGAACAGTTCCAAATACCAGTCGCTTTTGGCCCAAAACCTTCAGGCATCTGCTAGAAAGCTAAAAATGAAGAGGAATTTCACCTTTCAACACGACAATGACCCCAAGCATTCATCCAAATCAACAAAAGAATGGCTTCACAAGAAGAAAATTAAAGTTTTGGAATGGCCCAGCCAGAGCCAGACCTAAGTCCAATAGAGAATCTGTGGGGTGACCTGAAGAGGTCTGAGCACAGGAGATGCCTTCGCAGTCCGACAGATTTGGAGTGCTTTTGCAAGGAAGAGTGGCAGATATTGCCAAGTCAAGATATGAAATGCTGATAGACTCCTATCTAAGAAGACTGAATGCTGTGATTAAATCAAAAGGTGCATCAACAAAGTATTAGTTTAAGGGTGTGCACACTTATGCAATCAGCTTATTGTATTTTTTTTATTTTTATATTTTTCCCCTAACAGATTTTTTGTTTTTCAACTGAATTGTACAGGTTATGTGGGGAACGTTTTGAAATTATTTATTGTGGTCTCATTTTTGTATATCACAAAATCCTGGCATTTTAACAGGGGTGTGTAAACTTTTTATATCCACTGTATATATATATATATATATGGGTCACCTTCAGATGCCCGACAACGCGTTTCGCCAACACGGAATCCGACGGGATGAAAACACCGACAACGCAGATGACCGACAAGGTGAGAACCCGACGGACTCGGTAAGTGTGCGATAGAGTGAGGGATTTAGTGTTAGGGAGCGGACAGGTAAGTGTGCGATAGTGAGGGACTGTGGGTTTAGGGGTGGGTTAAGTGAGTTAGGGTTAGGGTGCAGGTAGGGTGTGTGTGCGATAGTGAGGGACTGTGGGTTTAGGGGTAGGTTAAGTGAGTTAGGGTTAGGGTGCAGGTAGGGTGAGTGTGCGGTAGTGTCGGACCTTGGGGTTAGGGGTGGGTAAGTGAGTTAGGGTTAGGGTGCAGGTAGGGTGAGTGTGCGGTAGTGTCGGACCTTGGGGTTAGGGGTGGGTAAGTGAGTTAGGGTTAGGGTGCAGGTAGGGTAAGTGTGCGGTAGTGTTGGACCTTAGGGTTAGGGTTTGGGTTAGGGATAGTGGATATGTTATGTAGTGTACTGTGTTGTTTACGTGTAGTGTGTTGGTGTAATGGTTTTCGGTGTTTTGCGTTGTCGGTATTTTTTGTTGTCGGTCTTTTGGTGTCGGTGATTTGTGTGCCGGCGAAACGCGATTTCGGGCATCTGAAGGTGATTTATATATATATATATATATATATATATATATATATATATATATATATATACATATATATAGATATGTGTGTTGTGTGTCTGTGTGTGTGTGTGTGTGTGTGTGTGCGCGTGTGTGTGTGTGTGTGTGTGTGTGTGTGTGTGTGTGTGTGTGTGTGTGTGTGTGTGTGTGTGTGTGTGTGTTGATCTACTTCTAAAGCTCAAAGATTAAAAACTTCTAACTTCAAATGGCCGAGAATAGAAGACTGAAGTTTTGAAACTTTGAAAACAAAATAAAAAAAATAAATAAAAAACAAACCTTTTTTTATGTTTTTATGGGAGGGCAAGCCTCCCGGCACCTCCTACACCCCCTGCTAAATAAATATACCAACTCCAAGATCGCACTACAGTGAGGAAAACAGTAAATATCCCATCCTGCACTGTATAGCAATCTCCATTCAAAATATTAAGTTTCAAAATGTTTATCTTCTAGTCTTGGCCATTTGAAGTTTGAAGTTTTGAAATTTCAAGCTTCTGAAGGGGATCCATATATATATATATATATATATATATATATATATATACATATATATATCCACACAGAGAAAGACAGAGAGAGATTTAGCTTTGGTGGCCACAAGGATCTCTGCTTCCTAACAGACACTGACCCCTGGATTTACTATTCCTCAGTGCAGGACTAGCTTAGTCCTGCATGGAGGTGGCCATCTAGGAGTAGGACGGCAGCACGCCATGCATAATAAGACATGCTGCCTGAGCTCCTAGGCTTACACGGAGCGTGTAAGAGTGCAGGGGGCGTGTCTGAGAGAAGAGGTCTCAGAATATACATGCCCCTGCAATGAAGAACAGCTGAAAGGGGTAAGAAATGAGAGAGGCCGCTCATGTCTCAGAATATACACGCCCCCGCAATGAAGAACAGCTGAAAGGGGTAAGAAATGAGAGAGGCTGCTCATAGGTGTCTGCATATCCCCACCAACAGTCCCCCTTGTGTACAACAGCAACAGTATACATAAATAAAATGAACAAACCTTTATTTTTTAAATCCCATGAAAGCTAACCGTAGGTGTGCGGGTGTGCCCATTGCTTATCTATGGTTAATGCAGCTTAAATGGCTGAAGAAGATAACAAGGAAGATATATGCAAATGACACAGCATAGCAATAGTGTAGTGGGCAGAGCATTTGCCTTACGAGCAGGCATTCCCGGTTCGAGTCCCACTGCAGCAGACTCCATTTTCTATGGCAAAGCATGTTATGAGTAATATTTATGTTGCATAACCCACTAAATAACATATTTTTATGAACTGGAGTAATGTAGTAAATGCACATGTGAGGTGTCAGTGTCATAATGAATAAGGCACTAGTAAGCAGGTTTAAGAACAAATAAGCAGCAGTAAGCATATTTAAGCACTAGTAAGGGGGCTTATGCCCGTTTACGTGGCGGTAAGCAATGACTACATTAAAGCTAACTCTCTGTAAGCAGATGTAATGGCAGGTTAGCTTTGCTTATCATCAAGCAAACCCATGCAAACCCACTTACAAATGCTCAAAAGTGACGTAATCACTCTGTATCCAGTGACCCTTGTTCTGCCCATCAACAAAATAAACAGCCATGCAGGTTTCGATCCCAGGATCCTATACACCATAGTCACAGTAGTTAACCACCAAGACATCACAGAAGTACAGAAGAATGAGGCATCAGCAAACAAGTCTTCACCATAGGAAAACCAAACTGAACCTGTGAAAGGAATCAGTATACAGTCATATGTTCCAAAACACACTACATAACATAAATATGTGAACTGGAGTACAGCAGTAAGCCCAGAAGTGAGGTGTAATTGTAATAGAGTGTTGAAGTCCACAGTAAAACACAAGGATGCCACAGAGTGTATGTATACATTAATCATGGATACCAGGCAGATATATAAGACGTAATGAATAAGAAATCAATGCCAAAAAGGAAATATAATGCAAAGTCTAATGTAATCAATACTAAATATTGCACAGGCCAGCATAGGAGGTGTAAGCAATGTGTACACCAGCTAACTCATTGTGCCCAGTGGTATACCCCTTTAAACAATGCCAACCTTAGGTAAGCAGGTTTGCCCATAGCTTAGCCTTTTCAAAACTGGCCAGTCACAGAACAGTGTGGAAAATTGGCCCTATTTAAACCCAAGAGGCAGGAATACATCTCATAACTGGTTGTAGCTTCCCCTTGTAGGCACTATGGCAGTAAGGGGAGAAAGTGTGTGCTTTCGGGCACAGCGCTGGTGCATCCAGGAGTCCAAGGTCATGGCAGGACTCCGTGTCAAAGACCATGATCAGAGACTACTGCAGGGCCACTACCAGGGCACCCAATATAAGGCGGAGGCCTGGGACCATCTCACCTGTGACCTCACCAGTGCCACTGGCATACCCTCAACTGGTGAGCAGGTCAGGCACCACTATGCTGACCTGAAGAAGCATAAGGGGGACATCTTGGAGGAGTGGCTCCAAGAGGCTAGAGCAGCAGGGGATGTTCCAGTCGTGTGTAAGTATCACCCCAGTATGTGTGTAATATTTGCCAGCTCAGGTATATCATGGATAGGTATGGCTAAATATTCCTCTTATGTCCCCCACAGCTGCAATGGAGCAGGCCGCAAACCAGGAGGCCCACATCAGTCGCCTGCCGAGGTTGTGACGCAAGGCAGGTCAGTAATACTCATGCATTTACTGTCATAGGAAATAAAACTAAAAGTAGTAGTAAATTAATTGCCTGTATAAAACCTGTATTGTTCAAGACAAGTACTGCATACACTAGAGAATATGGCAGGAAGAGTCTCATATTGTTTGTATGTCAATGAAAGTGTAATAGCCTGAAAAAACAGGTCTAACTGTTGGACTGCATGTTTGTATTAAGCAACCAAAAAGACAAGCAATCCACCACATGTAAAACAACAACCCACGACAGTAAAGGAAAACCTTCATTCGGTCTGTAGTCAAACTTTATTTACGATGAAATCCAATCAAGTGAAACTAAGCGCTTTCACCCACATTCAGCTACTGGGCTTCATCAGAGTTAACTAACCATACACAACATACATTTTAACCGTAACTTCATTTGAAACTTAATGACCAATCAATTCTAAACCTATGGATTTAACTGGTAATTAAATCATCCCAATGCTGTAACCTGTATGTTAATACAAATGCACATAAATATAACAATAGCATTTAAACAAAACAGTCATATTTTCAGCAATAATATTTAAAACTAAAAATTATGAATTTAATACCATCTACTTAGAAATATTAAAATATTAAAAGTTTAAAAACTTCAAAAGTTAAAGGATCTTTTGTTTTCATGTTTTTGTGAATGCAAAAAATATAAAATGTATTAGCCAAGTTAAATAAGTTAAATAAAGTGTGCCTTGTAGTTCAAAATACTAGATTTTGAAATACACTCATTTATTCCTGGTGTTTTTGTTACGTCTAATCTGAGTTGCCACAAACACTCTCTCACTTCAAGTAAGGTTTTGGCATCACCACCTTTTTCTTCTCCAGGCACCTTATCTATAACAAAAAATAAAAATGTTTTAAAATTTTGACATACCTTACTATGTGTAAGTCTGTACTGCCCCCCCTGGGAAAATAGTGGGATGATCTCAGATGTATAGGCAGCAAACAGGAAATACAACTGATTGACACACATCTATGAGAACAAAGCTGGCACACTAGTAACTCCCCAATACCTTATGTGACTAAGAAGCCACGTATGTCCCATTTACACCCCAACTTGTCAAGCTGTGGTCAGAGTATGTACACTAACAGAGTGAGATGTATGTGCATAATAATAATATGGAATCTGGTACTGTGTGTGGGAACATTCAGGTAGAGCTAATAAACATTCCTCCCACAGGTCTGTCAGATGCCAACACTGTGCCCAGAAATACAAGAATAATACCCAGTACTGGTACTGTTCACAGTGGTATTGTATGGCATTGCGACTGAAGCAGTTACTCTGAATAATGAGGCATTACACATCACTGGCGCCCACACTGTCCTACAACATATAACTGTCTAGGAAATCTGTATAAGAGTGTTGTAATACAAGGTCAGAATGCAAAAGCACAGGGATTAATAAGACAGAAAGCAGCTAGGAGATATACAGCAATATCTATATAGCAGACACAACTGTGATGGGCAGTGCTTAAGTTGTAGCAGACACAGCCATGGTCTGAATCCTGGGAGTGGAATTAGGCTGCATAGAGAATCATACCCTACAACTGTACAGATGAGGCCAGAATGTCCAGTATATGGGCCCATATCTGCTGCCTGTCCCCCTGTCCCACTGGTAAGTCTGTGGGATGATCCCAGATGTTTAGCCAGGATACAGGGAATACA
>NC_056738.1:141538065-141588065 GCF_019279795.1 Protopterus annectens | reverse complement strand
ATACATTTACTGTTGTAACAGGGTTTGTTGCAACATATATCCTGTGAGGAATATGAAGTCAGTAACTGTCACAGCTTTCACCATGTACAGACTGCAATCCTCACGCTACCTTCTGCAGTTCACAGATAGATGCTCTGTGGGTAACACATGAAACCAAAGGCACCACACACTAAACAGTCTGCAGATGCCCCTACAGATGGGGATTCCTCATAAACATAGCAGTGACATGGCAGGTATTAAAACATGTAGGACAGCCATATCAACACACACACCCTGTTAAAACAACATTACTCCAAATGCAGTATAGCAGCACTTATAGTCTGTAGTCAGGTCAGGCACAACCCCCTCCTGTGTGTTGCCCTGTTTCCACAGTGTATGTTGTTAGAGGTAAATCCCCAATCCATCTGAGATGCTGTTTGCCAAACAACAGATCGAGTTCCTGCTCACAGTGAATAAAAAGGCCCAACACCATCATGATGTTCCTAGATATTGGAGTGTGTTTCCATGCAATTGGCTATGGAAATGTTACCACAGCTGTTCCACATACAATCAGCTAGAGGAGGGCTGCAATTCATGCAGAGGCCATCAGTTGATCATGAGCATCACTTAAATACACATGCTGCTGCCTAAGCAAAGCAGGTGTAGGTCTCCACATCCACCAGAGAGGGAGTGAGAGAGGCAGACAGAGACAAAGGCAAGTCAGGGAGGGGTAAGAGAGTAAACCTTAAGCATGTTTGTGTCACACACCTACCAGCACAGGGTATCAAACCCCTGATGACTATGCAGTGTTATCACATTTCTATGCAGTTATTGGATGTGCCACATAGGTTACATGTTGAGGAGCTCTCAGAATGTATATGTGATGGTGAGTGACATCTGCAACAAGGATATGGTAGCTATATGGTAGGTGTAGTACACAAGCCTGTCACATGAATAGGTGCCAGCGACACCACAGCCACACTCTCACAGGGTTGCATACACATTGACACACTTGGCAGGGCCAGGAATACAACTCATCACTAGTGAGATTGCCACAACACATTACTGTGCAGGTATCACATGCACCACAGGGGTCATACAGAGGTTATATGGGCAAAGGGTATGGGGAGGTGTCTGACATCAGAAAGCATGCTTCAGTATGCCAATAGGGGTTGTGGTGAGTGTGAATGTGATCATACACATCATACAACACACACACACACACACACACACACACACACACACACACACACACACACACACACACACGGTGTCAGTACTGACATGCATGGGTGCATTGCTTTACGGGTGTGTAGTGGTGGACTGTGCCAGACAGCTATAAAAGGCTAGGTGATGGGTATACCTTGGCATCAGGCCACATGTCAATGGTCTGCATTGCGGCTCAGGGATGTAGTTTCTGGATTTGCCCACACAGGTGGGTATTGCATTCACCATCCAGTCACCTGGGTGACTATTGCATGTGGCCAATGCTGTGCATTGCTTGCCATGTATGTGTTCCTTAGTCCATGACATGGGCGGTGTCTGGGATGTGCACACCTCCCTCATGCATGTACAGTGACATGTGGAACTGTACCTGGGGTGTCTGGCCCATGTTGTGTACACAGATTATCATCAGAAGTTACAGTCCTGGCTTCATGTGGTGGGAACTGGTAATGGACAGCAGGTTTACCCTGCACCTACATTGATAGCATGCTAATGGCATTCCCTGGTGTCAGTGGCATCTTTCCATACAGGGCATGTTTTCAAGCATGGTATGTTCTTTGTGGGTCAGATTTGATGGCACCACAGATGTTGCAGGTATCCAGTGGGGAACATGGGGAAGGTGCACTGCCTGCATGTATGTCCCTATTGGACAGATGGACAGGGTACCATGTCCTCTGTAGCTCACTGCAATCACTCCAGAGTTACTATCAGTGGGCAATATGTAGTGTACTACCAACATAGTGGCTGTTGTCAGGGCAACTGTGCGTGTGTGTATGAGACAAGGGTTGAGAGTGTTCTCTGGGTAGTACTAGGGTTGCTAGCTTTATTTGCCTGGCCCTGATGTCACATGGATGGGTTTGGATTTGCACCCCAGCATCTCAGCTATTTCACATCTGTTATCCCTGTACGGTGGACATTGTGATATATACTAGGGCCACCATATAAGAAATTTGCATTCAAATTGTAGTGCGTGTCGCTAGGCTAAAATGCATTTCCCCTACACAGGCATTGAAACACACACAAAACATCATGTGTGGGAATAGAACCCCTACCAGAGTTCTGTATCACACTACATCATGAAGCTATTATAGAACATACCATGGGGATTACAGGAGAACTCCTTCCCTAAAGGTGTATTTCACAATGAATGACATCAGCAGGCTTGCCAAAGTAGGGCATTTGAATTGTAGTGAGTGTGGCTAGGCTAAAATGCATTGTTCCCTACACAGACATTGAAACATACACAAAACATCCACAACTGACATGTGTGGGTAGAGAACCCCTACCAGAGTTCTATATCACACTACAGTATGAAGCTGTTATAGGACACACCATGGGGATTACTGGAAAACTCCTTCCCCAATGGTGTATTTCACAATGAATGACATCAGCAGGATTGCCAAAGTAGGGCATTTGAATTGTAGCGAGTGTGGTTAAGTTATAATGCATTGCTCCCTACACACACACACACACACACACACACACACACACACACACACACACACACACACACACACACACACACACACACACACACACACACACACACACACACACACACACACACTTGCCATGTCTGGGATTAGAACTCCTCCCTAACTAGCTGATCACACTACAGCAGTACGCAGTTATAGGACATGCCATGGAGATTACTGGGCTACACCTTTTTAAAAGGTGTATTTCACAGTGTATGACATCAGCAGCCTTGACACAGTAGGGCAATTGGATTGTAGTGAGTGTTACTAGCCTAAAAAGCATTGCTCTCTACACAGATGGCGACACACACTCATACATACACACACTGTTGCCATGTCTGGGATTAGAACTCCTACCTAACTAGTTTATTACACTACAGCAGTATGCAGGTATAGGATGCACCACAGAGATTACTGGGCTGCAGCTTTCCAATAGGTGTATTTCACAGTGTATGACATCAGCAGCCTTGACAAAGTAGGGCATTTGAATTGTAGTGAGTGTGACTAGACTAAAAGGCATTGCTCTCTACACAGACAGTGATGCACACACACACACACATACATACATATACACACACACACACACACACACACACACACACACACACACACACACACACACACACACACACACACACACACACACACACGCATGCGTGCGCGCATACGCACACGCACACACAAACACACACACACACACAGTTGCCATGTCTAGGATTAGAACTCCTACCTAACTAAAAAATGCAGAAAAAGAGACACTGAAGGCTGTAAATTCCAGAATAAGGCCTTTACTAGTGCAAAAACACAAGCACTTTCACAAATGAGCTTCCTCAGGTGTACATTAAGCACTAATGAAACACACCTTTTATCCTAAAAGTAAGTCACATGGTACATAATGATATAATAATCAAGCTGAAAACTTAAAATATCATAAAAGACATATTCTAAAAAAAATATCAAAATTTTATTCATAAAAAATATAAAAACATATAAAAATATAAACATATTAAAACATATAATCATCTTTTCAGGGGCCTCATCTTCAGTCTTGGTCTCAAGGGAATACACTCATTAAGACCATGTCCCTCAGTACTTCTCAATCTGGTCTCAAGGGAATACACTCATTAAGACCATGTCCCTCAGTACTTCTCAATCTGGTAATCCATATATCTTCTAAGCTCTCAGTTCTATTACATATGTCACCCTGTCTTAGGCTCTCATAAAGTAAGCCTATCACTCTAAAGCTAAATACACGGGAATCATTTGTACTAGACACATGCTTAGCAAGTGCATTAGTTGTACTTCCCTTCCTTATATTATACAAATGTTCCCTGATACCTAACTAGTTTATTACACTACAGCAGTATGGAGGTATAGGACACACCATGGAGATTACTGGACTGCAATTTTCCAAAAGGTGTATTTCACAGTGAATGAGATTAGCAGCCTTGACAATGTAGGGCATTTGAATTGTAGGGAATGTGACTAGCCTAAAAAGCATTGCTCTCTACACAGACAGAGACACACACACACACACACACACACACACACACACACACACACACACAGTTGCCATGTCTGGGATTAAAACTCCTACCTTACTAGCTTATCACACTACAGCAGTACCAGTTATAGGAAGCACCATGGAGATTACTGGCCAACACCTTTCACAAGGGTATATTTCAAAGTGGATGAATTCAGCAGACTTGTCATAGTACAGCTATGGGGAGGGCATGGGCCATAAACCATTCATCTAGAGGTTGAAACACCACATGCGGGCACACCCAGGGTATATTCCACAGGTACGTGCATACAGCTGCTAGATGACTATTTCCTTGTATAGTCATGTTGCACAGCTAGCACTTGCACCACATAGTTCGTCATGCTGACAGATACCAGTGGCTAAGGTCAAAAGTGAGTGACATCTGAACCTCATGTGCTTGTAGCCATTTGGCTGTATGCTGGGTGGGACAGGCCTAATAATGGATGGCCCCTTGTGACAGTCACTCTATTCCACACATCTGTGTACATCTACGTTTGGCTTATTATAGTGTGTTGTCCTTGGATATATGCCTGTATTCCTATCCAGTGTGTGTGCAAAGCATGAGTGCTGCATACTGAGGAGTGTCTGCACTAACATCTGCAAATGCCAGATATGTCTGGCCCACTATTGTTTGCAGACATGGCCTTCATTTGTTTAAGTGTGTGAGCATGCCCAGTATGCCCTTCTGTATTGAATGTGTGGGTCGATTCCAGGTAGTTTGTACTGCAGTGCAGGCATTTGTGTTGTACACCTACAGGTAGCATACTGTTTCTGCAGGGTATCTGCCAATCATATGGCAAAATGGAGACAAACTGTGCAGGGGATAGTGTGTACTGTAGGTGATTATGTCTGTGCTGCTTCAGCTGCATGGTACTGCTGTTAGCAGAGATATTCAGACATGTGTACTGTTAGACACAGTGAAGTGTTCTGTCCTCATGTACTGTCAGATGGACATTCTTACTCACAGCGATGACTTGTGGGACAAGGGTGACTGCAGCTGTGTCTGGTATTATGGGCAGACATCTATGTATTTATGGTAAGTTATGCCATTCTGGAGGGGGACCTGCAGACACTTGGTGCTAGGTTTGTGTATCCAGTTCAGCACCTTGGTACAGTGCTGGCAGAGGATCCCATACTTGTCCCCCCCCCGTCAACATGGCAGTATGGCCTTATCTTGCTGTGGCAATGCCTCACAGCTGTACCGATTTACACATGTTAGCCAGAGGCAGGGGCCATGGCTCAGGACATTTACTCTATTGTGGTGTACGGGCAGGTGTGTAGCCATCCATTCATGTGTTTTCAGCTAGGGATAGTGTGCACACAGCTTGGTGTCAGACCCTGCACATTCCATGCTGCCCATGCTCCCACACCACCCGATGTTATTCTAACCTCTTCCATACATTATGCATACATTCTGTGATACTTTCTCTAAGGGTATCACATCACAGATGTGTGTTATTGTTGGTCCACAGTTCATACAGTGGGACATGGTGGACATGTTACTGTGGTTTGTCCACATGGCCTTGCATATGGCTTAAATGGAGTGTGTTATGTTGTTATTTGGGTGGCCATGACATAACATGCATTGACAGTATGTGTGAGACATTGGCAAGTGCTTGTGGGGCATTAGATATTGATGTAGCCCAGATGTGACAGGCTGTTGCATTCTGTCAGCCCTACAGTCCCGGACCACCATACAGTATATTCCCCTGGGGTGACAGGGTAGATGTGATAGTTGTTCATGCCAATATCTTATATCATTCTTGATCAGGTGGTGTCGATGCTGGCAGGGTGCTACCTACAGCTAGGGACACATCTGCATGGGACACCTGCACTGCATGCTGCAGTCTTTTGCTATTGCCATATATAGGTGGGGTCGTACTGTACCCATTCCCCAGAGCAGGGATATTGCGAGAGAGGTGCCTGTGGGTGGTGTTTGCATGGCTGGGTGCATGTGTGCTATGGACACTACTTGCATCTGATACACAGATATGCATGGGGCATTACAGTTATGCTGACATGTGTGGGTACATCAGCTGATTCCCAATACATCAATCCTACCTCCTTTGTGATCTGCAGGTGTTCAGGTAGACCTCACTGGTATCCCCTACTGCAGGTCCTGTTACTGTGATGCATACCTATATGTACAAATCTAAGGGTGTCACCATTTCACAATGACACAATATATACTGTATGTCTGGGGTACTTTCCCCTGTGTACTGCTTGTATATCTAGCCCAACAGCCATGCCATGTCAGTCTTTCAGATGGTGACACATATTACCACCATACATTTACAATGGCTTACTGCTTGCATGTGTTATACTGGTGGGGATTGTCTTTGGCACTGCAGTCATGAGGGCTGTCCCTGTTATCAGCAGTAGTGGGCAATGGCCACCAGGTCTTACCTCAACATGTATACATACTGACCACTCTCACACATTATGAAACACACACCATCCTAACACACTCAGACATGCATATACACAGGATTTGGGGGGGGCACACCTGACTGTTTTACATGTCTATATGGGAGTGGGCGGGGGCACGCCTGACTGTTACTATATTTCTACATAGAGTGTGGGGGGGGCACATCTGACTGTTTTTACATTTATACACATGATTGGGGGGCATACCTGACTGTTACTACATTTCTACACAGGATTGGGGGGGACACACATGACTGTTTCTATATGTCTATATGGGAGTGTGGGGGGGAACACCTTACTGTTTCGACATATCTACATAGGGTGTGGGGGGCACACCTGGCACATGCACACATATGCTATGACTGTACTGGTATGTCAGGTACTCCATTTCATTCTGTATTCTAACCTCTCATACTGACTAGTGGCATATCAGTGTACTACAGGTCTTAGCTTTGGTTGCCCTACATATTAGTGTCTGACTTAATACTCTTCAGAACTAACATCCCACTGCATGACCTGCTGTAGTCTGTCTGTGTAGGCCTGGGGGGAGAGGTTACCCATAGGCATCATTCAGAGGCCATAGCACAGGCTCTGTTTGAGTTTGTCTACACATGTCCTGCTGGCTGACACATTCTAGTCCATTTGGCAATTGGTAGGTTGATTGACTTACCTTGTGGGTGTGCCAGGATTGAGGATGGTGCTGGAGGGCTGCCTATGTCGGATGCACATAGTACACTCCCTATACATGGTTGAGCACAGGTAGTGTCATGTTTGGCATCCCTTTTACTGTATGTGGGAGTCAGAGAGAGGTGTTATTCCCTGGGTCCCTACTGTGTCAATGTATGTGCTATGCATTGTCTCTTTACTGTGGCCTCAGCATACTGGGCACACCTCCATCTGCCTACTGGGGCAGGGTCAGGTTGTTCCTCCTTTGAGTCACTCTGCACCTATGCAGGCCTTGGCATTGATGGGGGGCTGTGTGGCCCTGCCCTGTGCTGTTTCTGCTGAAGCTATTTCTGCAGGATCATATTGTGTAGCATGGCACATACCATAATAATTTGGGTGCATGTAGCTGGTGATTACTGCACCGGATGTGTCCAGACACTAGAACCGTGACTTGAGCATCCCAAACTCATGCTCTATTATAAGTCTGGTCTGTGCGAGTGCCTCATTATGGCATTCTTGTTCAGGTGTGTGTGCATTTCTGATTGGTGTCATCAGCCACGGCTCCAGTGTGTAACCACATCCCCCACTAGGTGACTGTAGGGGATGTTCCCACTGGCAAATCTCTGGTACAGTTGCGTCAGATGCAAAATGTGGGAATCGTGATAGCTTCCAGGGCAGCCAGCACACACATTCATTATAATGCCCTGGGCATCGCAGATGACCTGGCAGTTGATGGAGGGGAAGCCCCTGCGGTTGATGTAGGCCCTACCCTAATCACCGGATGGTGCCTTGATGCATATGTGCGTGCAGTCTATAGCACCCACTACCTCAGGGTATTCAGCTATTTGGTGGAAAAGATGCATATTGCTGGCCAACACCCCATGGATGTTGAGGAAATATACGTGCTCACCGGCATGTGCTGACATGACATCCAGGAACTGGTGGAATACCTGGATGCTGATACCTGTGAGATCCCCATGATATCCCCAGTTGAGCTTTGGGAGGTACCTGTGGCTAGTATTCCTAGGCCTACACATACCTTGGTATCCACTGGGATGGGTTCCCCTCTGTCAATTTGGTGTGTCAGGCATGGCCGGCACAGCTCAACAATTTGGTGTAGGAGATCCCTGTCCACCCTATAGTGCTCCACTATCTCTAGCTCATGTAGCCCGTGGTAGGTTACCCTGGGTCTGTACACACTTCTCCGTCTCCTCACTGTGGGTTGATCAAGAGCATTCACATCCTCACCACCCTCAGCCTCTTGCACATGTTGTTCTATGTTGCTTGCTGCAGCCCCTCTCATTTTGTAGGTTTGTTTGTTAAAAGTTCCCCGCTTGTATACACCGGTGGTGTAGAGTATGGGAAAACCAGATGGGAAGGTGTTTGCTTAGTTTATAGTAGTGTTCTGGACTGGGCTGGTCTGCTGCATGTGTAATTGGCTGATTCTGATACATTTCACCTGCTAGCTATGCTAGTTCTCTTTGATTACCTTCCTACTGCTGTTTTCCCTTCCTATTGCCTTCCTGTTTAAGTCCGGGGGCGCTGTGCAAACAGAGTGCTCAAATGTGCACAGTGCTGCTATTTCCTGGTTTAACTTTTTTTTCTTCCTTTAAAACTCAGTGCGCGGCACGCACACCTACTTAGGCAATGTAAAGAGGACTAGGCAGATTCAGACACACCCCCTAGCTTAGCTGTGCTAAGCTAGGAGAAAACCTGAGCCACAGGACTCCAATCTGCTTACAGTATGCCTGACACACACTGCCATGATGTCAGCTAACTCCTAGGCTTGCACCAAGCTATTCCTACTCTTACACTGTTGGGACCTGACTAGCATGCTGGGGAAAACTGGGATTCACTATCATTCCCCTCATTTGCATAGGATTGCCTGCTAATGCATAGTTACATGTCTCACACTGACCCTCCTCCCTTAGCAACCACTACTCACTGACCATGCTGTCTTCTGCCTGCCATTGACTTGCATGGCAGAATAGTGATTTTAGTTAGAATGCTTAATTTAGGTTTATTTTGTTATTTCCCCCTGAACCCGTTTGTGTGCCACTGCCCTATGCTTAAACAGCAGAGATCAGCTAAAAAAAAAATTAAAAGTTAATTTTTTAATTTTTTTTGGCTGTTTGCAATGCCAATGGCCTTTTCTAACTGATATGCAGCCTTTATTTGGAGTTGTCACAGCTCCATTTTGGATTTTGCAGATATGAACTCGGTTACTAACCGAGTACATTTCTGCAGATTTCACTAGTCCTGCACAGTCAGTTGCAAGCTTCCTGGATCACAAATTCACCTCATTTGCATGGATTTCTCCTGCAAATGGGGTAATATGCATACAGGGGCTTAGTCTATGCAAGACTAGTGCAGGAGTGCTCGTACACACCCCTACAGGCTGTTCCTGGATTGCACGACAGACATATTGCCAGCTGGAGCTCCTGCACTAATCCTGCAGGCTGTGCAAGGCATAGAGAATCCGGGGGTCAGACTTACTCCTTAGTGTTCCTTTGGATTGCTCTTACTACACAACTATTTATTTCTCTTACTTTTCCTTCACATTTTTCTAGATTTGCTACTTCTATTAATGGTCTCTTCCTGTCTTTCCTCAATGGCACTGCATGCCTTCAAGAGACTTATCCTTAGTCTCCATTCCTTACTTTAATTCTCCTTTGCTCCCTTCCTTAAATTTATTTCTCCCTGCCCAAGATACTTGCTAAACCACTTCCAACTCTGCACCAATATTTGTGCCTGAGTCACCATCAACTCAGTGCACATATCCTCCTCTTTAAGTTAAAAAAAGAACCAAAGTATGTTTCCCCACAATTAGATAGCTATGCAACGGTGCAGTTTGCATTTGGAACATCTATCTGAGGCCTATGTTTTTATGTAAATTATTTTAAAAGATGTTCTCAGCTGAAAACAAAGATCTTGGTCCACTATTATTATTTACCACTTACGTCGGATTATTGCTTTCTTATTTTAGATCATAGCACCTCCATTAGCACTCTTTTCTTCCAGCTGTGCTCTATTAATTTGTTTTAAGCAGTACAGTGTCTAAGGGAATGGGTAACACTCTATATTCATCCTCACTAATGTTCAGGCTCACTTTGCTCCCCATACCCTACCCCCAATTCTCACCCACTCCCTTCTACACTAAATTTATTTTCTCTACTTTTCCAACCAGTACCCTCCA
Organism: Protopterus annectens; assembly: GCF_019279795.1. Classification (NCBI taxonomy): domain Eukaryota; kingdom Metazoa; phylum Chordata; order Ceratodontiformes; family Protopteridae; genus Protopterus; species Protopterus annectens. The sequence goes on along the minus strand of NC_056738.1, from coordinate 141,577,555 downwards.
TTAACCAATTCCATCATTCTATTCTCTCTCCCTCCAAAATTTAGTACACCATCTCCACACTAAGATGCTTCTCAAATACACCACTCCCATCTCATCTTACATTCACCTCTTCATTTTCTCCACTCCTGCTTTCCATACTGCCTTTTCACTTCCCCTATCCCTTTCTAATATGTTATACTCCTTTTACTCTCCTACTTAATTTTTCACTCTTGACAACTGATTAACCATACACCCCTTCTGTTGCTACTTTAGTCTCATCAGCTATATACAATCATTAACTCTAGCCACCCTCTCTTACTACTCACTTGCAACACTCATCTCAGATATGTTGTTCCCTCACTTACCCATACTTCTTTTTCTCATATAAGTAGCCCAAGGTAGGTCCTACCCATGCCCCCTACCCAATATTTATCGCAGTAGACATCATAATGCTTCCTCATCACAATTTACACCCACTACAACTCCACTATAGCACCCTCCTTTTATAACACATCAAATATTGACCTTTTTAATAATAAGTACTTATACTGCAACACTTCCCTGCACAAACTAGGTATCGAACCCACAATGAAATACAAGCAACCCTACTACTACACCTTCTTTACTGTGTCTAAAATCTTGTAAAATCCAACCTAATCTAAGCCCAAACTACTATTCTAAATACAAGAATTCCACTAAACTCCAATGTAACCCTGCTCAGTAACCATCACTAAAATATCTCTCTGGCCACCAGCTCTATACAAGAAATCTCAGAACTATTTGTAACTAATTGCTAGTTACATGCCTGGATGGCATATTATAATCTAGACATGCTAGTCATCACTGAATATTTGCTCATACAAGATATAAGAGATAATGAAATCTTACCACCTGGGCATAGCATTCTAAGGCTAGACAAGGGTTATACGAAAGGAGGCAGGGTAGCTATCTTCTACAAAATAACAAGGATCTCCTTACACCCACTAAACCCTAACCCATGCCACAATGCCAAAATACCCATAACCTCTCTCAAAATCAGCACCCACACAAACCTATACATAACAGGTGCCTCCATACCCCCACGGTAATAACATAAACACTGTTGAAGAATTTATCTTCTGGATATCAACCACTATATCTCAAGAATCCATAATATCGCAGACATGAATATTGATTGGCGAACCACAGATAATGAAAATCTTTTAAATGCAATACACTTATATGGGTTTACCCAATTTATCTCTACTTCTTCCAGATACAACAAATACACTGATAGGAATTCCATCTTGGATTGGATCATTGCAAATAAACCAGATAAAATAAACTATGTCAGTACTATCCCAACACAATTAGTGACCACCTGCCTATTCATGCAATAAGAGAGCACATCCATAACCAAAAAACAACATCACTATAACCTTGCTCACAATCTCTTCATCATCAAAAAAAAGACATTTTCATTACACTGGTGAGTAATACCTGATTTGGGAATCTGGGCTGCAAATAGATAGGTAGTGTTTTTCTTAACAAGGATCTATTTTGACCTAATCAGTAGTAGTGTGTGAGGGTGGGCATTGCTGATCTAAAATGCACTTTTTACATCCCTGTTTATATTGTTTACCTTGAATAGGCTGGTTTAAAATTAAACAATACATATATTTTGCACACCTACTTCCAAGCGTATAAAATCTAATATGTTTAACATTGTAAAGTATTTCTGAATTTTTTGTTACTGAGGATCGCTTGTCTGTGACGAATAAAGGCTTGTTGCTTTGGAACACTACCTGGGTTTCATGATTTCTGGGAATTATTGTGACTGAGCTCATCAACAAAGTTTTAAGGTTTAGAAGAAAGCTACTAAATGTAGCACATGACAAATACCTTGATATGTATTTCATGCTTAAGACAGACATCAAATCACACAATGGGAATACATGATTAATAATTATATTTTTTGCATATAACAAAATACGCTTATATCAGTTTGATGCTAAAATACTGGATTCAAAATTACTGAAGCTACTAAATCTCACTTTTTAGATTATTGTATTATGAATAAACCACATGGAGATTCACAGTTATTTTTTTCCTTTTAAAAACAAGAAGTGTTAATAATAAAGTTGACAAAATTGACTTACTTGAAGCAGCATTACTTGACCATACTATAGACATTGCACTCATTGCTGCAACTTGGTTTTGTGATGTGCCTTTACCCACTAGTCTGATGGGTTATACAGGCCAATATCATAATATTAAACACAATAAGCATGACAGTGAGGATGTCAATTTGTTTAAAAAAAATGATAACAGGTCTTTAGTCAGTGCAGAATTATGCCAAGTCTGAAGTAATCTCAGTTAATTTTCTGAATGGTGGGTTAAATTGGGAGGCAATTAGGTTTTATAGGAGTCCACCATAAAGCACAACGGAGACTAAACAGTTTATGGCTGACTGCTAATATTCCTACTTCTAAATATTGTCTGTATGTAAGGGACCTAAATGCCCCAGACTGAGTTGGACTCCTTCGCTGCTTGTGTCCCCATAAAGCAACTGATCTTGGAGATATTTAATTATGTAGTGTTAAATTAGCAAGCCTGGACTCCAAATAGGATAAACAGTATATTACAAGTAGTCCTTAAAACAGATTCCATAGATGTGGCTGTTTAAAGTTGAATACCAAAAAATCTGATCATCATGGTATAAATGTACATATCTACCAATATCTATCTATAAATAGATAGCTATAGATATATATAGGCATAGATATAGAGACATAGATATATAGATATAGATATAGATATAGATATAGATATAGATATAGATATAGATATAGATATATATGGGTACAGTTTGAAAGAAAGAACACTCATATGCTTTTTTATGACTGAACATTCATTTAGAATTTTTACTGGCAGCCTTTTGTATGGGGTCATGGTAAAGTGGGTAAAGGAAATTTACCCTTACCCCACTGTTGTGTGATTTCAAAGTTAATATATATAATTATCAGGGGTTGTGGGAGGTTACAGTTTTTCATATTTTCGATTATTTTAGACCCGTAAAGTGATCACTCTTTGAATGTTCACTCTTGTGAATGCTCAGTACTTCATGAGACACACCCACACAAATATATATATATATATATATATATATATATATATATATATATATATATATATATATACTCATACACATATTTTTTTCATAAAAAATAAGATAGGGAAAAATCAAGAAACCATACACTTTGTAAGGAAGTTTTATGATGCTAACTATAACTACATTAGGCCCAAATTCAGCAAATGGGATTAAAAAGGATAATTTGAGGATAACTGTGTGAAGACCAATTGGGTCACTTTTTATTCTTAAGGTAAATTACTTTTTAAATATATATATATATATATGGACAAAAAGATGTAACTAGGCCTCCATGGTGGAATTAAATACTTCTATGTCTATTCATAATTAAAAATGTTGCTGAAAGGAGCTGATGGTTGGTCTCTCAGAAATAAGGTGAATTTATTTATTTATTTTATTGGTATTTGTTACCTGCATGGGTAGGTGGACTGGTCCACTGACTCTTTTTAGCCCCGACCCAAACCAGACAGGCAAGTACAGTTGAACAACCAAAATAGGCCATCAACTAGTAATTGGACAAAATCATAGAAGAAAGTGAAAAAAGATTTGTACAGTAAAAGTAGAACAAAATACCATTTGAAGAATAATCAAGGAACACCACAGTAAAGTGTGTTGTTATTAAGTGCATAGAAGAAAGCAGCACAGTGAGCTGTTACAATACATAGCAATCGTTAAGACTTGAATAGTTATGATGCATTGAAATAAAAGAGAAAAATTAGTTAATTGTATAAAATCACCATATAAGGTAGGTTTATCAAGTGTTTCTGAAACATTTGTTTTCATTTTCATTAACACAATGAATGAGATGTGACTTCTTGAAAATAATTATATTATCTGCCTTTCTAATGAATTCTGGGGTAGCACTATATATTTTTTTTTATTTATTTATTTAACATTTGTTGACCGGGAAAGTCCGACTAGTTCCATAGATCCTGTTTTCAGCGGAGGCCCGGGGGGAAATGCTCCAGAAGCATGTCTTTTAGAAACATCTTTCTGAAACATGTGTTTTCATTTTCATTAACACAATGAATGAGATGTGACTTCTTGAAAATAATTATATTATCTGCCTTTCTAATGAATTCTGGGGTAGCTTTATTCTCTTCTATACCTCTCAACTATCCAGATTTTTGCAGAATGTCCAGATTTTTCCTTCATATTTTTGGTCTGTTTCTCATAAAATTGTGTGTTTTAGTTTGTGCAAATCACTGGCAAATCATTAAGGTCTGAAGTGAGAAAAATAATAGCAGATGTTTTGAGTTTCAGACTTCATGTCCTTCAGAAAAGTCATGCTCATGCCAAACCTGTTATCCTATCTAATTTCTACATTCGTAAGAGCAGTAATTAAAAAGTGACCCAATTTTTGTGCCTTTGTCCCCCCATTATTTGTGGCTTTGCCCATATTTCTTTCTGTAAGACTATGATAGGTATGGGGAGAACTCCATGAGGCTAGGAAATTTTAGAGAATGACATATGGCCAGAGAGAATGGGGTTCTGTACAGCTGTACAGCATCAGAGTCATGAAGAGAATAAATAGATAGCTTATCGAGCAGGGATGGACAACATCTGTGATATAGAATTTAAGAGGTAGGGTACTGAGAAGAAGGGAAGCTCTAGCATTAGCTGGTAACCAGTTAAATTTCATGAAGTTTATACATGCAATATAAGACTAACCTTAGAAGGCTGTTAAGGTACAAAAGCAGAAAACAGAAAACATGATGCTGAGTTGGCCATAAATGTCTCCTTCCATTGCTTAAAAGCCTAATGTGACTTATGAAATATGATAGTGTCTTTTTGTTCCTGTACCAGTACAGATATAGGGAAGTGGAAACATGTTTAGATGCATATCATTAAACATAGACACAAGCACAGGACAAACCCCAGAAACAACTCCCCTCTCTGGTGGAAGAGAATTTTGGCCAGAAGTAAGAAGAGTTGTACCCAAAATGATAGCCCCCCCCCATCATTAAATTAAACAAACAAAACAGGTGATTAATTAAATCCACCAAAGTCAAATTTGCCAAGCTGGTTGTGAGCAGTGTTACTTTCACCAAAGCTGAAGCTATAGCTACGCTGCTGTCTGATAAAGTCAGTTCCAACTTTACCCTTCTATTTCCCATCTATCCAGCACAAAATACCTGAAACCAGTGCCATCCCTTAGCTATCACACAAGACCAAGTGCTAGAAGCACTATCAAAAGCAAAAAAATGCTACATCAATGGTTGCTGGCAATATCCTTGAATCCATGCTGAACAGCATGAAGCAAGATATAGCCACACCCCTAACAACAGTGTTCAACCTTAGCCTCTATGTGACTTTTGTACCAAGCAAATGGAGAACAGCAGCAATTATTCTACTGCATAAGGGAGAACATTCCATGGACCCAGTCAATTATAGGCCTATAAGTCAGACCAATCTCATATACAAAGCCATGGAAAGAATTATCATGGAATTACTCAATAAGGACATAGGGAACTTCCAAACACTGGACTCCTCTCAGTTTGGATTCATCAAAGGGAAGTCATGCTTACTCAACCTGGTGACCTTTTCTGAAAAATCACCAAAGCAATGGATGCAGGTAAAATGGCGCACGTCACCTATGTCGACCTGGCCAAGGCTTTTGACACTATCTCCCACTCTGACATAGTAGAAAAGCTTAATAAACTAGGAATAAACCTTTAAATCACCACAGGAAGTCAAAATAGGGCTTGGTGCTAGGCTTGGTGCTAGGACCTCTTCTCTTTGGCATCTACTTCTCAGAATTTAAAGCCAATACTAAAGTGATTTGGCTGACTAAGTTTGCAGATGACTGAAAGCTAGGTACAGTTATTGAATCCCTAAAAGATTTTGCCATCCTGTAGGAAGGTGTGTCGCAAACAAATAACATGTGCCTGAATCATGGTTTAAAGCTAAATGCCAAAAATGCATTTTAGTATCCTCTGAGAAATCAGCTACTCTGTAAAGCTACCACATTGATAATACACCCCTAAGAGATGACCCAGCTGTTTGTGATTTGAGAACTTATGTTGACAATGACCTATCTTTCAACCAGCATGTGTGCACAGCGGTGAGGAAAGCTTAATATATTGAGCAGCTCATTAACAAAGAGCTAGCTTATGAGCCCAAGGATTCCATTGCCCCCTTTACTTAGTTCTCATCAGGCCAATCATTCAGTATAACTTTCCGTTTGGTATGTATCTGTCCAAGCATGTGCAACAGTTGGCTCACCCACAGAGATACCTTACAAAAAAAGGATATTAGGCTTAAGCAAGTTGCCCTATATGTGCCACCTGAAAGCACTGTTGCTTTCCTCAGTCTTTTACAGACTACTAAGAGGTACCTTGTGTCAGGCATGCAAGGCATCTTCTGACCCAATACTGACATACCTACTATAGATAAGCAAGTCAAATGGCATCAGAAATACTCAGTCCAGGGGTCTAAACCTCTTCTGCAACATCAACAGAACAGTTTGGAGGGGCATATATATTTTGCAGAGGATACCACTGCTCTGAAGCAGACTTCCCATTCATGTAAAACAAACATCATTACTGTCCAAATTCAAACACAACTTGGATCTGTGAGTGAGAAATATGAAGTTTATCCCAGGGCTCCCCCATACTACTAAGAGATAGAGGCAACTCCTAAATGTTTCTAACCTATGCTTGGGGCCTTTTAAAACACTTATGGTATGACTCCGGTTATTATTATTAGATACAATATAAATATAGTCCATAACAGGGTAAGATTAATCATAAAACTAAATGGGATAGGCAATTTCAAGCACCACATGGGAAATTTGGCTAGGTTTAAAATTGCCTACAGTAGCAGTTAGCCTAGTACTCACCTTTGAAGCTGTTACATAGATAGACAAATACATGAATAGATGTATTAGAAGTACTGGCAGAGAACAGTGAGAAGCAAAATCATGAAGTCTTTAAATGATACATTTATTTTTCAAAAGTTTAGTTATTGTCTCGTCTATAAAGATAATCCTATATAAGGATTCAAAAGCATTGGAACAGTCTGCATTTGGTCGACAGGTGTTTAGTTGACTTTTTATGATCAACTAAACAGCTGGTCGATGGGTGTCTAAGACTGAACATTTCCTGGGGTTGGGGAATATGCCCTTACCCCATGTTTGTGCAATATCAGAGTTAGTATATATAATTAGCAGGGGCGGGGGCATGTCCCCTGCAAGTAATAATGTTTTATTTGCTTGTTTTTGCATGTGCTGATGTATGTGGTTTCAACATAAAGACATTTTATATATATATATATATATATATATATATATATATATATATATATATATATATATATATATATATATATATATATATATATATATATATATATATTGCATAAGTTGAAGCAAAATGCTTTCTTTATTCCTAGTCAGTGAGCATATTCTCAGATGCATTATTACTGTCCAACTGTTCACAGCCAGGTGTATAGTTTTTACTCCAGTCTGCACTCATATTGCTAGACTCTAGTGCTAGTTTTGAGAACATGCTTTGTTTTACTTAAAAGCATACTTTCTCATTCCTTTCCTTCAATTCTTCATATAACAGAATGGATGTTAACTCTAATTGTGTAGCTGTTTATATGACTAAGAGCATGTTTATGTTGTGAACCATACAGTTTACAGTAATATATGAAGATCTGACATTTCAAACATGCCTTTCAGAGGCAAGAATTAGAGTGTAAATCGGATGTTGTCTTTTACATTGTGACAATGGGGCTGGATTGTGCAAGTCTGATTGTGTTATTGTAAAATGTATGGGTCTGTCTTTACTAAATATCCCCATCAGGTTACACCACGTCCCTGGAGAGAGAAGAAAGTCACTAATTGCCACATTAATTCAGTTGCACATATAGAATTGCTGCTCATTTGAACTGTTTATCTGTTTTATGCAAGCAAAAAAGAGCAACGTAAAAGCTGAAAGCCTGAAGCTGGATTTAGAAGACTTACTATCTACAGTTCTATTCATCTGATTGTAATTTAAACATTGATGTTGTTTGAGTAAATGATTAAATTATCCATTTTAGACTTGGATCAGATTTATGGTGGTATTTCTAATTTAGTCTGGATTAGTACATCTTTCTCTCCCTTGAATAAACTTACAGAAGTAGAGCACATTTGCAATAAGTAGCATTTATCAATTAGGGAATATTTATAGTATACAGTAACAGTAGTATATATTTTAAGTCCATCTTTTTGCTGGAACTGCTAATTTACCAATATAACAGCGCTCAGAATGTAATTATCAAAAGCCAAAAAATTACAATATTTTTTTACATTACAAATGCACAGGCTTCTCTAAACACATATGTGCAGTAAGGATTTCTTGCAGCTGCTGTTGTGAATGGCAAACATCTTGAAAATAAGTGTTAGTTCTAAATACCAAATCCTTCTATAAGTGTAAGTGTATAAGGGGTACTCTGCAGGAAATACCCCATTCCAAAGACTTGTATAATAAAACAACAAACATATCATGGTGGATACGTAACACGTTTGTTAATCATTGAGAGGTAGCTAGTTGAAGCTGTGATGCTTGAGTCTCTGTTTGGAACCATATATCATGTTAATTACCCAGTTGCAAAAGAAATTTTCTCATTATGTTCTCAGTGGTCCTACAGCAATCCATTTAAAAAAAAGTAAGAATTTCACTACATAATAAATTATTGTTATCCCTCACTTTGTGTGTCTTCTTTCTACTTACTGTGGTATTCTGATTATATAAACACAGTAATCTTACAGCAGCAACAGAAAGAATACATGGATTAATTATGTCTACCCATAAAAGGTTTTACCTTAAACTTTTCCCTAAGATGTCCTTGTACTTCTTCTGTATCCCTTTCTTCACATGAGAGCTGTCATTTTTGGTGATCATAATCCATTCATCCCTTTATAGTTGTAAGAGACACTGCAGGATAAATTAAACTCCAAGCTTCTTAAAAAGTCATGTAACAAGTCCAAGAAATGAAAAGCAAAACGACAAAATGGCAATGTAAATATAAATACTTTTTAATAAAACAAAAAACAACCGGTAAGCACTTTCATTTATATAGAACTTCTTCAGACACTGCAGGATAGTAAATGATACTTTTACTGAGGCCACTCTGAATTAGCACTGCTCCTCACTTCCTCCATTCTAAGTCAATGGGACTGTGATGTGATAGTCTAGCATTGGGCACTGGGATCTCATATACAGTGCTCTCAGAGTGCATGATGGGGAAATTTAGCTTTAGAAGAAAACAAGCACTCATCAGGATGTCTGCCCCCAGGAGGGCCCTGAGGATTGCAAACAGAATACAATTAGTAGTGACTACTTTTTTGTTGTGCATATGGGTTTGCAATGTGTGGGAATTCAAGAAAAGATAAAAAATATGTTTTTCATTGTTTTCCCATAGTGGTCCTTTAAGTGTGGTATTCTTCTAAACTTCCAGCACCCTTTCTACCAAGTAATATTTTCTCATACTGTTTTCAGACTTCATATTTTCTAAGTTCCAGGTGTAGCCACATAAGCTCACATCAGAATTCATGGTGCATAATTATGTGCTATTTGTTTATTTGATTTATTTAAATAATGTCAAAATCTCTGTGCTTCCTATCATACCTCTTTTTAATCGTTTCTTATAAGTTTGTATTTGCACCTTTTTTCTTTTTCTTTATTTTTTTCCTTTCCTTTTCTTTTCTGTCCATTTGTCCCTATTTTGTAGGGACACCCCCTGATGTTTCTGAAAGTTTTGTTCCATTCCTCCTACAACTGGAAATCATTTTGAGAATTTCTAAGATAATTGTGCCAACAAAAATGTGTCCCTAATTTGGGGCCTTTTTCTTAGTTATTTTTTACTTTGTTCCAAATAATGTTATTAAAAGTTGAGAGACCCCTACTATTCTCCCATTGTTCTGACATTTTTTTCTTATATTTTAACTTTTTCCTGTTGCATAGTCAAGATATGTGAAGCAGAGACCAGAGGCCATAAGGTGTGCAGATAGCAGATGTTCAGCTTATTTACATCCACTGCCCCATCAAGCCTATGATGTGCTCTGCATCAGCACATCACATACATCTGTGCCTTCATATGTGTTCTGCCAATTGGCTACTACCAAAATAAACATTAATTATGTTCCAGTGACTGCTGATATAGTAGTGTTCATGAAGAAATGTACACATGAAGCATAACCTACCTCTGTACAACATAGAGGTATTACCTGTTTAATGCTCAAATCTTTCACCCCCACTAAGCCCTCTAAGATTGAGGGTGGTAGTTAAACCTGGACCAAATCACAAAAGGGAAATGGCCTACTCTTGAACAACTATATTACCTGCACTTTTACTCCTTTGATTTATTCTCCTCTGGATGTCTACCCAAGTTATCTGAAATTAAATGACTTTCACTTTAGTATTCATCATTTTGTCATTTCAGCCTGACGGCCCAGTTTTTTCTAAAATAAGTATTCCAAATCCGGAGGGAAATTTCTAAGTTTTCAGTTGACAAAAACCTGTAGAATCTATCTGGAAAATGCTACCTCTTTTTCTGTCAGGATACTTTCTCCTACAGGCATCCATCTTCTAACTGTTATCATTGGCTTTACCCTGCAAGTTAATAAGTTCAAATTGCAATTAATTAAGAAACCAGAATCCTTTTAGATAAAGTTATACCATCCTCATAAACTGGGTATCCTGGGGTTCCTTTTTTCCTTAAAACATTGCTATTTTTGTATTCTGCTGTTAAGTTTTGAGTGCCACACCATGATCAGTCTCCCATCTTATTACTTCCGTACACCCTCCTGAGGGCTCCTCTTTTTGTTACTGCCAGCTACGTCTTCATGTACATATGTGCCCTATCCAGTGAGCTACAGCCCATAATGAAATCCTTCATTCATGCCACTGATGATCATGTTAATGAAGATGTAGGTCAGGAAACAAATGCTGTCTTTTTCATAACCTGTTGGCACTGTGGGAACTATCTATTACCCTTCCAAGCAGCTATTCATTCAGTTTACAAGGCTCTTAGTCAAAATCTGATGTTGGTCTTTTTAAATATTTTATGCAGCACCAAATAAAATGAAATTAAAGCAAAAATACATTTAAAAAGCATTTTAAGTTATGCTTCCTTGGCTGTCTAGTAAAAAGAACATACTTAAGGGTTACTCTGCAATGATTTGCTTACACTGACATCATGTTTGTTATGCTATAGATGTTTCTGTTTTATCTTACAGTCTGCATAAGATGTTCATCCAGATTCAAAAAGTGGGAATCTGACAAGTATCCCATCATAATTTGTCTATCAAACAGTGCTACAAATGAATATCGCTGAAAGCTGCTTTCAGTGATAATTTACTTTCACTTTTCTCCCCTCTTATTTGACTGTGCAGTAAGGGTAACATTTCCTTCTACATAGGGATTACAGTGGAGCTTACCTTCTGCAAAAAAAAAAAAAAAGAAAAAGAAAATCTTATTTTGGGATTCAAGTGGCTTTTGCAGATATTTCGTTACAGCATTGTCAGCTGAAGAAATTTTATTTGCTCAATCATCATGAATCCAAGAAAGTAAGATGATGCTGAGGATCTCTGCATCTCTCTGTACTGCACTATTCATCTTTTCTCTCTCTCTCTCTCTCTCTCTCTCTTTCTTTTCCATTTATGCACCATGTGGTACATTGGACAACGAGTACCTTTCAGCACTTGTTTTGTTACGGGTTTTACAGGCTCAGGTTGCTAGCCCAAGGCCCAGCCCTCCTCAGAGGGTATTTAATTTCCACTTATTCACAAAATGCAATTCAGAAATATGACTTTTAGCATGTCCTTGAATGATAAATAATTAATGATGCTGTTCAGCTACCTGATTTACCTTTGTCAGGCAGCATTCTTTTATACATAACAAAACTGATAATAACTTCTTATTAACTAACTAGCACAATTTTATGACTAAAGTGCTGTGAGAATGTAATAAACCCAAGTCACGTCACACATACTGAAAACAACATAGGTGCATAGGTTAATTCTACACATGCAATGTGTTACAACTACACACTCCCAACACAAACCTACATGTTTTGGTCTCTCATAGATGGAATGAAAGACCTAGATAACCCATCAGTATTTCTATTAGCTAGTAAAGGTCTATTAGTAATAGTGTATTATAAGGACTAGAGGCGTAGTGCCCATGTGAGTAATAGTGTATTATAAGGGCTGGAGGTATAGTGCCCATGTGAGTAATAGTGTATTATAAGGACTGGAGGCATAGTGGCCATGTGAGTAATAGTGTATTATGAGGACTGGAGGCATAGTGCCCAGTAGCATAGTTTTATATTGCCATCTTTCTGTTTAAACAGTCATTGTAACGGAGGAAGACAGATGACTAGCTTGAAATTCCAACCTAAAAAAATAGCATTTTAGAGCATAAAAGGAAAATTTTACAGCCAAAAACTCCTTCTGTGTTGCCAAATCATTCTTTTAAGCATTGCTTAATTTTTGACTGATATAATATATAGGTTGCTCCTTATTTTGAATATCTTGGGACAAGACTACTCCTAAATCTACCTTTGATGCATCTCTGTAAAAGGTAAATTCCTTAGTAAAAACCAGAAGATATTGAGTTGATGAAGAATATACTGTTTTTTTTTCAGTTCCTTAATCATTATAGCTGCCAAAATAGATTATGGTACCTCAATAAGTGCTTTTGTTTTTATGTGATCTATCAAAGGGCAGGCAACAAATGTAAAACTGGGTACATAATTTCCGTAATACCCAACAGTTCCAAGAAAGGTCTTCAAACATCTTTTAGTGAAAGGTTTAGACCAGTTTTTTATTTACACCTTTTTGTTCAGTTGTGGTTTTGCCACCCATCTTTCTATAAGGATTCTCAGATATCTGGCTTCCTTAAAGCCCATAGTCAAGCATGCCTGCCTTATAGATTCTAGTACAGCTTGAATATTTAGTAAGTGAGACTTCCAGTCCTCTGAATGAATGGGCATGTCATCTAGGTATGCAGTAGCAAAAGCCAAGTAGAGCTTTAATACTTTATCCATCAGTCTCTGAAAAGTGGCTTGAGATTCATGCAGGCCAAATAATAGCACTGTGTAATGAAGGCGAACTTCAGGGGTCACATTTTTTTTCCTTGAAAGGGAAGCATCATCTATCAGTTCCATTTTATTTAATCCAATGTTGTTAAGTATCTTCCTCTGACTAAGTTTTTTATCGGCTTGTCAGTTCTGGGCATGGAATAGCGATCAAACTTTACAATGCTACTGAGTTTCCTAAAGTCATTACAGAATCTGGCACTTCCTTCATGTTTAGGAATTAGCATTACTGGGATACTTCAGTTACTCTGTGACTCTTCTAGCCCTCCCAGTTTGAGCATCTTTTGAATTTTTATTTTACTTTGGTACTCTGTACAATTTCAGTCTAACCTTAACTCCAGATACTGAGATACATTTTCATTCCAGAAATTATTTTTTTATTAACAGAAGTTAATGGAAATGAGACTATATCACAGGAATTAAAAATGTGGCCATAAATGTCCTTTCCTTGTGGTCTTCAGTACTCACATGTAATTTTTTTGTTCATAGCAATAGAGTTTCTTTTATATGCTTTACAAGTTCTTCTTTCTTCTATAAAGTCCTTATTTACTTTCTGTTCCACCAAGGGACTATATATATTTGATCCATCCTGCTGTTCTAACTTTACTAGAATAACCTAAGCATTGATTGCACTTGTTTTCAAAGAAATTCCATCCACAGTTTGAATTATTATATTTAATAGGTTCTCTTCACTGGTATTTGTTTAGTTCTTTAACAAGGTTATTATTCTCTGGTTTATTCACATTATACCATGATACTAACCATTTGCTTACTACAACACTACAAAGTTCAGATGCAATAGAATCATATTCTGATTTTGTGAGCAGAGGTTTTAAATGTACCACATTAATACGTTCATTTGTGTTAACTAATACTAGATCCAATATCTTCTTATCTGTAGTAAGCTTTTCTACCAGTTGTTCAAAGTTTAAAAAATAATAATAAATCCAAGATATTTGAGTCACTTTGAGAACTTGCACATCATAGTTCCCATTCATTATTGGGTAATTAAAGTGCTTTAGGATTATACTAAACATGCATACATACATACAAATATTTCAAGAACGGGCATTAAAAGCCCTTCTAGCCAATATACCATAACACTTGTTCCCATAATAAGTGTCCAGGCTCTTCTTAAAAATATCTAAACTAGTACTTGCTTCAATGTAATTTGGTAGTCTGTTCCATGCATTAGCTGCTCTATCAGAGAACCAGTTAGTACACTTCTCATTCCTATAGAATCTTCTACATAGGTTATCTGATGATTCTCTGGTATGTTTTGATAACCCCAAACATTCCCAGAGGTAGTTGTCTCTAAATGCCCTGTATACTTGAATAAGATATCCTCTTAGATATCTATAAGAGACACCTGTACAAGTTCAGATATTTTAGCCTTTCATAATAACTTACATTTTCACATCTATGGATGCCCTTGGTATATTTCTGCTGTACTCTTTCCAGTTTACTCATGCTTGTTTTTTTATAGGGTTTCCATACTGTTATTCCATACTCAAGTTTCGGTCTAATGTAACTAACAAACAATGACTTAATAATTTTTGATTTCCTAGACTTTATAAATATTTTTATACAACCTATAGTTCTATAACTATCATTAACCAATTGGGTGATATGATTAGAAAAACGCATAGCTGAATCTACCCATATACCGAGGTCCTTAAATGAGTCTACAGTTTCAATCGCTGTGTGCTGTATTAAATATTCACCTTTGAATTTATGTCTCCCAAATCTCATATGCTTAGTTTTTGATGTATTTATCAGCATATTATTTTCCTGTGCCCAAATAGTCAATTTAGTCAAGTTATATGCAGGCATGCCTTATCTGTAACACATGTAATCAGTTTAACCAATTTCAGGTCGTCTGCATATAGACAGTAGAACACCTCAGATGAAAAAGTTAGGTCTGAAAGATACAATCTAAACAAGTAAAGGGCTAGGACAGGGTCCTGTGGGACACC
Organism: Protopterus annectens; assembly: GCF_019279795.1. NCBI lineage: Eukaryota > Metazoa > Chordata > Ceratodontiformes > Protopteridae > Protopterus > Protopterus annectens. The sequence continues at coordinate 141,562,381 of NC_056738.1, read as the reverse complement.
CTGACTGTAACCTAGGATTTCACCTGTCCAGTTGCTGTATGATACTTGCCATGTCCTATTTGTAAGCCATGCAGCTATCCATTTTATCAAGAGTACATCAATACCTAGTTGTACTAATTTATTGATCAGTGTTTTGTGTATGACCCTGTCAAATGCTGAAGCTAAATCTATATAAATTATATCACAGCACAATTTTTCATTCATAGCTTTTGTTATATTGTTATAAAACATCATGTTACATGTGGTAATAGATCTGTTTTCAACATATGCATACTGATATATGGTTTCAGGTCTCAGCCTATCTAGTTACCTTCTCCATTATTTTTCCACAACATGAAAGTAGACTTAAGGGTCTCTATGACTCTGGGTTTGTCCTACTCCCCTTTCCCTTAAAGACAGGTTTAATAAGTGCCTGTCTCCAGTCTTGAGGAATCTCCCCATATTTATATGACCTAGTGAATAATAGATATAATGGTACCATAAGTTCTTGCTGAAGTGTTCTCAGGTTATTGTTACTAATTTCATCTCCTCCCTCTGCTTTGTTTGAATTCCTAGTTCTGTGGTTATCCAGCAAAATATTTTCTAGCCATAGTAAAAAGTCATAGTGTGACTATATTGAATCTTGGGCTACTGTAGGTAAACACAGAAGTTTAATTGCAATTAATCATCTCCCTAGTATATTTTCAGTTTTATATGAAGAAAGCATTCCCTCTGGATAGATATCTTTTAATATTGCTATATTATCTGTTTTTTCCAAGATTTATATTATAATATCCTCTTTCTGTAGTTCTTATGGGGTTACATATATTGGTAGCATATTTAAGTACAATTGTAAATTCTTTTTTATTAGTCCTGTTGTTCGTATTACTGCTTAGGGAACTGCCTTGGTACTTTCTTTTGTATCATTCTTTTTTCTGCTTGCAAATCCTGGTATTTTAAGACTTTAATAACCCAAGTGAACTCCAAGGCTGAGGATGAACAAACTCAAAACTTTAATATCACAAAAATAATAAATATAGAAATAAAATCAGTTTCAATCAGTTGGTAAGCACTTTCACAGTCCACAAACTGCTTCTTCAGACCTAATAGTGTATTGCATCTGTACCAATTTAAATTCAAAATAACCAATCACTAACACCTACCAATTAGTCAATTTAAAGGCTCTGTACTCATTCTCTAACACATAATAAAACATCAATTGTATACATCATCATCTTAAGGTGTTAAAACTTTAAAATCATCAAAATGTCCCTAAAAGTTATATTTTCTTGCATTAGCATGTATATATATATATATATATATATATATATATATATATATATATATATATATATATATATATATATATATATATATATATATATATATATATATATATATATATATACATATACATATATATATATATATATATATATATATATATATATATATATATATATACATATACATATACTAAATTAACGCAAGAGTGGATGAGCCCTAAGTATAGGTTTCAGGGAAATTAGGTCATTCAAACCAAGGGATTTCTCTGCATTAAAGCGTACTATCCATTCTTGCTCTCTCTTCTCCATAAATTTTTTAAAATCAGCACCTCTCTTATTGGCTTCTAAGACCTCAACAACTAAAAATTTAAAATCAAGTCCCCTGTCAAAACTCTGACACATGTACAGCTGAAGCACTCCTTACCCTATCATATTTTGTATCGTTTACATGTTCTAAAACCATCTCCCTTAGGGACCTATTCATCCTCCCAACATAAAACATAAAACACTTTGTACAAAAGGCAAAGCAGATCAAGTCCTTAGTTGCTCAATCTGCATAAAGTGTGGTCTCCATAGAGAAATTAACTACAGGCTGTACAAACAAACTCCCACTGTAAATATATTTACAGGCTTGACAATGCTTGCAGGGAATGTCCTTTGTCATTGTGAGGGGGATATAAAACAATCTTTCTTGTTCTTATAGCAGGGTTGTCTCTTCAGTGATAACCCATTCCTAAAACTAAACTGTGGTGCTTCTCTGACAACTTCACTTAACCTATCATCTGCTCGTAATATGGTCCAATTCATTTTAACAATCTCACATATGATACCTACATTGCTGCTATATCTAAGTGTCATCTTAACATCACCCCTTTGACCCCACTCTTCCTTATGTCCACTGTCTTGTCTAGAATTATCAGAAATATATGGTCTCCCAACTGTGTTCCTAGTTGATTTCAACTCTCTAATACATCCATCCAATTCACTCATAGTGTACCCTCTCTGTAAAAACTCCTTTTTCAAATCTAATAAAGCTTTTACCAACATCTCATCATCATCATTGTGCAACCTCATCACCCTAAGTACCTGGCCTTTTATTACATTCCTGGGTATGTGACAAGGTGCATACTTCTTTTATGTAGAAGGGTATTCCTTTTGCATTGATTCTTAAAACTGATGTCTTAAAAATGCCTAATGCTTCCCTAGTAATCTTTACATCCAAGAAATCCATATTTTACTTGGAGGCAATATAATTAAACTTCAAAAATCAAGTAGTTGAATGCAAATAGGTTCATAGGTTTGTACTAGGCTAATGACCACGGAGCCTTTACAAGTCTAGCCCATAGGATTACCCTGGCATTGTGACACCTGACCTTAGTTCCTAGTGCCTCTGTTGAGTAGAGCCACTGAAGTGATCCCTGGGGTGAATTTTCTATTTCTCATCCACTCATCAAGATTCCTCTTGAAGAGGGCCAGTGAGTTGCTCTGTTTGGCATGTATAAGAAGTCTATTCCATAGCATGGGCAGTGTCTGAGTTATTAACCTGTCCCTCCAGCACATTCTGTTGATTGTGGTAATGAGGTTGAGGTCTCTGGAGCATGTAGTGTGGAGGGATTGGGATTTATTTAGATATAGCATTTCTAACAGAGTTGGGTCAGACATGGCTTTGTAAATCAAGCAGAGATGGCCTTTAAGTAGGCGATATGAGACAGAGAATAGTTGGAGATTTTTGAGTCTGTCCATATAGGACAGGTTTTTAAGGCCTAGAATCCTCTTTGTGAGGTATGTTTGTGGCCTCTCCAGTTGTTGCAAGTGTCTAGTGAGGTACATGCCAAAAGGGGCATTGTACTCGATGATTGGCCTAATGAGGGAAGAGCAGAGGTGACAATGACCTCTTTCTTCCTGGATGCAAAACCCTTAGTAATGCAATGTGCCACATAGAAGGACTTTCTGACCACAGTGGCAATGTGGTGGTCAAAAGAGAGGTTGCTATCAACCTGTGTTCCCAGATCTCTTATAACACCTTCTGTCTTCAGTGGACTACCATCGATGTGGTAATTCATGGGAACTGGGTTTTTCCCAAAGGGGATGACAACACATTTTTTGGCATTGAGCTTAAGGTCATGGTTCTGGCACCAGTTGTTGGTCTCAGTGAGGCCTTTCTGTAAGATGTCAATGTCACTTGGGGAGTTAATAATAGCTCCCAACTTGCAATCGTTTGTGAACTTTGTCAGCCAAAGTCCTTTTGTGTTGGCCTGGAGTTCAAAGAAGTAGGTACCAAACAGGAGAGGACCCAGGACCGAACTGTGTGGGACTCCACTCGTGACTGGTCAGCAGTCTGACTTGGAGTCAGCTACTTTCACACTGTGAGTTCTATCTGTAAGCCAGTTTGCAACCCATCTAGTTATAGAGTGGTTGATGCCTAGCTTAGTGAGTTTTTCTATGATACCTGAGTGGGGAATGGTATCAAAGGCCTTGGCCAGATCAAGGTAGACTGTATGAACCACCTTGCCTTCATCCACAGACACTGGTGACTGACTCAAAAAAGTTGACCAAGTTGAGCAGGCATGATCTCCCCATCACAAAACCAAACTGTGTGCGATCCAGAGAGTGGAGATTCCCTATATACTTGTTTATTAGGTCCATGATGATGTGTTCCATAGCTTTGCATATCAGACTCATCAGGTTAATGGGGTGATAGTTCACAGGGTCTGTAGTTGCTCCTCGTTTGTGGAGAGGGATGACTGTAGCAGTGTGCCATTCGGTAGGACAAAGCCTGAGCTGAGGCTGTGCTTGAACAGGGCACACAGATGAGGTTCCAGTTCACTCTGTAGTTCATGTAGAACACAGCCAGGGATATTTTCAGGTCCCATAGAAGCTGTATTCTTGGCTTTGGACAGTGCTGTTTTAACTTGTGCAGCAGTAATACTGGGTGCCTGGCAATCTACTGGTATTGTGATTGGTCCTTTGGGGGAAGGAGTGTAAAGTTGGCACTGAATCTGTTTGCCAGCATATTGGCAATATCTGTTGGCTCAGTATAGGTGGTACCATTGTGCAGTAGCTCAGAGCAAATCTGGTATTGCTATGGAGATTCTTTACATAAATATAGGAGGCCTTGTGGTTGTCTTTACTATCTGCTGCAGTTCTGTGTTCATAGCTACCTTTAGAAGCTTTGATGAGAGATGTCAACTTTTTGTTGAGGCTAATAAGGGAGTTTTTCCAGTCTTGGGCCTTCACCTTATTCTGCATCAGTTTCCTCCTTCTGTTGTAGAGTTTGTTTATGACAGGGGACCAGTAGATTGACTTCCATTTTTGGAGGGGGACATCTTGGTTGAATTGGGTATGACGAGATCCATGCATTTGTGTATGTATTCATACAGTGCATTGGTGTATAATTCAGCAGTCATGCAACTATTCTCTATTTGCATGGGTGCTGTGAAGTTAGCCACCTCTGTTTTTAGGAGCCCAAAGTTAGTTTTGGAGAAGTTTTTCATGGTGGTTACCTTTTTTTTTGGGGGGGGGATTTCCAAGGTGATTAGTTTGTGGTCGGATCTAACCAGGGAGAAGTTGGCTATTGGTGTAGAGCAATGGTTGCCCATGTTAGTAATGACCAGGTCAAGGATGTTGCTACCTCTAGTGGGGGTAAGAATGAGCTGGTCCAGGGTATTGGAATTAATGAATTCCAGGAAATGTTAGGCAAGTGTATTTGTACATGACTAGTTTTCCCAGTTAATGGAGGGGTAGTTGAAGTCACCCAGTATGAGAGTGTTAGGTTGGATCCTAATATATTCCAGGGTGCTTAGGAACTTGAAGTGTTAGTCTTGGGACATGGTTGGAGACCTATAGCAGGCTAGGACCTGAATTGCTGTCTTACCCAATATTAGTTGCACCTGAAGTATCTCTGATGTGTTGTGTTGGGCCACCAGTCTGGAGGTGTGTGCATCCTTTATGAATATGGAAACACCACCACCTTTTGATCTTCGGTCAAAGTTCTGGGGCCGAAAGGTGTGGAATGAGTTATAGCCTGGTAGTGCAGGGGTGCTTTCTACTGCCTTGAACCAGGTCACCATTACAGCACAAATGTCGATGTTCTCCATTCTAAGGAGTGCTTCGAGCAAGTGCATTTTAAGATTTAGACTTCTAGCGTTGAGCAGCAGGATCCTCAGATTGCATTTGTTTGTAGCTGTCACAGAGGTAATTTGGTCTTTGGAACACCACCTAAAAAAGGCACTATAGGGGTGGCAAGAGCCTTGGCCAGTATCTGGAAGCCCAGGGTGACAGATGCAGGCCGTCTCTGGCAAAGCATCAAGGTTTGTCAATCATGTCATCCCAGGCAGACAGATACTGGATCTCCTAAGAATGACACCAGAAACTTACCAATTGTTGAAATCAATCATTTTCTGCTTGCACTGTGGTATCATTCTGGGTGATGGTAGGATGCTGCTCAAGGCTAGGGTCATACCCACCTGGGCTACATAATCCGAGGGCTCCTTCATGTCTCTTTTCATGTAGTCCAGGGAGGTACATCTCAGGTCATTCACACCCACATGTACAATGACAGAGTCATATTTATACCTGTTGTTGAGGGACCTGAGTGCATGCGTTATGTGGCGGATCCTGGCACCTGACAGGCAGCTGACTGTTACTTTCTCCTTATTCATCCTAGTGAGTGGGACATCAGTGTCCCTGACTATTGAGTCACCTATGACTTGTGTGTTGGGCATGCTGTTTTGCCTTAGGGACTTTGTTTGAGTGGCACACTGTTTAGGAGAGTTATGTGTCTCGTGATTAGTGTTGTGTTGTGGTGGTCGAGTGCATTTCTGCCTTGGTGGTCTCTGCTGTTTGGGTAGATTTTTATTGAGAGCCTCTGCAAAGGTGGGTATGTGGCTTGTGTTTTTATGTGAAGGCAGTGCTGGTGTGTGTACCTGAGGGCTATGTGTTCCATGTGGTGTGGTGCAAGTGTTGACCTTCTCCTCTTGACCAGCTATTCCGGTCTTGGCTGGAGAGTGCATGGCTTCCAATTTGGATATATAAGTGCATCTCTCACAAGTCTGAGTGTTGGGAGGTAAGAGGAGAGGTTTGTCGGTATACATGAGGCAGTTGCTACATTTTCTCAGGATGCCCAAGTTCACCGGGTTAATAGGAGAAAGCACAGGAAACTGACCCTTAGACATGCCTGGAGGAGTGGGCATTAATATTAAGTACTGGAGCTGTTTCCTTGTAGAATGTTTAGTGCTGGTAGCACTTTTGTGTGCTACAATAATTGCTACAAGAAGTGTGGGAAAGTGTTAGACTAATAGGTTAGTAAAAGTGCAGAAGAGGAGAGAACTAGCAGATCTAATAAAGCTCACTTATTCACTAATCAAATCAACAGGTTCCTTCCATAAAATAAACACATCATCCATGAAATGCTTGTTCCAAGCAATGTACTTAGTAAATGCATTATTCTTAATCACATGGTCATATTCCCATTGTGCTAACACAAGGTTGGTGTAGCTTGTGACATCCCTGCACTGGGCCAGTAAAGAAGAAGCCTCAATCCTCACCAGTAGCACCACTGAGGCACGTGCACATTGGGAGAATGACAAGCACACACACAGTAAAGTACAATTTCCCTTAACAGCACACAGAGATGACAGTCAATCTGGGGCTGGTTTCTACCTCTTTCTCTCCAGATCCCCAATAAGGTGTTGGTGGTGAGGATTGAGGCTCCCTGATTATTGGGCCAGTGTAGGGGCATCACATATTAATTTGCAGCAGTGGTGGTTAGCACAAGCTGTACCCATAGCCATGCCAACCTTTTGTAGATAAAAACCATCATTAAACAGAAAGACAAATTTTTCTAAAACTAATTCTATCAAAGTGCACATTAATTCTACCTTTTCACAATTGTTTCTAAGCAGTAACAGTCTTATATTCTCAATAACCCACACACTGGGAATGACCGTAAAGAAAGAGGCTACATCAAGTGTAATAAAAACCAAGTACTCTTCCCTGGTCATACTACTTATAACCTGATACAATGCTTTCAAAAAATCTTTAATGTCTTTTAATACAGTTTCTTCTTTGTCAACAATTGGGCATAAATTGTTCTCAATATGAATAGAGAGTGGTTCTGGGCCCACGCTTTGCTGGAAAGTATAGGTCGCATTGGGGGGCATACATTGTTCTTATATACTTTTGGCAGTCCTTATAGTACAGGTATCAAAGGATGTTCATCAGTAAAATATTTAAATAGACCTTCCGTAATCATATGTGCCATAAGCAAATCAAAAACATTAAAAGAAAGTCTATAATGCCTTTAACTTGTGTATCTGATAAAGGCATATAAACTTCTGTGACACTCAACATTTCAAACATCTTCTCTAGATAATATATTTTGTCTAGAATGACAACACTACCCCCCTTGTCAGCAGGATGAATATAGAGGACATTTCTTTCATCTGTTGCAGAGCTATCTGTTCGCCTGATGTTAAATTGTAAAACAAATCATGCTGTTCATTGTTCATTGCCTCACATATCTGCTTCTCACACACTAGTGTGAAAGTCTGAACTAAAGGATAAGATTCAGGAATAAAGCTGCTAGGTTTCCTACAAATGTTATAATTACAGCTTGATTCTGGGGACTGCAGCTCTAGGCAAATAGTCCTTGCAAACATTTTTAAATCAAAAATTACCTCTGTTAAGTCAGACCTTCTAGCAGGAATGAATGACAGACTTTTCCCCAATAGCTTGTACTGTTCATTAGTTAATTCTATAGAGGATAAATTAATCACTATCCTGTTGTTGCTTTGCTGCATGTTATTACCTTCTTCTGCTGCAACTCCATGGTTGATATTCTCTGTCGAAGCTGCCCACATCTCGACCGGCTCCTTGATCCCCCTTTTTTGAAATCCTTCAGTAAAGGGAGAGGTTCCGACAATGAAAAAGGAGTTATTTGTACTGTAATAGCACTCACCAAAATCTCTACTTCCTGGTATCTCAGACTCATTTAAAGAACAGTCATTTCTTTAGTAGAAGTCTCATTCATGGTATTAGAATTAACCTGTTTCGGCCACGAAAATACATGCCCTCTATTGAAGTCAGAAGGCTCCCTTTGAAGTTTCTTCGATTTCAGCACCCAAAGCATGTTTTCATAGTCATGTACATTTTCATAGAGCATTGCATACTTATCCCCTGTCACATCTACTGTGAAGTTCTGATTAATTGAGGATTGTAAGGACTTAATGTCCTTATCATAAAGGGTGAAATATTAGGAGCTGGGTAGAAGGATATGCTTTGTCAGCTACAGAGTCAAAAGCTGGCATCTTTCCTTGCATACCTGCAGGCTAAAGACACTATGTATTTATGAGTAACAGAAACAGATTTAATTTTCTGAACTCATCAAAGACATATTATAGCACAGTGAGAGATGACTGCAAAAGCAAGTTTGTAGTTTGCAGGCCCAGCTGCATAGCACGTAGAGCATTCTACATAGGCAAAACTATCAATGCTCTAAATGTAAGGATTACTAAACACTTATCAGACACCTGACTAAAAGATCTTAATAATCCACTAACAGGACATGCTTTACACTGCAGAAACTTTGAGAAATATATTTTCACATAGTGGAGAAAGTAACAACTGTCTCACATGAAGGCAACACAGGAGCTATACCTGACAGAAAGGAACTAAAGTGGTTAATTTAACTAAAAGCTTAGGACTGAACACAAACAGCTCTATCAAATTTGTACTTGAACTTAGAAAACTGGGCCATAATTAGACAAATTATTGTTTTTAATTGTTATGATATCTTTGGATACAAATTGTCACAAACAGCTTAATAGTCTAAAAAAGTGTTGCTTTTATTTAATCCCCACTTTTGATGAAGGCCTTACAAAGATGAAAGTGCTTAATTGGGACAATAACATTTTTACTATACTGGCTTGTTTCGTCTGTGTGACTTGGTTTCGTTAGCCATTTTTTTTTTTGTTATTTTTCCTTACTGGCAATGTTGCCTTCCTGCCCTGATTAGATTCACCACTGCTTGCTATTTAGACTTAGCTTCATACATTTAGTTTAAGCTTTGTTCAACAAAGATTCACACATTTCTGATTACCCTCCCGTTATAGACCTAGCTTGTGTCAGTAACATTTGTACTATTTTAGTATGTAAGACTATTGGCAGTGAACCTTTCTTTATATTATACCTAAAATTTTAGTACTGTGTTAACAATCTGTGAATTTATTTTCTACTTGTTTCAATTATAGATGGATTTTTCAACAGGCACTGGTACAAGACACAATTACTCGAGACTCGTTGATTCCCATAGTGGGAACTACACTTTGCTGTTTGATAGGGATTACAACTGTGGCAACTAGGACTGGTGACATACGTAACTGACAACCTCTTTCTATATACCTGATTTGACAGCATTTAGGTGGAACAATCTGAAATAAGAGTCAGTTATCTCTTTCCTTATTTATCCCTGTTGGGTTCAATGTCATAGAATGCTGCAGTTTATCTGAAACCTGCTACATACAGAGGCCTTTCTTGTGTCTGAACATACTTATTATTGATATATCACTAGGATGTTGAATTCATCCTGTCATGGAAAGGGTGGTATACTACTTGCCATAAATGATACAAGGTAGGTGCTCCCAGTCACAGGTTCAGACAGGTTGCCCTGACTAGCTGCAGTTATGATTACTACAATATAATACTTAAGGATTTTAATTTGACTGGCTGTCACATTCATCCTTCATTTGTGCAAAGGAGAAAAATCAATCAGAATTATCAAACTATATTCCAATAGCCATGCTCTCACTTCTATCCAGAATTACGGAATGGTATATGCACTCTCAAATACTTAAATTTATTCTAACAAATAACATACCCCCCCCAGCATGGATTTCAGCTTTTTCATAGTGCAACCACAACTCTTTTATCTTTCTATAGTATGATCAACCAACCTAGAAATGAAAGATTGTTAGTCTCTTCAGTGTTTTGTGAACTTTCAAAGGCATTTGATCATGTCAAGTATTCAAAATTAATTCTCACACTAGCAGAACTGTCCTGGTTCAAATACTACCTTTCAGACAAAACACAACAAGGGCTGAGTTATATGACAGCACTTTCCTCTCACCCTTCCTAAACATTCCCAGTGGCGTACCCCAGGATTAATTTTAGGTCATCTACTATTTAACATTTTCTTAATCTCTATACTGCAACTGACCAAGGTTCTCTCATACAATATGCCAAAGATTCTACCTTAATCCGCCACATACTTGACCTGGTCCCTTTACAGACTCATACACAACAATCATTTTCCTCTACTGAAGCTTTCATTAATCAGTCGCACCTACTCTTAAATCCAAACAAAGCTAAATGTATCCTTTTTATCACCCATCTCTCATAATTTCTAAAGAAATCTGTTCAAAATGTCATCTCTCTGAAACATCACATTGCAGGCAGTTTCCAACACAAGCCTACTGGGTGTTAACATTGATGATGAGCTAAAATTTGAAATGCATATTCAGAATATTATAAAAAGACTAATATGAAGCTAAATCTCCTGTACAAAGTATCCCCCTCTTTTGCCTTACATTCCTGAAAAATACACCGCCTCTACTATTCTACTACTAATTCTCAGTTATGCACTATATATTCTCATTAATATCAATCCATTCCTCTTCTAAAGCTATAACAATTTTACAGTGATAGCTAAATGTACAACTAGCTTGACCAATAAAACACATAATTGCATAATTCTAACCCAAATAGAATGGATAGAATTTCCAAGTTTTCCTAAAATTTAACTAACTTAAACTATCCCATAATATCCTTCACTATCCAGATAAATATCCAGCCCTGGATACCATTATAAATTAGTACTCCCCACCAAGATGTCAAATATCTATGGATAAGTTCTTATATACATACAAATTTTTCAGGCACAGGCAATAATGCCTTTCTAGCCTGCCAATATACCAAAACACTTGTTCCCATATAAGTGTCCAGGCTGTTCTTAAAAATGTCTAAACTAGTACTTGCTTAAATATAATTTGGTAGTCTGTTCCATGCATCAGCTGCTCTCTCAGAGAACCAACTAGTACACTCCTCACTTCTATATAATCTTTTACAGAGGTCGTCTGATGATTCTCTACTACATTTTGATAACCCCAAACATTCCCAGAGATCTCTAAATGTCCTATATACCTGAATATGTTTGTTTTCCTCTAAGAGACACTGTACACGTTCAGATGTTTTAGTCTTTATTTAAGGACCTTGGTATATGGGTAGATCCAACTTTGACTTATTCTAATCATATCAATCAATTGTATGATAGTTATGCAACTAAAGGTCGTATAAAAAGATTTATAAAGTCTAGAAAATCAGAAATGATGGAATCATTATTTATTAGCTATATTAGATCCAAACTTGAGTATGGAATAACAATATGGCAACCCTATAAGGAAACAAGCATAAGTAAATTGGAAAGAGTGCAGCAGAAATATACCATGGGTTTCCATGAATGTGAAAATTTAAGTTATTATGAAAGACTAAAATGTCTTATAATAACAGATTGCCAAATTACATTAGGACAAACACTAGTTTAAATATTTTTAAGAACAACCTGGACACTTATTATGGGAATATTGGCAAGCTAAAAGGGCATTAATGCCTGTGCCTGAAATTTTTGTATGCATGCATGTGCCTATATACCAGGGTCCTAAAATGAATATACAGTTTCAATCACTGTGTGCTATATTAAATAGTCACCTTTCAGTCTTGTTGTTGTTGTTTGTCTTTCAGCTTTTTCCCGGTAAGGAGTCGCCACAGCAGAACTCCGGTCCACTAATGATCGGCAGTAGATTTTTACGAAATGCTGAGGTGCCAGCTCGATGCCCAACCTTCAATGAAGGCGCGCCCATTTATGCATGCATGTCTTTCAAACACTATCCAATGTCTCCCAAATCTCACATGGTTGTTTTTTATGTACTTATCAGCATATTATTATCCTGTGCCCAAATACTCAATTTAGCCAAGTTCTTTTGCAGACATGTCCTATGTGTAACACATGTAATCAGTTTACTCATTTTCAGGTCATCTGCATAAAGACTGTAGAATACCTCACATGAAAATGACAGATCTAATCCTGATCCAAACTCATAAAATAAATAATAAACATGGTGCAGCTATTTATTCTGCTAGTGTGTTCAAATAATGGACCCCTACCTGAAACCATCCAACAAAATACAAGCCTAAAACATTTCAAATGTGACCTGAGGGATTATTCTATCAACAGCAAAATATGTCCATATCCCTACCCCATGCCTAAATATACAGAGCAACAGGTTCTACCAGTAAGTAAATAATCTCAACCCCATCTATGACCACTTTCTCCCATATCTCTCAATTGTACAGATTTTCTCAGAATGTCCAGATTGTTGCCTCATATTTTTGGTCCATTTTATATAAAATTGTGGTTTTCTAGCAAATTACTGGCCAATTATTAAAGATTTAAGTTAGGAAATAATAATAGACATTTCAGTTTCGAATATCATACCCTTCAGAAAATTCATACGAATGCAAAACCTGTTATTCTATCACCTGTCTAAGTTTGTAAGACTAATATTTAAGAATTGTCCCTATTTTTGGGCCTTTGTCCCACTTTTATGTATGACGTTGTCCAGATTTCTTGCTGTAAGAGGTTGAGAGGTATGCTTTCTACTATCAACTACAACTAATTCAGTTATTTTCTCAATACTGTAGTCTAGCAATGAACTCATTTTTTAAATCTCTTCAGTGTGATCTAGACCTTTAATGTAACTATTCTGTACCATGATAGTTATTACATTAATCAAAGTATCTCTTCAGCAGCTGTCAATATGTTATATTCTTCAGCTTCATGTATATACTATTTCTGCCCTATATGAATTGTAAGTAATTGAACTGCCTACTCTTTAGCCCTGTGCATAAATTATCCCAGGGATTCATTAACAGAGTGTACATGTGCTAAAGAGAAGACAATCAGCCAGCGATGCATGGGAAGTAGTAATGCTAACTGAATATGCAAGACTACAAGCTATTCCACACATCAAGCATCCCCTGCTTGAGACCAGAACACACACCTGCAGCCATGTTGAGGTGCAATTGGGCTTGTGTGGACAATATTAATACATGATTAAACAAACCTGAGTTCAGCAAGCAAGTTCATGTGAAAGCCACAATAGATAGTGCAACTTGGAATATATAAAAGGTAGGGGAATGCTAATAATGCCAGTCATGGCTCTTAGCTAAGTCAGGGATAAACACAATCAGAATTAGGGACAAATCCAGAAATAATCAGGGACCATCAGGGAAACTTTTTAAAATGTTATTACTATTAACTTGACAAGCTGACAGAATTACAAAGTGTGAATTAATATACGTTTTCTAAAGTAAAGAAGTAACCACACAAAAAAAAAAGTAATGAAGTTTACACCACTAATAATTGTTCAGCATTTACTTAAGTATAATTCATCAACTTTTCTCCAAAGTCACCAGTTTTACAAGAGATTATGAGAGACAGAGCTATAATCTGAACCAAAATCAGGGACATCTCCAAAAATCAGGGAATGTTAAGAGGTATGATTACAGTGGAGAAGAAAAGGTGATACAGTAGGTCATCGCATTTAATACAGGTAGTGGACATGTGGGAACTTCACTGGCATTGTTATGTATATTGGAAAAAAAAACAAAGGCAATAGAAGTCCCAAATGAGTCAATTATGATGTTTGAACTGACATGCAGGTAACATAAATGTATACATTCCCATGCCTTATATGTATTAAAGTAAAAATGCATGGGTAATGGGAAACCACATACACTGAACTGTGGATCAATTGAGAAAAATAAGGAACACCCCTGGACATAGATCCCATGCAAATACTGATAGGGAAGAGAATAATAACTGTTATTGTAACAACATGCATGTTAGGAAAGGTAAAGATTGAGATCCCAAATCAATATGTAGAACAATCTATAAGGACATGTCATAGAAATAGAACTGTCATTTTGAACAGCATATTACTTGAAGATTATGCTGCAATGCAATGGTACAGGTTTATAACTATAATAGATGAGATGTAATTACACATGACATATGGGACATACCATGAGAAATATACTAAAATGAAAATCCTGGAAGACACATATCATGTGGAAACAGTCCAGTAAAATCAGGGTAGTGTGTCTACGAATGTCAGTCTCTGCCTATAGACATGATTAGGTATATGTGAAAGGAAGAGCACTCATGATAATTAACTCCTAGGAGAAGTACTCACAACACAAATGTGCCTGAAATTAGTATGTGTAATAAGTACTGCATGCATCATTTCACTTCACTTATATGTGATGGGAGTATAGAGCAATTGTGTCCATGTACTCATCTTATGACTTGTGTACTTCCTGCTACTGCCCCATGATGGAGAAGAAAGGTGTCTCATTTGTAAGATGCTTGCCTCATAACTATGGGTTGGAAGCTCAATCATGACCACTTATCATTTTAAGGAGTTTTTGTTTTGGGTGTTCTGGTTTCCTCCCACCTTGCAAGGAAATGTTGCTTGGTCGACTGTAAAGTATCCATATACACACACATGCACATATTACAGATATGTTTGGCATAATGGTTAAGGTGTTTACCTCACAGACACAAGGTACAGGGTTTGATTCTCACCTTTGAGGGAAACTGGCTAGACTTAAAATAGCCTACAAGGGCAGCTAGCCTAGTACTTACCCATGAACCTAAGAACCTATATACAGTCTGACAACATATACCTGTCAAGGCAGTATACTATTGTGTCATAAATCAAAATGACTCCTGAACTGAGTATTCCACAACATATCCATAATACCTGGATCACAACACACAACAGACCTCACAGACAAATTTAACAGTATCCTCAGGTGGTAAGTGAATTGCAGAAAATGATAGAGATTAAATACAATAGGTATAAAGCTGCCTACAGCAATGTTGGTATCCTCTGCGCATTGGCCGCTACCTCCCCATGTATGGCTGACAGCAGAGTCATGCTGCTCGATGCAAATTCTCAAAAGTTTTTGTTGCCACAAAACAACAAACGACAGTAACTATTCTGCAATATGAATTGCTTATTCTGCTTTGTGCTAACCGTTGCACAATGGAATACATCATTATAATGGGTATGCTCATAAGGAAAGACAGCAATTACTGGATGAACATCAACTACCAACCCAAAATCTTAACAAACTACTACAACAAAGGTCCTGTGGCGCTCTGTGAACAATATGTAGCACAGCATGCATCAAGGTCTTGCCTGTTACCACTGTATTATGAACAAATATAATAAAAGGCATACAACACAAGATTAGAACATATGCAATGTATGTCAAGCTCCTCTTGACCTGTGCACTAACTGAAGACACCACACAAGACTTCATAGCACACTTGAACGGATAACCTGAGCATTGTGTTTGAATGTAAATGGCTTCCATTAAAAGCATTACGATAGTTGGCCCATCTCTTCCCAATTGTAAATGTTTATGGTAAACAAAATTGTAATCATCAATTGTTTTTAAGAAGTCAGTCCTGTGTGTTAGCAGTATTTTGTACACCCAGTAGTAAGAACTTGGCAGACTTGAACACCTGCCTGAGGTCATAGTTCACAGAGTTGTATGGCAACCACTGACACCTCAGAGAACTTTATCTGAAGTCTCATGAAACACACACTTGAAGAGATTACATCAGTTGTCCGTTGTAATATGTATACCTTCACTAAAATGTATTCTGGGTGCAATAAACCTCTGTTATTGTTTATACAAGTTTGGGTTTACATACCACCTTCATTTGGGTAGGCCAGTTCTGTCTGTCATTATTGTCATCTATAATTACATTACCAGATCTGAATCCCTGCCTGTCTAGACAACTGCTTGTTAACTGCTTCAGCAGGGATCATTAGTTGAGTTGCCCAAAAGCACAGTCTTTGCATAAAATTGTGTGAGTTATCAAAATGCTGTAGCCCTGTAACTGTTAACCCTATGTTGATTTACCTACATCACATCTGTTGATGAATCCATTACTACACAATTCTGATCATCCATTACACAACTACAGTAGGAGAAAATAGTTGGATTCCAACTGCTGCCTATCTTACTCCACACTCCAAAAAGCTGTACATTAACTGCTGCTGCTGCGACAAGACATTTTAATCCACAGATGTCAGAAAATGCATACTTCGAGGTTTGGCTTAAGCACTGTTTTGGAATATGCATGTGCCACTAAAATGTATTTTAAAGGATCAAAGTTCTTCAATCATGTTACCATTTGTTGGTTAATACACGCCTGTATGTTACTGTGGTTGTACACACATACATTTATTATACAGTGCCATATTTGAACCCCTGCATATCTATGTATACACTCTACATCACTGTGTATTAGCTGCTCATGCCACAGGATAAGTCCTGTGACAAGTGTGAGACAGAACATATTCAAAGGGATGGCCTCATCTATGTGTTGCAAGGTAAATATTTGGCTTAGCAGTGAGGGAAAGAGTTATGGGAGACCTCTGGCCTGTTTAAATGTTTCCACTAAGGGGAAGTGTACACATCAGATCTGTTGGATAAGCCACCCATTCTTTGCCCTACACTCATGCATATTCATACTAGTTAGTCATTTCTGGATTCCCTAGCTAGATGAACAATCTACAGAAATGTGTATTAGCTGCTCATGCCACAGGAGAAGTTTGAGACAGATCATATTTAAAGGATAACTTCTTTGTTGTGGTGCAAAGCAAATTTTGGGGTGAAAAGGGATTGAAATTGTAGTGGGAGTCTTCTCCTAGTGTAAATATTTCTCCTAAGTGGAAGTGTACACACCAAATCTGTTGGATAAGACAGTCCTACCTAGCACTGTAATCACACTCACTCTCATTAGTAAGTCACTACTGGATTGAAACACGTTCCTATCTAAGTTCACAATGTAGAGAGCATTATGTCAACTGCTGATGCCACAGGAGAGATCTTACTACAAGTATATTGATATTAATGTTTCCACTGAGTGGAACTATACACATTGGATCTGTAGGATAAGCCAGTCCTACCTGTCACTACAGTCACATACACTCATACTAGTTAGTCATTGCTGGATTTGAACACCTACCTACCAAGGTCCACAATTCAAAGAACATTGTTTCAAGTGCCAGCACAACAGGAAAAATCATATTACAACTGTCAGACAGCACACGGTTGTAGTTTACATGAAATATGTTTGGATGAATGGGCAATGTGTTGTGACAGAAAGACAAAACAACAATTTGTTAATCACAAATCTCTACATATTATAGCAACAATTCACATATCACTTAATTTGTGGACATTGTTGTGGCATGAATCATATCTATGTGTGTTACATAAAGGTGTATTGAACAGTTATATAATGTCTAATACTTACAGTGGTCAACCAATAGACTCACCCCCATCCATTCCTGATTGCTCATCTCAAGATCATTGTATGAAATTCTTGATTTAGTTTGTGGACCAGTGTGAAGACTCTGTGATGTGTGTAAATTTTGCAAGATAACTACAAGCCATACATGCAGAACATATAAAAGTACAGTCATTAATACTAGTCTGCAGGTATGTATCCAGTGGTCTAACTTCATCGAAACACAGTCGAAGGGTAATATGTTACAGTGCAAAAATAGTTTATATTATGTAGTAAGTAGACAGCATCACAGGGAACTCATCATATGTTGACTGTGATAAGCCAATAAGCAATAAACAAATACTGAAAGCCACTGACATTACTTTCTTTCTTCCTTTCTCTCCAAATTGCTTCCTGAAGCACACCACTGGAAAGCGTATTTGTGCAATTGATGGCAAAGTATTAGCGCATACATAATTACTTTTTAAGTTTTTGAACTCAGAATGGGAAACAGCAGAGGTCATTGGTGCTCCATGCCAATCATTGCATGAGTAAGGAGTACAGGCATAAAGACATTTCAGATTCTGAGCTACTCCAGAACTTCTCTGTCTTGTGCTGCTGTTTTCTCTGCCAACATTTAAACATCTGTCACGATCATCAGATCATTATGGTAAAGTGTTCATAATATGGATAACGCAGAGGCCTGTATCTCCACTGTCAACATGTTTGCAGAATGCCCAGATGTTTAAGTCATAATTTTGTCGTGCTCCTCGCACAACTTGTATTTTCTAGCAAATTATTGAGGACTAAATTCACTATATAATAACATGCATCTATGTGTCATACTTTATATTTTTTCAGAAAATGCATGCTAATGCATAATCTTTTGTTCTAGCAAACTCCTAATTGTATATGAGCAATACATCTAATCTGTTCCTGTTTTCAAACACAGTAACATGACAAGTACCGTACTAATGCAGCAGAATGTTCACTCTTCAGTTATTGCCACAGAATTTGAACTATTAGTTACAGTCACTTAACAATGGTGTGCAATGCCAAATGCCAACCATTATGCAAATGCCAAGGAAAGAAACAGAGAGCTTGGTTTATGGACCAATTTTGGCTATGTGTAGGGTGGGTGAATTTATTTTTTGACCAGATTAAATGTGTAAAAAGGGGCTGACAGGACAAAGGTGAAAGTGGGAGGCAAAAAGAGGGTAGGACACTGGGGGAATACTAAAGGAATCTGCAGGATGATAGTGGGAAAGCACAGTTATCCAGGTCCACACAAGATAATAATGCATTTGTACAGATAATATGAGGGATTTCAATAGTCACCATGTCAAGCGTGTGTCGCAACAACTTAATAATGTGTGGCCAATTGGACCAAATGAAGTGTATCTCTCTCTCTCTCTCTCTCACACACACAAACACACACACACAAACACACACACACACACACACACACACACACACACACACACACACACACACACACACACACACACACACACTCACACACAGAAGTGAAGTGGAGAGCTATGTATTGGTTAAAATCTTTTGGGGGGCAGGTGCTCTTTGTATTTGTTTTGAGAGAGAGGAATGCTGGGGAAGGTATTTAGTAATAAGAGGGGTAGGTAGGTAGGGTAGGTTCACTATCAGGTGCAGACATACAGGACATACAAGACAGATACAGATGGTGATGGACACAAAATGTGGAGGAACACCATGATTTTTGATAGGTATGAGACTTCAGAGGCATATTGTCATCTAGCATGAGTACAATGAGACTCTAGTTCTCATCCTCTAAACTATCATTGCAGTTGCTTGTCATAGACATATTGGACAGAGCCAGACAGAGTATCGATTTGACAATTCAGTGCAGGATTTTTTTTTCTATTCTTTCAATGCAGGCACCAAGGTCGCATCTCCATTATCTTCTCCACCAGCCTTGTCAACTCAGGTGACACACTTTCCAACCCTACTGACACTGCTTCTGATGGGTACCAGTACAGAGCTACCTCATGCAATTAATGCAGGTGGTGCAGGAGTTGTGGAGGCAATACTACCATGTTGTTACCTAGAAGTGCTGTGTGCCTGTGCTGCCTGTGGTGATGCCACCACAGTCACCAGTGGAGGAATGGCGGTCTAAACCCCCATGACTGGTCTAGCTCACTGTACTTGTGGTCATTTGTGTTGCACCAGGAATCATATTCCAAATGTCATTATACAATAAAAAAAGAGAGATAGGATGGGAGAGACAACATAGAAAAACATCATAAATGTCATGTAACTGTAATATATCACAGTAAATGCATGTTAACACATAATTATTTAAGGGTCCCTATTATTTTAGTGAATGCAATGAATTGTGAAAGCTGTTTAGTTGAACGACATTACACAAAATTGCAAAATACCAAAAGCACGGAACAGCGATTTTTTTTCCTAGGGAAAAAAATCACTGGGCCATTTTCAAGACTTTGCCATTTCCACCACTGTGGTGCGATCTCGAAGTTGGTATATTTAAGTAGGGAGTGTGGAGAGCAAAGGCCCCCACTGTATTTTGTGTTTTGATTTTTTTTTTTTTTTTTTAACAGATCAGCGATTTTTTTCCCTGGGGAAAAAATCGCTGATCCGTGTGTTCGACATTTTGGGTTTTTGGAGATTGATGGTCAATTTTATAAGTGTTCACAATTCATTGCATTCGCTTATATAATATAGACCCTTATTTAAAGATCTGCCACATCCCCATATGAATGTGAACCCATACATGTATGTTAAACTACACATTAACCTCATCAGTATTATGCACATTATGCTGAGTGTGACTATGGCATATCTTCTTTATGCATTGCAATTTAAAAAATGTCTATGTAAAATGGTTGTAATGTTATTCTAACTTACTGATTGTACAATAATAGACTTTGGGGTAATACAGACTAATTGCTGCTGCTTGGATTTGAACCGACATGCAGCTATGTTGACTGAAACATTGGCTAGAGCAATGCTTCAAGAACTGTTTGAGTAAATATGCATGCTTGTTATACAGAGAGTATACCTACTCATTTCAGACTGTGTCAAGCAATTATGGACTGATGTGCACAGAACTGATAAAATGATTTCACAATCACAGCTGTTATTATTTATTTATTTATTTGTTTGTTTATTTATGTTTGTATTTATTGTCATTTGATTACTGGGAAAGTCTGACTGGGTAGCAACCCATTTTCAGAGGAGGCCTGGGGAAAAAACCTCCAGCATATTACAAAACATTTTAAGAACAATCA
This sequence comes from Protopterus annectens, assembly GCF_019279795.1. Lineage (NCBI taxonomy): Eukaryota > Metazoa > Chordata > Ceratodontiformes > Protopteridae > Protopterus > Protopterus annectens. The sequence goes on along the minus strand of NC_056738.1, from coordinate 141,541,403 downwards.
TTTTACAGTCTTTAAAAATAATACAAAGAAACATATTTCCATGCAAATGCATAAATTTCATATTATGAAATAGTCATCAACTGTACTTGAGCCATAAAGCATTATTTTGGCTGTAAAAAGGCCACTATACTTATTCAACTCAGATAGTCCTAAAATATTCCTCCCATCTACAAAGGAGGTCATGCTTGAGCCTTTATAAGTCACTGTAATGGTAATGACATTCATGAATGCATAGGATGCCGGTCACACTGGTGGCACCTTGGCCAAGATATTCCAAGCCTCAGCCTTGTACTAGGACCCAGTATAGATGTCATGCGTTAGTCTTCATGTAACAAGAAGTCCAAGAAGAATTTTGGAATTATTCTCATACTGCTTTGTGCTCTAATGGATATCACGAAAAATGACTAGGAGTTAGTGCCTTATTCAGATCTTGCGTATACTAGCTTGTGGCAAGTGATGGGCTAGCTATGTAGCTGCATTTGCATGGCAGAAAGCATAGAAATGCAATGGAATGAAATGTGGTTATGATTTCTTCAGTGCCCACTTTAGAAGAGAAACATGGCAGTAAGATTTGGCAACGTGTGCTGATCAGTATATTTACAAATGTTTCATAGTGACTACATCAACTGCTGATTATTGTTGATATTTCAATTACATTTCAAATGAAATATTGGCATTTCTGGGCATGTTCTTTGGGATGGTTATAGCAATCATAGGTTCATAGGTAGGTACTAGGCTATTGGCCCTAGGGCCTATATAAGCTTAGCCAAACGGTACCCTGGCTTTCGCCCTCCAAGAAAATTATTTTCCTGTGCCCCTGTTGAGCAGAGCCACAGAAGTGATCCCCGGGGTGGATTTCCTATCTCCCATCCAATCATCAAGATTTTTCTTGAAGAGTGCTAATGAGGAGCTTTGTTTGATATAGATAGGTAGTTTGTTCCAGAGTATAACTAGAACATTATCACAAACAAATATGACAATAAAATCTGAATGATGTTGTTGTCATTCTGTGCTGTTCTAATGTAAATTTATTTTAAATAGTACATAATAATGCCTTGGTGGCCCATAAATTTTATAAACTGTGAAAAATACCACATGGGAATCAATCCAATGACAAAAAGGAAGCTGAATTCCTTTGAGTTGTGTACTATCTGTTAATGCCACAAGAAAGCTGACATCCTCAGGGTGTAAGTTAAGGCATACAGTTTTGAAGATTGGAATACAGACCTAATTCTGACCACCCTGTAACTGTTATGCTGAATAATGAGCTGAAGCCAAGCGTATTTGCACAGCCGATGACCATGTTTTAATGCATATGTATTTTTTTTTTTTGCCATAGTGCACGATGTGCCATTTCTTTACAGTCATTCTTGCATACTGGCAGTGCTCCATGCCAATAATAGAACAAAGAGAAAATAAGCTATTTTAGAATGCTGACTTTGTGTTATCACCTGCTGTTTACATTAACCTCATGATGCATTTATAGTATAATACATACCGAGAAAGGGACAATATAGAGTTTCCAGGATATGATGTTTTACACTGCATGCGTTAGTACAATATACACATACTAATATTCACTTGAAGTCATACTCATGTATATGTTTTAACCTATGTTGCAAACATGTGCTGCTGATCTTTTCTATATTTCCTAACTCCCATTGTTGTTAATTGTACTGCCTGATACTTTTGATTGGTGTCATGGTTACTGCAGCTGACACAGATCACTTGTTTAATATCCATTATACATGTGTGTGTATGTTGGAACATTCATCTTTTAAAATCCAACTGTAGTTCAGGTTCAAGTACAAAAAAAATTACTTTAGTCTGACCCCTAAAGTCAAACAATCCCTAATGTGGATTAAAATCCTGCACTGCTTGTGCTGTTCTTCTGAACTTACTTCATTAACACATTGAACCTCTAAGAAAGATTCATAAATGATGTATTTTCTGAACTCAGTACTGTCCAGAGTTCTGACTAAAGTGCAGCACCAGCAGTCTTGTTTGTACAACTGTTTGCTAAGTCTTTGCACATGCAAAATATATTTTTGAGATTTTGTCTTGGGAAATGAACTGTCATTCAGTGAGGGTTGCCGGTGATGGTCCAGACGTGCCATGCCAAGTACTGGGCAAACGATGAAGCCAAAAAAAAAAAATCATGAATCAGCATGGTAACTTCTCAACTTTGTAGCCTTATCCAAGTAAAATTATAACAATAATGATTTCTAATTTGGCAGGGATGGTACCTTGTCTAGATAGGAACCCTGCACCTGTGCTATTGCATGAAACACTGACATGATTAACAGTGTTTGCTGCTTGAACATTGACAAAATAATGTATAGGAACTAAAGCACATGCACTCAGCATTGTACTTCTTACATTTACATTCAGCAAGATACCAATGCTATCATACATTGTATTGTCACACTACAAGTCTTGCTGAATTTGATTCTTGCAGAAGTGATGAAAGTCAAGCATTTGACATTACAAACAAATGTCTGCAAGACAACATTGTATTGTTTCCTTTTGTGTGCATTATTCCATTGTGATCCTTTTGTACCATAGATGAATTATATTTTGAAATGAGTTTTACTGTTTTCTGAATGTCTATGATGTACATATTTGATATCATCCCAAGGACATAATAATCTTACAAAATGTTTACTAAAGTGTGCATCAACGTTCTCTCCTAAGTCAGTAAATGTATATGAAACCTTCTCTGTAAGTATACTTCTCATTAGCAGGAGTATAAGCAAGTAATCAAGCTTGCAGATCAGCTAATGAGCCCTTAAAGGCATTACCTAGCCCTAGTTCTTAGTACTCACTCTGGCACTGCTCACGAGTGTGGTGTGCACGTTATCATGTAGGTACAAACACAATTTGTATCTGCCCAGCACTTCAGACAGATTGAGTGATTTAGGAATGATAATGAGCTGACACCCGATTTGCATATTCAACATGCTCAGAGGGGTTAGGCTACACCATATAAGCAGAACCTAGGGTTATGGAAGTTCCACCCTGCTAGGGAAGACTGCATGGCTTCACAAGTGCTGCCAAACAAAACTATTGCTGCTGACTGGTATAACTATTGCATTTATAGAACAAAGAGAAAATAAGCTATTTTAGAATGCTGACTTTGTGTTATCACCTGCTGTTTACATTAACCTCATGATGCATTTATAGTATAATACATACCGAGAAAGGGACAATATAGAGTTTCCAGGATATGATGTTTTACGTTATCATGTAGGTACAAACACACTTCAATCTGTCAAGGTATGTAATGCTCTTCGTAAGTACTGGTTACAGATTTATATATTGAATGCTTTTAGTTGCAA
>NC_056738.1:141440565-141533065 GCF_019279795.1 Protopterus annectens | reverse complement strand
GATGAGCGGGTGTGGGTATATTGAAGATTTATCCACAGTTGGTGTGGTTTGATCATGAGAGTGAAGCCCAAGTGATTAAACAAAGCCAAATGTGGGCAAATCTTCAATATACCCACACCCACAAGTTGGTTATTGCTATTATACAATGACATTATTTAAAAAAGAAATGACTTACTTTTCTTAAATAATGTTTTTGTATAATGGCGCCATGGTGTTACTCCACATTGTTTTTGCATTCTTCTGCTTTGTTGATGTACCGCACATGCGTATGCGACTTACATTGCCATGCTTACACAGTACATCAATGCTTTGGAAAGCAAGCAATGGAGAATGAAAGATCTCTGGGTTTTTTTTTTTTAACTGTGAAATCCAGACAGTTAAAGGTACAAGAGAGTCAGGGCAGAAATACAAGTAAAATCAGGTATATTATGCAAAATTAAAGAAACGTACCTGATTTTCTTCTATTTTCTCTGCCTTCCATATTTACCTGTTGACCTCTTAGCTCACGAAATCTGTAAAGACTTAAATACTGGGGGGGATCCATATTGGAAATGTTGGTCTTATAAACTTAGAAAGCTGTTAGATTAACAGGATTTGTGCTATAAGGCATTGACTTCCTAGAAGAATTTCTATTGGAATGTGTTTGATTTACAAAGGGCATGCTGGTTGAGCTTTTTGAATACTAACAAGCTACCACTGTATAATTTAAAATATTTAATGCGTTGATTAAACTTTGCCAATTCTTCACTTCACAGTTTCAGAATATGAAGACCTGTTTTGGTACCATTTTAAAATTTTTCTTGCATCACTTTTTGACTTGTAAAGAAAGTGCTACAGAAGCCAGAACTTCTGAATGATCCCATACATCACATTCATTAGCACATGCATTTATCCCACCACACTGGACATACACATTCTGCTCTTTCCCTTATGCAGATGATATGTGTGCATATGTTACTGGTTGTGGCTGCAGCACCAGAGATGGTTGCAAGCAGTGCTGTAGCTCAGTGCAGGAGCAACAGATGCAGTCAGCAGTGGGGCATTAAGTACTTCCTAGAACTATGTAGCACTCTTCAGTGACAGCGACATAGTCATCATTACTGTGCACTGAGCACATTAGAATTCCATTTTCCATGCCATTGGCCAGCTAATGTCACAGATTTACTAATGGCTTAATAATGAAGCTCTGCAACTGACCCCCAGCATTGCAAAGAAGAGTAAAGAATTTGTTTTGTAGGTTGAACTTAGTAATATCTGCTTAGTAAATTTTGAATAAAGCATGTCTTTACAAGATAGCTGACAGTAATTTTAATGGTCACAACTGGGAGCCAGATGAACAAATATAAAAAAGTTATTAATAGACTAAACTCAGAGAAGATTCTAAATATTGACCGGGTAAAGAAAGAAGGCAGGAAGTAGTCCTGATGTTGTCTCCCCTTTGTTTTTAATGAAAAACCTTTTAGATGTTTCTTGTGCATTACAATGGCTGTTCTACTTGTTCTTGTACAGATTAACATTAGAATAAGGTGTTATTTTATGTGAAATTGTCAAAAAAAAAAACTTTTTTGTCAAAAAAAAAAAAACTTTTCATGCATAAACCAAAAAAGTTATCTTGATTAAAGTTTATCTAATGACTAGGAGCAGACTGCTACGAAAGAAACAAAACAATTAATTATATGCATTTGTAGGAAGGCACAGATGAATGCATCAGTAAACAATGATAACCAAAGTTGTAAAATGGACAAGGAAAACTGGACGGTCAAATTGCTTGCTACCTGTGCACCAAATATGTGCCATGCATGCAAAAAAGCTAGTACTGACCACCTGGACCTCACAGTCAGTAACATATCCCTACTCCCCTATTAAAAATGAAAGTCCAATTAAATGCCTCCATCTTGAAAAGTCATTTAGCAGGGAAATGTATCAATACAGAAATATTCCATAACCAAAAAAAGTAGAAAATCGATTAAAACATCAAACACCAAATATACATACACCAACTTAACTATATTACTAAGTCTGAATAAAAAAAATAATAAAAAAGAAATAGAGCAACACATCAGTAAAGAATATGGTTCAAATAAAACACATATCACAGTAATATAACATTAAAAAGTGCATTACATGATCAGGAACAGTGAAATGTATTCAATAAGGTACTAATTACTACAGCATTCAACTTTCCTCACTTATCTAGAGGAAAACAGTTTTTAGTACTTAATAAATAAGCACCTATCCAGGCATGTCTAAGGGTCAGCTCCTGGTGTTTTCTCCTGTCTACCTGATGAATCTGGGCATCTTGGGGCAATGAAGCAATTGCCTCATGTACACAGACAACCCTTTCCTCCTACCACCCAACACTACAACTGGAAGCCCTGGAAGCTATCACAACTCCCACATCTGGCATGCCTCACAGCTGTATCAGGCATTTGCCAGTGGGGACATCCCATATGGCCATCTGGTGGGGGATGCTGGCTATGCACTGGAACCATGGATGATAACATCCATCAGAAATGCACACACACCCATGCAAGAACACCATAATGAGGCACACGCACAAACCAGAATCATCATAGTGCATGTGTTTGGGATGCACAAATCACAGTTCTGTTGCTTGGACATATCCGGTGGAGCCTTGCAGTACTCTCTAGCCACATGTGCCCACATCATCATAGTATGTGCCATGCTACACAATATGATCCTGCGGAAACAGCTGTAGCAGGGACAGAATGGTGAAGGCCCTCACAGCCCACCACCATTGCCAAGGGCCCCACAGCCACAGAGGGACTCAGACCACGAGCCCTCTGAGCTGGCCCCTGTAGGCAGATGGAAGCGTGCCCAGTATACCCATGCGTTGGCAAAGAGGGAAAATATAGCACATACACTGACCGTGTAGTAACCTAGGGACTAACACCTTTCTACACCTGCACACACAGTAAAAATAGATCGCACACACACAAGACTATCTGTAAATTGTCATGTATATAGGCAGTCTACTGTGTGCATCCAAATTAGGCAGCCCACAACTATTGCACACACAACTGCTATTGGCACAAGGTAAGTCAATACCTGAACAGTAAATTAAGCTATCAGCATGTACTGCTACTGTGTGTATAGGTTCATAGGTTCATAGGTAGGTATCAGGCTAACTGCCCAAGGGCATTCATACGCCTAGCCAGAATGCGTCAGCTTTTGCCACCCCATTGATTAATTAACTGTCCCTCTGTCAAGCAGAGCCAATGGTGGGATCCCTGGAGTGTATCTACCGTTCCCCATCCACCCTTCAAGGTTTCTCTTGAAGAGTGTCAGTGAGGGGCTATGCCTAATGTAGTTAGGAATTTTACTTTATATTCTCCCCTTTCATTTCTTATGTTATTATTATTATAAGAGTACATGAAGCTCAGTGGGTTTGCGTGCCACTGCCCTTTGCTTAGCCTAGCTTACACATAGAAATCATCTAACTAGAAAAATAGGCAGAAGCAATGTTAATGTCAATAGTGTAATGGTTAGAGCATTTGCATAGTATCTATGCATTTGTGGTTCAAATCCCAATAAAATCAGAGATATTTTTTATGTTAAAAAGTGTACCTTAACCACAGTTTGCATATTTAGGTAGTAATCTTCAGTTTAATAAACATTTCAAACATCCATATAAACCCATGTGTGCCCAAGAGTAAAGTCAACAGAGACTGTAGTGTTATGTAAGCACATAGTGAGATGTTACTACACTTACGTATGTATATATATATATATATATATATATATATATATATATATATATGTATATATATATCCTGAGTAGTTAGCGGATGTGACCGTGTTTGCGCGCACAGGTTATACGCTTTTAAATTTCAATTAACCATGTTTAACTGCCACCTTAATGTTGCACAATCAATTTTAAACATGCTTACAACTGCTTACAAGAGCAATATTCTAGCCTAATAAAAGTTGAACCATCGCAGGTCTTGAACCCAGGACCATGCACACCATAGTCACTGGACTTACCACTAAGCCATCTGAGCTGTATACATGTTTCATGGGTTTTAGAATACACCTTTTTCTACAGGCATTCCACAGTACTGACAACAAATGGAACAGTCACTTTGTGTACATATGTACAGTACATTGTAATGTACTGTAGTTTGTGAATCAACACATACAAGTCTACATATGTATAACTGTTAAAAACTAATACTAAATATATATATATATATATATATATATATATATATATATATATATATATATATATATATGCATGTCAGTGATGTGTGCACACACACAAACACACACACACACACACACACACACACACACACACACACACACATATATATATATATATATATATATATATATACAGACACATCTATATCCACATATATAAACATCTATGAACACACTTCTTGACATAGAAGCAATCCAAAGAAATTGAAGTGTACACAAAACACATGCAGCTCTGTTATAATACTAACTTAATTCACCACAGAAGGGACAGTTGTTGTGTATGTGGAGTTTGGGGTGGGGGAGGAATGATGGGTAATGTAATTATGCATCAAGGAGAGCCTGGGTCAGATGTTCAATAAGTGAACTGGAGGTGTATACATGGAGTATGGAGACAATAAAAAGGACACAAAATCAGAACCATGTGCATCCCTAATACACCCTGTCAGGTCACATTGCAAGACATAATTCCACAAACATATGAACATTAACATGTATTATACATATGTACACCAACTGACTGTCACTTTTGTTTTCAGTAGTCAGGAATGCTTTAGTAAAAGGTATATTCTAAAACCCACAGCACTTGTACATATCTCAGATGCCTTAGTGGTAAAGTCAGTGACTGTGGTGTTCATGGTCCTGGGTTCAAGGGCTGTTTATTTTTATGAGGGCCAGAATAAGGGTTGTTTGATTCAGGTTGATTAAGGCACTTTTAAGCAGTTTTAAGCGGGTTTGCATGGTTTTGCATGATGGTAAGCGGCACGTAAACATGGTTAAATGGCTAAGCGCTTCACAGGTGTAACCTTCGCTTACCGTCACGCAGAACACAGGCAGACTAGCTTACAACTGCTTAAATGTGCATTAATCACCCTTTCCCTACCAGTGCCTGCTCTGAGAAGTAAAATAATAACCACTTCCAGGATTCAAACCCACAACCATGTACACCATCCTTAGAGTAACCTACCACTAAGCTACCTGAGATGCACCTATATTACTTGTGTTTTCAGACAGATTAAAATACAAAAGGGAAGATTGTGTGGAAATAGGACAAACTGCCATATACCCAATGAAAGATGTATGCTCTCTCTCTCTCTCTCTCTATATATATATATATATATATATATATATTATATATACAGATGTATATATATATATATATATATATATATATATATATATATATATATAGATAGATAGATAAATAGATACATGTTGATATATGGAGATATACATATATATAGATAGGTTAAAAACATCTACACATCTATGGAGGTACATATAAACGTATGCAATAATATATATTACCGGTACATGAAGATGTATAGCTATATATATATATATATATATATATATATATATATATATACATGTGTGTATACAGCATCTGAAGTGTTCAAATCTGAGTATAACATGGACCATAGCAATCACACATACTGACCCCCCCCCAAACAATATGAACATAACATATGAAGAGTATATGCCAATACACTATTACAAATATGTCATACGGACATGAGCCAAATAAGGTTAGTCACCAACACAACTACAATGACTGCAAATATCCATGACAAAAATACACAGACATCCTCTAATTAGCAAACCTTTATTACATTCCAATGTATGGCCAAAAGGATTCAAGGACTAACATTACCTGCATGCAATACAGGAAGCATTTAACAGTGCCTTAATGAATCAGCCTGAAATCACCATAGTATTAGTCCACTAAGGGATATGTGTTCACATAGGGAAAGAACCCCCATACACATATAGAATATGTATAAAAGCAGTGTCTACACACCTGCATCTGCTATTTACACCCGCCAACATCTCCCCCACACCCAAATTAATTACACTAATACATACTGTCATACCATTACCAATTATTCACCTACTGTATGACATCTGCTGAAACCTTGACATACCTGGACAGAGTCACACTAACATGGCCCTATGTGAAATAGTTGCTGTTATACAATGGAACAGCTGCTGATGTGACAGGGTTTGTTTGAACAAATCATGTTTCAGAGGATTGAAAAGTAATTACACCAGGATGTGTTACCAATTACTGATTATCAGCACAGTATGATACACATTAATGCCAAGCTAAAGATGTCTGGTGAGCACACTGCAAACCCTCTAACATGATATGCATAGCCATACAGTCTTGAGCTGGTCAAATAACCTGGCCAGACTGAAACATATGCAGAAGTATTAGGTACAGACAAACCCTGCACAAGCAGCAATGTTCAGAAATATAACAGCAGTACTCACATGTAGACCAAAACTTCTAGACATTACACACAATATAGTTGAGTTTGTCTCCATACAGCTGTTGCAATAGATTTCAGACCACACTTCCAGGCTGTCTTCCTCACAAGTAAGGCAAAGGGACAACACCCAATCGGAGTACTCAGTTATACTCCACTATTGCCATGGTAGTGGCTAATGGAGTAGCTACACAGCTGATGTGCATGTAATTAATTACTTTGGAACACCAATTGGTGATCAGGATAGCACATGGTACTGATTTCTAACTATAAAAGTATGGAGTGTCACACATTCAAACCATCTGTATATACCTGCAGAACATTACAAAATACCCCAAAAAGAAATAAAACAAAGACTGAAATAAACAAAATACCACTCAGTAATATCTCCAGTTACCAATAAGGTATGCATACATTGTAGTATGTTGTGTATGTAGTACCCATTCTGTAATAATTACAGTGTAATCAATGCATATAGTGGAAATAGCTATCTTGTAGTAATGTATTGTTGAGCAGTAGTTATGCCTGTAGTATTCTATGTGTGTACTTCTATAGGTCACAAGGTAAACTCCTCATACACCACAAGGGATGATATATTTGGGCTTGGGATTCATTAATTCTTTTCCAGCCACTGTCTGTGTCAAGGTTGGTCCAACAAGTATGTGCTATAACAGGGGATAGTATATGTTGATATATTGTAACAGTAGACATATGTATGGGTGTATTAGTGAGATGAACATGTCAAAGGTGGGCTTACTTTGCAAATATGATTTGTATTGTGGTGTAATGTGCCAATAACTGTGTAATGTATAGTATCCTAGGCAGATCTGTCCCATCTGTATTCCATCTTACATAGCATTTGTGTTATGTTATGCAAACATGAGTTATGTCTGTTGGCAATTACAATACTCAATAACAGGATACATATGAATTGTATTCATCTGACAGTTTAGCAGCATGATAGCAAAGACAATTGGAAGAGCTAGGTAACTATCCATGCACATAACACATGTAATATCCATCTCTCTAATATCGTTTGCAAGCAATAACAGCTGTGCATGTGTACATGTTATGCAAATGTGTTGTGACCTTTGTTACAGTGCTGGGACAAATGGCTATGTACACACCAACATAGAGTGGATATTGAGAGTAGAGACCCACTGGTTGAACATTCATGTTTGTGTAGCCTAACCTCTCATTGCCAACCTAACAGCTGCTTCCAAATACTGTATGTAAGGTTGTGCACAGTACTGCTAATGAAACAAGTTGCATATCATCTTTAACTCCAGTGTAACATCTGCAGTAGGAGTGTAGGATATAGGAGACTGCTGCTCATGTGTAATAGCTGTTTCATAGGTGATGGCTTACACTATCTGATTATATCCTGCTCATGTTGATAGTGGCAGCAGAGTCTATTGATACTTGACTCTGTTTGGGGAGTGGCTGTCCATGCCCAACAGACATCATGGTTCCGGTGGATATGTGTGTATATACCCAGAAAAGGATACAGACCTGTTGACACTTGCATCATCTGTAATCAACTATCAGGATGTGATGTGCTCCTCAGATGAGGATTGCTGCTAAAGTTAGTTACTATGTTTCTGTAATAGCCAGTGTTTACATGTCCATAACTCAAATATGTACATCACCGTCTAAAACATCTTCATAAGCAATAAGTAAACTAAATACAGTACTTGGTACTTGTAGTACTGCATGCTTATACAGGCATGTCCACTAGTCAGCTACTGGTGTTTAGTAATGTCAGCTTTGTGTATGTGGCCATCCTGGGGGAAAGTAATCTCTATGCCATCTACACTGCCAAACCTAGTCTACAGCCATGACTGGACTGGACAGTCATGCAGTGTAGGTTAACACATGCATCTCATCACCACACTCAACACATACCCTTACCAGAACACAGTAAGGACACCCACACATACCACCAGAAAGCACACACATTCACAGAGGCTTCCAAGTATCTGGCCAAGCAAGGGACCTCCCAAGCTGGAATAGTCAGACAACAAAGTACACAAACTGTATGATATAGGTTGCAAAACTGTGCCACTCCTCAAAGCACATGGCCAGAAACATGCCTAACAGTACTCATATGTGAATGCAAAGTCCAGCACTATGTTACACACCAAGCTATATGAGGGCAAACATACTGTCATCTGCCTGCCTGCCATGATTAGCCACATACCCATACACTCAGACCACTTTTCAAACTGTACGCATGGCTCTGGCATATTCCATGTTGTTGTGCAGGACCTGGGTTGCCGTAGCCTGGACTGCATGGAAACACACATGTAGGAACTGTCAGGTCTTGTAGCCCATGCAAGTATGTCCCAAGGCCTGGGTAGCAGTCTTCCATTGCCCAGAATGATACTGCAGTACAGGGACAGAAGGACTGTATTCCCCAATTGTCTAATGTACTGGTGTAATCCAAGGGGTATCCAGTATCTCTCTGCCTGGGATAACATGGTTGACAGACCATGATGCTTTGCCAGACAGGGCCTGTACATGTCACCCCTGGGAATCTGGATACTGGCTAGGGCTCATGCTTCCCCTATAGTGCCTTCGTCATGCAAGGTTCAAGTGACAATTCCACTGCTGTAACAGGGACAGCCAAACAATAAACTGCATGTCTAGCTACTCAATGATACATTTTGGAAACTCAATATGGACTCACGTACGTCAATCCTTAACATGGATAACATATAGGTGCAGTGACTGAGATATGGTTCAAGGCTCCAGAGAGCACCCATGCATGACCATGTTATAACACATACCTCACCTCTTGGCCATTATTCTTTAATGGAACACACAGGCCACAGGTGTGTCCATATTCCTGAAGGATATGTACACCCCCAGGCTAGTTGCACTTGCATAACTTCAGATGCATTATGCTGAGCAACTACCTCTGTGCCAAAGTGGAAGCCAAATTGCACCTTGCTACAGATTATTCACCATGCCTCTGAATTACCAACTGTAATGGTTACCCATGTGGAATATTTAAAGACCTTATGAAACACCTACACTAAACCTTACAAACTGTCATTGCCAGATGTGTGGACAGCTGTAAATACAATGGTGGAGGTGTGGTTCACTGTAGGGACATGTACTACAGATCAGCATCACACATGTGGGGAATGCACACAGTACTATATAGAGAGCATATGTGTGCACACACTCTTTATGTTTTGGAGCTGGATTATGACAAACCGACAGGAGTCACCCTTGTGGAGTATATCCTTGCTATGAATGTCACACAATGTCATCTGCTATCTGACATGTCCATGACATTTTGTGGGCTGACTGCAACACTAGTTAACTACCCTGCAAAACATGATATCCCACATACCAAACAGACCACCCTTTGTCTGCATAAACCTGTCCTCAGTGGAGCATATGACATCTACGGGTGTATGTCATATGGGACAACACTGACATATGAAATAGATGCCCATCACAACCATTGGACAAAACATGTTTACACATGGCCATGGAGGATGGCCAGAGACATGAAGCAGCACACACAGTAGAAGGGATGTACATGTGGGTACACCCTGTTGTACATCGGCTCGACACAATACAACTATGGCCTTTGTGTAATGATTATATTGCAGATGTGACACACTAAACGTCATACAGGGCTGTGCACACCTTGTGTAGGCATGACATTAAAGCACTACAAAACATGTCTTGAACATTTTGAGTGTGTCACAACATGAAAGCTTTAACCTATACAGTATCCAAATACATACATGTGTTGCACAACATACACATACAACCACAGCAGACCACAGTTACAGTACATTCACCTTGCTGGTGTCAGACATCACTGTCATGGTTGCTCCTCATGTGTGTGAGGTACACAGATGGCATGTGGAACATGGCGTACTGCAAAGTTACACATGTCTGCGCATAGTTGCCAGGCATCCACAATATGATTGCAGATGTGCAGGGGTGTCATCCGTATACCCTTCAATGACCTGTGTCACACATTCCACATTAGCGTTTAGTGTGTATACACCTCGGTGATGTGGTTCACATTCCACATTAGATATGTATTGTATCTGAACACAGTCATGGCTATGAATCGTGTCTGTAACTTACACTGTATAGCAATAGTGAAGCCACATGATGCCCTGCAATGGCTATGCACATCAGCTCAATGTGCAGTATGTCACTGTATAACTGTAGGGGGAATGACAACATTGCATCAGCTGAAGGTCCATGCTAATATAACACACCCCTGCATTGGGACACCAGTACCTCACTGTATATTTAAAAGGACACCATTGTGTTAAACATGCATGCATGTCAGTCATCACTTCAGCAGAAGACATGTCATACTACATGTGATTGGCAAGATCATATGCCACACATCAGGCTGGTGTACTGTTAACCTGTGATTGTCTGTGGCACCATTGCAAAGTAGGGACAGCCATGTCAAACATGTGTGTACAGCCACATGTACATTGTCTATAGACTCAGCTCAGGGGTAAGTGGAATAATGTTGAACAGACATGCACTGTTTATGGGTAGATATGCAAGCTAGGGCTCTGGCAAGCATAGTATTCACTCAACATACCCTTCTGCTCATGTCCTCCTTGCACATAGGGGCAGTGGCCAACACAAAGCATCACTGGCAGATGTACCCAGGTCAGTGATGGTCTGTTACAATGTGGGGTATGGTGCACAAAGCATGGCAGTGTGGTGCAACGGTGCATAGTGCATGCATTGTGTTTGAGGTTTGGGGCATAACCTACTAACACAAATTGTGCAACACAGGGATGTATGCTAACTACTACTATAATTGTGTAAGCTGCATGTCTTCTGCCATAACACATGCATGCTGTTGTGTGCAACTCACAGATGTATGATAACTACCACTATAATTGTCTAAGCCGAATGCCTACTGCCATATCACATACATGTTGCATGCCATTGCGTACCATATCATGTGTCTGTGTCTGTCTGTGTGTCTGCCTGCATGTCTGTCTCTGTGTGTCTGTACTGTGATGTATAACTGGCAATGTACAGTTCTAGTCTGCCCCTCACAGGTGTTGATGTAGGTGTGTTGGCCTCCTGCGGTCCAACTGCTGTTAGTGTCCCCACAGACTCTAGCAGTGTTGATGAAAGTATGACTGAGGCACAGGCAGGGTTGTCAGGTGCTGAATCTGTGCCATTGGTTGGCATTCCATCTGCATCCCCCTCATCCCTGCACACAGTTGTCATACCTACACATACCCCATCACCAGGGCCATAGTGGAAGGACAGGTGGCGGGTGGTAGCATGGAACAGGAAAGTGTGGAGACTATGGAAGGTGTGTCTGCACACCATGATCCCAGCCAACTGACTGGAGATGTCCCACACAGGCATGTGCCCAGGACTGCTTGTAGGGGGGCTTCTGGCCAACATGCCCCTGCAAGACATAGCACATCACCAGATGCATTTACAGGCTGTAATGGAGGCAAAGGCACATTTTGAATGGCACAACAGAGAAGGTCTGAGGCTTCAGAGGGCTGCTGTCCATTCTTTAACTGACAATATCCAGGCAATTGCAAATGCTCATCATCAGCTTGCAGATGTTTTGGATGGACGATTGTGTGACATGGTGGAAGTCCTTGACAGTGGCATGTTGCTTTTCAAGCGTGGAATGTCTGTGCTAGAACATCTGGTGTGAGTAAGGGGTCGGGCACATGGACGTAGGCCAGCTACACCAACTGTTGAAGGTGTATGTGAACATGCTGCTTCACATGCCCGCTCCCATAGTGACGGTAGCAGCAGCAGTGTAGCTGGTGCTGTGCTGTCCACACCAGGACACAGCAGGCCACATGCATGTGGTCCTGGATGATTCCAACAGGGACAAGGTTCCGGTGGACATGTGTCATCAGACAGTACCCAATCTGGGCCTCTGTCTGGTAGTGGCCATGCAATCCCTGGCAGGTGCAGGTCACATGGCCATGGCCAAACACCGTGAACTGTGCAACCTGTCCTGTACAATCTGCAGCTGTCAATAATACCCCTGTATAGGCCAGCCACATGCCAGACCAGTTGACATACATACACACACACCAGAAACAAATTTAGGGCACCTCAACACACACACGCATAACATCCACACACGCCCAATGAGATAAAAGACCTTAACCCACACACATGATGCCATCTAATGGTGCAGCCCAGGCCTCTGGCAAACATTATCACCCTGTGCATATGATGATACCTGTGCCGCATCCCTGTCATCCATACCATCGGTGCAGGGACATGGTCATATGGTCTGATGCACAGGGTGAACATACTAGGAAGACAATTGTAGATTACCATTTTTTAGTAGTGTTGGCAGGCAGCAGACATACCATGTACTAGAGTTTTAGAATGCATTTTGTACTGTTGACAGTATGTATCATGTGTAACACCAGTAACTGCATGTTAATATTGATGTTCTGCCTTCCTCTTGCAGGTGTTATTGCATCTGCCAAATGTGTGCATACAGACTACAAGGGGGATGTCAGTGTTTGCAGTTAGTGTCCCATATGTAACATTAGATTACTCACAGGTCTGTATGACAATGCCTGCATGCACTTAATAGCTTCCACATCACAGTTATAATCTATATCTGCTACTAAGTGTATGAGCATGCCCACTGTCACCTTGTGTAATTGGAGTCAATGCATCCAAGCAAGTCTTGTGATTCCAAGTGTATGAGCATGCCCACTGTAACCCTGTATAGTGATAGTAGTAGTCCGTTCCACAGATGGACATACTCCAGTACAAGGCTTGTTGTGCTACAAATACACCTCTCAGGTCTACTTATGTCTTACCTGCAGATGATGAGTCTTGTTTGTGCATACAGGTTGTAATGGACTCCTACTTTAAACACACAGGTTTACAGCTATGTACATCTTAACTGTCAGTATCCCTGTTGATGTCCTCAATCTTAGAAGGGCATTCTGACTGCCTGGGAATGTGTAATCTCTGTGGTGTGTCTCATAACTGCGTAGTACTGTAATAGTGATCTGTAGATAGGCAGGAGTTATGATCTCACCACTGGCAAGTGTGTGGTGTGTGTGTGTGTGACTGTCCCATGTGTTTTCAGTACTGTGGAATACCTGTAGTAAACAGCGTATTCTAAAAACCATGAAAAATGTATATAACTCAGATGGCTTAGTGGTAAGTCCAGTGACTATGGTTTGCATGGTCCAGGGTTTAAGACCTACAAGGGTTGTTAATAACTTTGTTTAGGCCAGAATGAGGTGGGTTTAAATGAGTTTTCATGACAGTAAGCAGCGGGTAAACACATTTAAAAGAAATGTAAAAGTCATAGTAAACTTGCAATGCCCTTCTCTGGTAATCCTGCTGATGTCATTCATTGTGAAATGCACCTTTGGGGAAGAGGTACTTCAGTAATGTCTGTGGTGCATGCTATGACTGCGTACTGCTGTAGTGTAATAAACTAGTTAGCTAGGAGTTTGAATACCACAGATGACAGGTGTGTGAGTGCGTGAGTGTGTGAGTGTGTGAGTGTGTGTGTGTGTGACTTGTATCCTCTGTAGTGGTGGTTTTAAGTGTGTGACACCTGTGGGCAATTTGGAGAGGGGTTTGCATATTTGGTATGTTGGCCATACTCTATATCACAATGTCAACCATACAGGGATAACAGATGTACATTAGCTGTGCGGCTGGGGTGCAAAGTCATACCCATACATATGACATCAAGGCCAGCCAATCACAGTTAGCAGCTCCACTATTACCCAGAGCACACACTCAACCCATGTGTCATATGCACACACATGCCTAGGCAACAGCCAATATGCAGGTAGTACACTGCATATTGGCCACTGATAGTAACTATGCAGTGATAGCAGTGGGCTACAGGGGCATGTCACCCTGGCCATCTGTCCAGTATGCACGTACATGCACGCAGTGTACCTCCAACATGCTCCCCAATGGACAGCTGCACCACCTATGGTGCCTTCACATGTGACTCACAATGGACATACCATGCCTGACAACATGCTTACAACTGCTTTACAGTGCCTTAATCACTCTGTATCCATCGGCCCTTATTCTGCCTAGCAGCAAAATAAACAACCTCTGGTAGGCTTGAACCAAGTATAATGCACACCATAGCCAAAGTGATTTACCTTTAAGCCACTTCAGATATACATAACCCTGCTGTATTCACAAACATATCATCTGGCCCAGTCATTCAACAGTACAGAGAATGTATTCCAACATGTAGATGTATGTGCGTGTGAGAATATATTAATGTCTACACAGATACAAAAATGTATATATATATATATATATATATATATATATATATATATATATATATATATCCACATATGTGTGAGCAGATATTTATATCTATATAGGTATATACGGACATACATCTGTAGATAAGGTGGGAACATAGCAGAAACATATATGTCCACATGTACCATGAATGGGGTTGACAGGCACAAACAACATAAGTCATGCACGAATAGGTATTCCCCCCCACAGCCAAACATGTCTGCCCTGCGATACACTGCCACCTGTTGCAGATCCCATAACCAGGACCTTACACAACAAGGCCACAAGATGTTGACAGTACCCCATCCCACCTGTATGATGTCAGGCTGGTATCAGTAACATATCATACAGTACAGTCAGGCTCATAATGTCTCCCATTTTGCAGTCATATGTTACCTTTGTTAGCCAGAGTCCCGTACTGTTGGCCTGTACTACAGAGATGTAGATTTCAAACAACAGTGGTACCAGGACTGAACCCTGAGGTACTCCACGTGTCACTTGTCTGGGGATGGCTTTGGAGACAGTTACAACTACAATTTGGGTCCTGTCTGTAAGCCATGTGGCACACCATCGAGTGGCATAGGGATGTATGGCCGGATTAGTATGTTAATCTATATTTCCAGACTGGTGCATGGTATTGAAGGGCTTAGTGAGGTCCATATAGGCATTGTGCACTGCCTTACCCTCTTCAACAGTTATGCAGAATGAGTCAAAGCAGACAATCGGTTTCAGGAAGCAAGAGTGGCCCTCCATATGCCCAATCTGTGTGGGGTCCAGTGTTTGAGGGTTGCCAATGTCTGTGTTCCAAACCTCCCTGATAATGCATTCCATGGCCATGCAGATCAGGCTCGTCAGACTGATGTGACAGTAGTTCCAGGGATCCAAGGTGGATCCCCCCTTGTGGAGTGGGATAACTGCAACTGTGTGCCACTCAGTGAACACCAGGCCTGATGCGAGGTTATGATTACACATGACAGTCTGGTCCCATGGATGATGTATCCTTAGCTGTGGATAGTGTGGTTTCTAACTGTGTGGCCGTGATTACTGGCCAATGGAACTCTGTTCATATTGCCATGGGCCCTTTTGGGGGTGAGAGAGGGTGACTGTGGTACTAAACAAATCTGTCAGGATATTGGCACAATCCGTGGGAGCAGTCTGTGTAATGCCATTCTGTTGTAGCTCAGAGTACTTCTCAGCATTGCCAGTTAGATTCTGGACATAACTATAAAATGCTGTGTGGTTGTCTATGAAATTTGTGGTGATTTTAGTTACATAACCAGCTTTGGAGGATTCCATGAGGGATCTCATCATCTTACTGTGGCTGGTAAGGGAGTTTTTTGCATCCTTGGAGTATCCATTTTGCTTTAACAGTGTCTACCTTCTGTTGTATATTCTGTTAATGGCAGGAGACCACCAGACTGGCTTGCTTATTTGGGAGGTGTGCATTGTGGTTCCATGTGGGATGTCAGGAATCATGCACAAGTGGATGTGCTCATACAGTACCTTCGTGCAGGATTTATCAGTAGAACTGTCAGCTCCTGTCTCTATGAGTGTCACAAACATTGTCACTTCTGCCTTGAGTAGCATGAAGTTGGCATTGGAGAGGTCTTTTATGGACAACTGTATATACATTCCTTTCACATGTTCACTTTGATTAGCCTATGGTGGGATTACTGTGGTGAAACCTCAGTTTCATGTACCGTTGCGATGGCTTAGTGATTAGTTACTGTGACTATGATGTACAGGGTCCTGAGTTCATGACCTGCAAGGGTGGGTTATTTTGGTCCAGCCAGGACAGCAGTTAATGCATACAGACTAATTATGGCAATTTAGGTTAGTCACACTCAATACAATTCAAATGCCCTACATTGGCAATCCTGCTGATGTCAATCACTGGGGAGTACACCTTTGGAGAAACGTGTACTCCAGCAATCTCTGTGGTGTGTGCTATAACAGTGTAATGCTGTAGTGTGATATAGAACTCTGGTAGGGGTTCTAGTCCCACACATGGGAGTTGGGGATGCTTTTGTGTCTGTTCCTATGCCTGTGTGGAGAGCACTGCATGTTTGGCTAGTCACACTCACTAAAATTCATTGGCCCTACTATGGCAATCCTGCTGATGTCACCCACCTAGATATACACCTCTGGGGATGCTGTAACCTAGTAATCTCCGTAGCATGTCCTGTAACTGTGCACTGCTGTAGTGTGGTAAAGTAGTTAGTTAGGTGTTCTAATCCCAGACCTGGTAACTGTGTGTGTCTGTCTGTCTCTACCTGAGTATAGAACAATGCTTTTTAGAGTAGTCACACTCCATACAATTCACATACCCAACGTTGCCAAGGCATTCAGGATTAGGCTGCTGATGTTACCCACCTGGAAATACACATCTGGGAACCTTGCAGCCCAGTAATCTCTATAGCTCATGCTATAACTGCGTAATGCTGTAGTGTGATGAACTAGTTAGGTAGGGGTTCTATTCTGAGACATAGCAGGTGTGTGTGTTTGTGTGTGTTTCTCAGTCATATCCTGTGTGGAGGTGGCTCTGAGTGTCTCACAACTGGATTTTCTGAGGATTGGGTCTTGTACTTTTACTATATGGTGGCCATATTATATGTCACAATGTCCACCTGATGAGGATTACAGATTTCAATCAGCCAAGAGACTGGGTTGGCAAGCCATAACCCTACATCTGATAAAAGACCTGGTGAACAGAGTAAGCAACCCTAATATTACCCGGAATAAAATCTGAACCCATGTCTCATACAGAAACACACTTGCCTAAATGACTGCCGCTACATTCCTAGTACCCTGCATATTGTTGACAGATAGTAAGCATGGTGTGATTGCAGTGAGCTGCAGAGGGCATGGCACCCTGTCCACCGGTACAATAGGCACATAATTACGGACAATGCACCATCACTTTGTTCCCCACTGGATGCCTGCAACATATGTGGTGCCATCAAATTTGATCCACAAAGGACATACAATGCCTTACACACATGCCCTGTATGGACAGATGCCACTGACACCAGGGAATACCTGTATCATGCTATCAATGCAAGTGGCACCGAGCACCAGCACATTTATAGAAGACATGGGCAGATATGGACCTCCCCTACACATTTCCTGCACATCCCTAGCTATCTTGCCTACTGTCTTTCCCTCTTTGTGCCCCTTTTCACCACCTTCCTGCAATAAGCATGTCTACGCCTGTTCACGCGGGGGTAAGCAGGAGTAAGCACTTTTAAGCAGCAGTAGGTGGGTTTCAAGCTGTTTGCATGGGGGTTAGCACTGCCTACACAGGTTAAGTAATCTAGAAGCTAACTGAGTGTGAGAAACTGTAACCGGCTGTTAGCACTGCTTTCTGACATGCAAACACACTAACTAGTAATTACATATGCTTACTACTGCTTATTTATGCTTATACCTGCTTACTAGTGCCTTATTCATTATGACACTGACACTTCACTTTTAATTATTATGCAGGTTATACAGCAGACAGATGTCAAAATATGTTCATATACAGATTTCCTATGTGCTGCAGTGGGATTTGAACGGGAATGTCTGTTCATTAGGCGTATGCTCTAACCACTACACTATTGCTGTACTGCTTCATTTGCATATCTACCCATATACCCATGGGTCCTAGTTCCCCAAACACCCACCCCAACACTTCACTGACACAGCAGTCATCCATTCTCCAGTTGGAAACACGGTGTATCCACACCACTACACATTGGCCACTCCCTACTCCTGTAGACCCATCCCATGGGTTGACTCACTCCACGTATCCTCAGACATCCCAAACTTTTAGTCCACAAACAGTGGTGAAATGAGTGACCAATAAGACAATATTCCCAATTTTTGGGTTGTCCCACATGGGACACACATGTCTTTATTTCAAGATTAGACTCTATACTTCATTACTTCGTTACTCCCATTAACAAGACACTACAATAAATTAATAACTATGACTATGTGATAACACACACGTTACACATGAAAACTAATAATGTACGAGTTCAGAAAAATTATATTACAAATAAGACCGCTTTAGTGATTGGCATTGACGTAGCTAGCAAATTACAGGAATGATTCCACTATTTCATAGTGAGAAAGTCCTCACATTTTATTTTTTTGAGAACAGCACTGACTTCAAACAAAATACACACTTCTGCATTTTTGCCGATTCATCCCTTCCCTCCATCTTCCCGTAACTCTAATACTATAGTACTGCAATATACAACGGAAGCAAAACAACTCCTTATTTCACCTTGGAATTGTATATCCCAGCAAAATCATGCCAAATGTCGCAAAGAAATGAAAAAAAAATAATATATATATATATATATATATATATATATATATATATATATATATATATATAGATATAGATATATGACAAGCATTTCATGACAGTCTAAGTAAGGTCTGCACTGTTACAACGGCCATGAGTCAGGATATATAAGTCACAGTGCAGAGAAGGGGGTCACCGTCTTTTCTGTAATGCACCATACATAAATGTTTATTTATTTAACATCTGTTAACTGAGTATGCAGACTGTTCCAATGAGTCAGGACTCCATTCAGTCATGACTTGAGCCTTAGATGCCAAACAAAACAACTAAACATACATGAGAATCATACCTCTCAACCTTTTAATGTAAGAAGTCTAGCCAAAGCCAAATATAATTGTGGAGGGGGGGGCAAAGATTGGGACATATTGGGATCAATTCAATAGCTCTGCTTTACAGAGGCTCAGTAAATCGATCAATGGGGCGGCGTACGCCGACACACCTTGGCTAGGCTTATACATGCCCTTGGGTGGATAGCCTAGTACCTACCTATGAACCTATTACATTTATGGTTATGCACAACCTATTATTCTAGCTACTGTCGAGGTTTGTAGGGGCACTTTCATGTTATTTATGTCTGCAAAAGGAATGAATGTGGTACAGGGAATGTACTTCTACATATAGATGCATGTATGTGTGTATGCATATATACTTATAACGAACTCGCTGACCTTCAGGAGGCGGTCCAATTAGAACCGGGCCATCCAACCCTGACACGCCTGGATCCATAATTTCATACCCATGGTTCCTCCACCCCACCCGAGTTCAACATACACACAAACCATCCATTCTCCAGTTGCTATCACAGCCATAACACACCTCCACACATTGCCCTCTCCCCAGCATTAGTGACCCTACATGTATGTTGTCTCAACCCATGTATCATCAGGCTCTCCCATCATTTAGTCCTTGAGCATGCCTGTCCTTGCTTGTGTAATGGTCGGAAGTCCAATCAACCAAGCAATTATTGGGTAGTCCCACCAGGGTAGACTTAGCAGATCAACAATGTTACTCCCACTGGTAGTATCCTGCCTGTGGTTTGAGTAGCAGTGATTTGCTCACCCCTGCCCAGCTTGATATGACATAAGATGACAGCACTAAATAATACAGGAGTTGCTGTTGTTTTCCTTCTCATTCTTTTTGTGTGCTTTATTGTCACAACGTTCATTCTTCATATATATATATATATATATATATATATATATATATATATATATATATATATATGTATTATATCTGTACATACACATGCACATACATCTACATAATTATATATATTTCCTATGCTGTTGCATGACTGTGCTGGATGATATGTTTGTGATAGCATCAGATTTATGTATATCTGCCATGGCTTAGTGGTAAATCACTTTGGCTGTGGTGTGCAGAGCCCTGGTTTTGACCTTTGCAGAGGCCATTTATTTTGTTGCTGGGCAGAACATGGACCATTGGATACAGAGTTATTAAAGCACTTTTAAGCAGTTGTGAGCGGGTGTGTGTGGGTTTGCGGGACGGTAAGCAGTGCTAACTATCGATTACAGTTTCTTAAATTCAGTTAGCTTTTACTAGGCTTAATGTGTGTAGGCACTGCTTACTCCCGCGCAAACACACTTAAACATGCTTACTAGTACTTATATATGTTTACTACTGCATATTTGTGCTTACACCTGCTTACTAGTGCCTTATTCATTATGACACTACCACTTTAATTAAATGAAATTAAACATGTAATGCAGTACTCCAGTTCATATTTACATGTTATTATGTAGGTTATACAGCAAAAAGATGTAAAAATATGTTCATATACACATTCCACATGGGAAATGACATGTGCTGCAGTGGGACTCGAACTGTGAATGCCTGCTGGTTAGGCGGATGCTCTAACAACTACACTATTGATGTTAACGTCAATTCCACATGTTTTTTCTATTTGGATGATTTTGACGTGTAAGCTACGCTAAGCAAAGGGCAGTGACATGCAAACACGCTGCTCTTCGCTTACACTTTCAATAACGAAGCAATACAAATGTAAACTAGGGACGGGGGAATTTAAATGTAATAGTTCTAGGGACAGGGGCTCAACATTCCACTACGTGCTTGTGTGTTTACTACTTTGATTTTATTTCAGTGTTTTTGGACACTCTTGTATGCTTTGCATACATTTCAGTATCCACGGACACTGAATTAATTGCTTACTATTAGAAGCGAGCTCTAATAGTAAGCATTGTAGGTTGTGCAACTGTCGGGGCATGTTTAAGCCTCCGTGCCATGCATAAACATGGCCCCTGCACTCGCACACGTTTCCTGTGCACATAGAGGGTGCAGCAGCGCACCCTCATAAATATTCATATGGTGCTGCTGCACCATCTCTAAGGAGGACGCTCGGTGCAAGGCTAAAACCATCCTTGCACAGAGCTTCATGAGTCCCGGTGCATGTCAAGAACTAAGTGGTTTGTAGCATAACTGTCTTTTCAAAGATCTTTTATTAATAAAAGATAAATGTGATACAGAATCTATTACACCATCTAACTCAAGTTACAGTTAGGATATTCCAGTTCTTTTCAAAAATATTGCAGAACACATTTACATCACTAGTAAAAGAAATAGGAAAATGAAGTTTAACTTCATTAGTGTTTTCTCTTAACCAATGATCAGCTACTTGTTCAGAAAAAACAGGTTCAACCCTTCATTCTTCTTTCATTTAGTGCTTCATTAGCACAAGCATCTACTTCTGATTTAGAATAGCCTCTATCAAGAAAATAATTTTTCAACATTTGAGTTGTTTTCATAAGGTCATTATCTAAACTGTGTAATCTCATATTTTTTAACATCTGCCCTTTAAGCACATTCCTACTTACATGTCTTGGATGCATGCTACCTTTATGTAATAAACAATTCTTTCTTGTTGGTTTTCTAAACAAGCATGTCCCTATACCAGTTATTTATGATCTTTTAACCAGGACATTCAAGAATTCAGTATTATTGCAGGAATGTTTATAAGTAAACCTTAAAAACATTGTTGTGTGTAAATAATTAACAAATTCTAACAATTCCTTTTCTGCTTTCCCCCACAAAATAAAAAGATCATTGACAAAATGTGTATACCATAACACATGTTTACTATATTCAGACAGTAGTCTCTCCTTTGATAATCACATCACCACAGTAGTCAGGAAATCCTTCTATGTGGCACATCTCATCACAAAAGGTTTCTCATCTAGGAGAAAAGAGGTCATTGTTCCCCTCTACTCTTCACTCATTAGACCCATTATAGAGTACAATGCCCCTTTTGGTATGTACCTCACAAGACATCTACAACAACTGGAAAGATGCAGAAATACCTCACAAAGAGGATTACCAGCCTCAAACAGATGCCCTATGCAGACCGTCTCAAAAATCTCCAACTTTACTCCATCGCATATCGCCTACTCAGAGGAGATCTCTGCCTAACATACAAAGCTATGTCAAACCTAGAGCTGCTGGACATGTTCCACTTAAAGAAATCCCAATCCCTTCAATCTACATGCTCTAGGGACCTAAACCTTGTCACCACAATAAACAGAACATGCTGGAGGGATAGATTCCTGTCCCAGAGACTTCCCATACTCTGGAACAAACTACCTATCTATATCAAACAAAGCTCCTCGTTAGCACTCTTCAAGAAAAATCTTGATGATTGGATGGGAACTAGGAAATTCACCCCAGGGATCACTTCTGTGGCTCTGCTCGACAGTGGCACAGGAAAATAATTTTCTTGGGTGGCGAAAGCCAGGGTACCTTCTTGGCTAGGCTTATATAGGCCCTAGGGCCAATAGCCTAGTACCTCCCTATGAACCTATGAACCTATAAGGTAAACAAAATATCAACCTAACTTTTAATCAACTCATAGGAGGTCAAACAGAAGATCATTACACAAATGCGGTCAAACATCCTACTCATCAAAAATTAAAGATGTTGACTTCAGCAGGTTTGTATTACGATCCCAAAATGGCTAAACACCGAATGCCATTTCAGTGACACATAAAGAGCAAACTACAAGATACACAAGGCTAGATCACTGAATTTTTTTCTAGGGAAAAAAATCACTAGGCCAACCAGACATGACACATCAGCTCAAACATTACAAAGTGGGGGGCTTCACCCCCCACGTCCCCCCCCCATCTAAATATACAAACTCTGAGATTGCACTACAATGGGGAAAGGGCAAATTCACAGTGACGGCCAAGCAATTTTTTTCCCCTAGGAAAAAAATCAGTGATCTGGCCGTTCGCATAACTTGTAGTTCACTCTTTATGTGTTGCTGAAATGGCATTTGGTGTTGAGCAGTTTCGGCATCATAATATAGACCCAACTTCAGCACACCGAGAAATAGCAGAAATAAATACCTTGCTACCAAATGTATGCGGTGGCACAACCAACTACCAATGGTTCAGTCCTTGGGCCACTCATCTTTGGCATTTACTTCTTGCAGTTCAAAATAAATGTTAAGTGT
The DNA here is from genome assembly GCF_019279795.1 of Protopterus annectens. Lineage (NCBI taxonomy): Eukaryota > Metazoa > Chordata > Ceratodontiformes > Protopteridae > Protopterus > Protopterus annectens. The sequence continues at coordinate 141,509,421 of NC_056738.1, read as the reverse complement.
TTATGGCTGACCAACTTTGTAAATGACTGTAAACTTGATGCCATCATAAACTCCTAAAAGAACAGCATAATCTTCCAAGAGGGTCTTTCCCAAACAGACAGCTGGTTCAAAATCATGAACTCAAACTCAATGACAAGAAATGCATAATCATATCCCTTGGCAAGCATGACTTTCCTTGTAATTATCACATGGACAACACACCCATGAACATTGATCCTGTAGTCATGGATCTGGGAACCTATGTCAACAATGAACTCCCTTGAGTATCATGTATCCACTATTTTAAATAGGTCCTTTTTCAAGGCTTATATCTAAAGGTATGTTGTCAGGTCCCGGGATGTAATCATTCCACTGTACTTTGCTCTCATCAGGCTGATCAATAAATATAATGCCCCATTCAGAATGTACGTATCCAAACTCTTATCACAACTGGAGCAACCACTACTCTTTCTCACTAAAAAAATTCAAGAACCTAAGTCACAAAAACTATGCAGACCATTTCAAAGCGTTGGAACTCTTCTCAGTATTATATGGGTTACTATGAGACGACATCTGCCTCATGGATAAAGTTAGTACAGACCATACCCTGCCAGACCTATTACATGGTCACATGTCCAATGGCAGCGTGAATACCCACTCAAGAGATGATAATCTCTTTTTCAACATAAATAGAACCGGTTGGAGGAATAGGTACTTATCACAGAGAATACCTCTTCTATAGAACCATCTTCCACTTGACATAAAGCAAAGTATTTATCTTACTCTGTTCAAATGCAGTACGGATGAATGTATGGGAAACCACAAATTCCACCTGGTGTAGCACCCATGTCCATCATGGATAGGAGAATCAAGTTTGTTTGTTTGTGTCTTTCAGCTTTTCCCAGTTAGGGGTCACCACAGTGGAACTCCGGTCCGCTAATGATTGGCAGTTGATTTTTACATACTGGCTTACCAGGCCTGATGCACAACCTTCAACGAAGGTATGCCCATTCATGCATGTCTCCACACAGAAGATGCTCTAGCTGAGAATCGAACCGGACAGTGTCTTACTGTGAGGCGACAACGCTACCGCAGCACCACCACCGTGGGTTTATTTCCCAAAATATCCTTGTTCTACCAACCTTTGGGTTGGTCACATACAAAATATAAGGGCTAAAGACTACCATGGGGATGCATCTGCTATTGCTGGCCATTTTAAGCCCTGCCAGTTTCCATTTTTTTTGCGCTCCGAATAACATATCTCATTTGGTTATAGACTGGACTTAATCATCCCATGGTCAATATTTATATATTATCCCTAAAGAGAATAACTGGGATCATACCATAGATAATTTGAGGGGATTTGTGCATGGGATAAAGCATTTAGTAGCTGCATCTGTCCATTAGTAGTATAGTGGGCAGTCCTGGGGTAAATTTTCTGTTTCCCATCCATAGATCTAAGTTGCACTTGAATATGGACAGAGATGAATTTTGTTTGATGTGGATGGGGAGTCTGTTCCACAGCAGCAGTATGCTCTGCGAAATATACCTATCCCTCCAAACCATTCTGTTGATGTTGCAGAAGAGGTTTAGATCCATAGACTGTGTATTTCTGATGCCATATGATTTGCCGATGTGCAGTAAAATCCATTAGTAATAGGTGGGGGGATGCACTGAATGCCAGACACAGGTCATCGCATAGCAGTCTGTAGGATATCAAGTATAGTGGCATGGCTTTTACTCAGTCCATATAGAACATGTTATTTAGGCTTTGTAGCCATTTAATAAGGTATATCTTTGGGCATTCCAGTTGTAGCATGTGTCTGGACAGATACATGCCAAAGGGGGCATTATAGTCAATGATTGGCCTAATCTAGACTAGATCTAGACACAATCCCTTTGCTTATAAGCTGTGTAATATAGAAGTACTTTCTTACAACAATAACCACATATTGATCAAAAGTTAGGTCACCGTCCACATAAGTTCCCAAATTCTGAACAACTGGGTCATCTCTTAGGGGTGCATTGTCAATTTGGTTGTTCTCTGGGGTCATACCTTTCAACCGTCCAGATTTTCACAGAATGTCCAGATTTTTGCTCCATATTAATGGTCTGTTCCTCATAAAATTTATGGTTTTCTGGTAAAGCACTGAGAACTGAAGCCACTAAATAATAACAACAATTTGGGTGGCACAGTGGTGAAGTGGTTAATGCTGCTGTCTCACAGCAAGAGGTTCTCTGGTTCAATTGCCAGCTGGGGTGCCTTCTGTGTGGAGTCTGCATGTTCTCCCTGTGTTTGTGTCGGTTTCCTCCAGGTACTCTGGTTTCCTCCCACATTTCAAAGACATGTATCTGGAGCATTTCTCCCTGGGCCTCTGCTGAAAATAGGCTGTGTCCTAGTTGCACTTTCCTGGTCAACAAATGTTAAATAAAAAATACATTTGAGTTTCAGACTTCACATCTTTCAATAAATGCACAAAACCTGATATTCTAACAACTTTCTAAGTTTATGAGAAGAATATTTCTGTCCCTGTTTTGGAGCCTTAGTCACCCCATTATTTTAGGCTTTTCCAGATTTCTTGTGCTACGAGGTTTAGAGGTATGCCTAGGTAGATGATATCCCAAAGGATACAGTAATGCATTTTTTGGCATTTAGTTTCAGACCATGATTTTGATACAAGTTATTTATTTGAGACAAACCTTCCTGCAGGATGGCTAAGCCATTTGTGGATTCAATGACTTCTCCTAGCTTGCAATCATCTGCAAACTTAGTGTGCCAGAGCCCTTTGGTATTGGGTTTTACTTCAGCCAACAGGAGAAGTCCCAACATAGAACTCCAGAGGACTCCACTGGTGACTGGTCTCTTTGTGGAGGAAAATCCCCTATATTGATTATCTGCATCCTATCTGTGAGCCAGCTGGCAATCCAGTAGGTGACATAGGGGTTTATTCCCAATTTATTTAGCCTTTCTACTGTACCTGAGTGGAGAATTGTGTCGAAAGCTTTGTTCAGGTCAAGTTATGTGGTGTGTACTGTTTTTCCTTTATCCATTGCTTTTGTGACTTTTTAAAAATAAATCCACCAGGCTGAGTAAGCATGACCTACCCTTGATGAATCCAAACTGAAACAGGTCCACTGTTTGGAGGCTCCGTATGTCCTGAATGATTAATTCCATGCTAACGCTTTCCAAGGCTTTGCATATGAGGTTGGTCAGACTTACAGGTCTGTAATTGCCTGGGTCTGTGGAAGGTCCTCCCTTATGCAGGGGAATGACCATTGTCCTCCATTCGCTTGGTACAAAACCTGTATGGAGGCTGAGACTGAACAATGTTGCTAGGAGTGTGGCTAAACCATTCTTCATGCAGTTTAAAGTAAACCTAGGAATATTGTCAGGACCCATCGATGCAGTATTTTTAGCTTTTGATAGCACTTTTAGGATGGGTCTTGTGTGAAAACTGGAGGCAAGCCAGTTTCAGATTTATCTTGAGGGACAAATTGAGGGGAGTGAGGGGTAAAGTTAGAACTTAATTTATCTGCCAGTTGGTTTGCTATATCTTCAGTCTCAGTGTATGTAACATATTTTACAATCAGCTAAGCACATTGCTGTGTTTTGCCTTTGAGATTACGATGATAACTAAAAAATGTCTTGTGATTGCCTTTGGCTTGGGTAAGTACTTAAGCTTCAAACTTGGCTTTGGTGAATTTTATTAAGCTCCTGAGTTGTTTGTTTATTTCAGTGACAAGGGCTGTAATATTCTGGGAATCACTCTTCTTACTTTTAACCATTTTCTTTCCTTTTATTATAAAGCTTGTTGATATTATAGTTCCACCATCTGAGTTTGTTTCTGCAGTTTGTCCTGCACTTGTTCCCATGGGGTACAGCTGCATCAATGCAGCTGTTTACATGCTGGTATAGTGTGGTTGCGTACATTTCTTTGTCCTTAGTTTAGTTAACTGGGTTTGGTATGGATTTGAACTTGCCAATTATTACTTAAGAGTAGGTAGTTTGTTGTAAATTTCTAAAGGTACCTTGGGGGAAGGGATCCCTGGTTTCAGTTTTATTTCAAAGGAGACTGCTTTATGGTCAGACTTAACAAGTGATGAAGATACAGAAGGGATAGTACAAGATGCTCCCACATTAGTAAGGACAAGATCCAAAATGTTATTCCCCCTAGTGGTTAGTCTGCCTTATTATTCCAGGGCATTTGCATTACAGTGAGACATCAAAGAATTTATTATTTCTGCTGCCTTAGTGCAAAATCATTTTGATGATCTGTCTCATTTGCATAAAACCCACTCTCATTACTGAATTGGGGTGTTGAGCTCATGCATTTGATGGATGATACAAAACTAAAACAACTATTTTATAGTAGCATTATATGAGTAAGTGGAACAGTAAAATTTCAGTGAAGACCAAAGACTAAAATACTTCCTCCATGGGACCAGACGACATGCCTGGTTGTTAAATTACCAGTGTTGAACATGCCCTTGCAGACCCACTTCTTAAACTGTTTTCATCCCTGATAAGTGTCACATTGGAGTGGTGATGCCCCTCTATAAGTATAGCCTTACAAATGAGCCAGGTAATTACAGACCTGTCAGTCTTAAAAGCCTCATCTGCAAAGCCATGGAAAATATTATAACTGACCTCTTAAACTATGATGTCAATAATAATATTATTAAACTTGATTCCCAACAGTTTGGGTTTGTGAATAACAAATCCTGTTTGCTGAACCTAGTAAACCTTCAAAAAGGTTAGAGATGTTGTAGAAGGTAGCAGTGTTGTATATACAGAGTATCTTGACTTGGCCAAGACCTTCAATATAATTTCTCATGCTGATATCATACAGAAACTAAATGCTTCAAAATTTGACCCATATATGGCAAGATGGATATGTTGGTCCTTACTCCGTGCCAGTAGTCAATGATCCTCAATCCTCACTACCATCACTGGTGAGGGACAGCCAACAGGAACAAAAATGGTTACACACAGTAGTTTCAGATGCAGCTGTCTGCACCAAGCAAAATTTCCCCTAAGAGCACACAGGGAGCACACCCCAGACCTAGGGTGTGACTATCTCTTTCTCTGTCCAGGCCACAAACAAGATTCCACACTGACCGCTTTGGAGCTCTGTGTCCCTGTTTCAAGTAGCTAACACACACACACACACACACACACACACACACACACACACACACTTGGATATTTGATTTTCACACGCACGTGCACACACACACACACACACACACACACACACACACACACACACACACACACAACCTGGGAAAGGTTGGCACAGATTTACCAGCTGTGTCCCCTCTGCCCAGACTATAAGATAATTATGCTGCCACCAGTCAATTACTCTAAGGCTCTTACAAGGGTATCCAATTATACTGAGTAAAATTGATACTAATACAAATCGCAGGGTTTGACCAGTGCAGCAAGGCTTTCAGGAGTGGCCATAGTATCACTAAAGCAAGCATAAGTACTCTTAAGATGTTAAAAGTATTCTGTAAAAGACCAGCCGCAATGAAAGGCATAGAAATATTTAATAATAAATAATAAAATAGAAAACATGAGAATACTGTATATCTAGTGTGACACCCATGCACTGGCCCAGTAAATAAGGAGCCTCAATCCTCACCACTAACACAAATGAGGGGCGTCCACATTGGGAGAATAACAAGTACACACACAGTAAAGTACAATTTCGCTTAAGAGCACACAGAGATCATAGTCAGTCTGGGGCTGGTTTCTCCCTTTCTCTCCAGATCCCCAAAAAGACTCCCCACTGGCATGACTATAGGGTTCAGATCTCAGCTGAGTAGTCTAACCAAAACCTCCAGGACCTTCTCTGTCCAACCAGTGCTTCATATCCCTCCCCAACTAGCTGCTACACACACACATACTTTGAGATCCCCCCCAGGCTATAAGGTAGTAATGTACTGCCACCAGCTACTCTTATCAACTACTATAAAGGCCCTTCCAAAAGGGTGGCCAATTCCACTGTGTAATGTTACTATTATCCAAATAGTAAGTGTAACCCAAGGCTAAGGCTATTGGAGTGGCTTATACAGTATCACCAAATACATGCAAGTACTCTAAGAGTTTAAATTATCTCTACGCAAAACAGCCAAAGTTGAAAGGTTTAAAAAATATTTAATAAATAATAAAAAACACAAGACCATACTTATTAACTCGACACAATGACATTAGAGAGTTCAGAAATTACAGGAAATGCTTTAAAACAACATTGTAGGATAGTCTGACATAAATATCGAAAACAGCTAGACTAATCTGGCTATATTCCTATCTATCTCTAAGAGAAATACTAAGATCTAAGATCTTACTTACAGAGCAAAGCAAGTGTTGATGAGCTGATGTGTTCATGTTCAGACAAAATACAAAATGCCAAATCTTTCTGTCTGAGAATGTCTTAAATTGATAATACACATTACTGCTGAGTCATTTCAGATTATATAATTCTTGACCCTTCTTCTTAACTTTCCCAGGCTCACAGAACTTAAAAGCTAACATTTCTTTGTATGCTGCACCTGCCAGAAGCCATAGCAATAAAAGAGACTTTACATGTGAAACCTAGTAATTATCTCTGTCTTGGGACAATAGAAAGAATTTCCTGGCCCAGACAGCCTGTCTTCAAGCTGGAAATAACACACAGTTGTAAATTCTTTACTTATCAGCTTTCTTCCAGCAGGGTGCACTGTGGTTACATTTTTGAAGCTTAGAACATAACACAGTGTTCTTACATTTGTTACACAAGCCTGTGGATTATATTAATATTTACTATGACATAGAATTATTTACAAAATTCTATCTGTCTGGGCTGGCAGATCCTCAGTTTTTCACCCCCCCCCCCCCCCCCGTGAACTCAAGCTAGTTTTTCAGGTGTCACTTGAGAAACGCTGCTTGAGAGGGTAGAGTCTATCTGGCTATACCTTGCCCCATTCCCTGTCATGAGAGCCCATCTGCATTAGCATTGCTAATCCCACTGCGGTGCTGCACTGACATATATGCTTGCAGCCCTTGGCTCCACCTTAGTAACTTGGCATTTTGCTGGCTGGCTCAATGTAACTATGTTAGGGGATTGTGATCTGTAACTACAGTGAATTTCCATCCATACAGATAAGGCTGACGTTTCTGCAGTGCCCACATTATGGCTAGACATTCCTTTTCTACAGCTGCATAGCATTCCTCCCTGGGTTGGAGCCTATGACTGAGATAAACCACTGGGTGCTCGTCTCCCTCTGAAGAAATCTGACTAAGTACATCCCCCACCCCATGGTTCAAAGTATCCACCTGCACAACAAATTATTTGCTGTAATCTGGACTGGCTAACACAGGGGGTCCTCTCAAAGCTTCTTTAAGCTTCTGGAATGCCTGTTCACATGCTGTGGTCCACACTAACTTATCAGGCCTGTTTTTCCTTGTCAGGTCTGTGAGGAGAGCAGCTATGGTACTATAACTGGGGAAAAACTTTCTGTAGTACCCTGCTGTCCCTAAAAATGCCCTCACCTGCTTTTTGGTAACAGGTGCAGGCCATACCTGAATGGCTTCTACTTTGGCAGGTTCTAGCCTGATCTTACCACTCCCCACTCTATGTCCCAGGTAGGAGACCTCTGCCATACCCACTTGACATTTGCTGGGCTTAATGGTTAACCCTGCCCTCTGTAGTCTGCCCAGCACCTCCCTGACATGCAGAAGTTGCTCTTTCCAGGAATGGTTGTAGATGGCAATATCATCTAGGTAAGCAATGGTAAAATATCCTGCTCCTGCTAGGATATGATCTACCAGCCTCTGGAAAGTCACTGGGGTATTTTTTATCCCAAAAGGCATATGTGTGAACTCATACAAGCCAAAAGGAATCACAAAGGCTGACCTCTCTCTAGCACTGGGAGTCAAGGGCACTTGCCAGTAACCCTTGGTAAGATCAGTGTTGATAAGATACTTAGCCCCACTCAGCTGCTCTAGGGCTTCATCTGTCCTAGGCATGTGGTAAGCATCTGACTCTGTGTGACTATTTAATTTCCTGTAGTCCACAAGGAGCCTGGTACTGCCATCCTTTTTTGGTACCAGCACCACTGGGGAGGCCCAGGGACTGTTGGACTCTTGAATTACCCCTAGTTCCAACATTTCCTATATCTCCTCCCTCAGAGTCTGTTTGACTCTCTCAGGCACCCTATAAGGGGCCTTCCTAATAGCTCTTTGGGGTCCTGCATCCACCTGGTACTGCAACAGGTGGGTGTACCCTGGTTTGCCAGTGAACATGTCCCCAAACTCCTGTAACACTGCTCATATTTCTCGAACCCTGGTAGGAGATAGCTGCTGGGACATTGCTACCCCTTCCACTAAAGTGTCAGTCCGAGCCTCACTGAGAAGATCAGTCACCAGATCTCCCTTAGACTCCTCATGCAATCCACTGCAAACACTCAGCACAAGGGCCTCCCTATCATGGTAAGGTTTCATCGTGTTAACATGGTACAATCTGTGTCCCTGCCTCCTGCCTAGCAGTTCAACCATGTAGTTAACATCACTGACCTTCCTTACCACCTTGTAAGGTCCCTCCAAAGCTGCCTGCAGCTTGTCGTGTCTGACAGGAATGAGAACCATTACCTGCTGCCCTACAGCATACTCTCTAGCTCAAGCATTCCTGTCATACCAGACCTTTATCTTATGTTGGGCTTCTGCCAGGTTCTCCTGGGCCAAGCCCATGAGTTCCCTGAGCCTTGTCCTGAGGTTTAGGACATATGCCACAACAGACTCCTTGTGAGATTCACACTCACCCTCCCACTCATCATGAATTAAGTCTAGCGGCTCCCTCACTCTATGCCCATACAACAACTCAAATGGTGAAAAACCTGTGAATTCCTGGGGAACCTCTCTGTAAGCAAACAACAGATGGGGCAAATATTTGTCCCATTCCCTCTTAAACTGGTCTGCAAATGCCCATAGCATGGACTTGAGTGTAGAGTTTAACCTCTCAACAAGACCATTAGTCTGAGGATGGTAGGAGGTGGTCCTTAAGTGCTCCAACCCATAGTACTTCCACAGACAAGCCAGCAGGTCTGACATGAAATTGACATCTCTGTCAGTCAGTATTTCATTTGGGAAACCTACCCTGCTGAAAATTTCTAACAAAGCATTTACCACCTTTTCTGCCTCAATGGAGGACAAAGCCACTGCCTCAGGGTATATTGTAGCATAATCTACTACCACTAGGATATACTTTTCCCTGTGGAACTTGGAGTACTCAGTGGCCCCACAATATTCATAGCTACCTTCTGAAATGGGTCCACAATCATAGGCAAAGACATCAAAGGAGCTTTCACCTTGTCTCCTGCCTTGCCTACCTTTTGGCACTGCTCACAGGCCCTGCAGTACCCTATTACATCTCTAGAAATCCCAGGCCAATAAAAGTTCTGCATAATATGTCTCTTTGTATGTTTTATGCCCATATGACCTGCAGAGGGAATATCATGGGCTATGGCTATAAGTGCCAGATGGTAGGCTCTAGGCAATGCCAACTGCTGTATTCTCTCACTTTCTAGGCCTCCCTCAGGGGTCCACTCTCTATACAGTAACCCTTTGTCCCAGTATACAGATTGCCCCTTCGCTTGAGAACCAGGTGCCTGACTAGCTATCTCTTCAGACCTTGTAATATAGGGTCTGAGAGCTCAGCCTGTCTCAACTCTCTCTTTGTAACCCTTCCCAGCTCCGCTTCCACAGGAAGTCTGGTATCCTCTGACTGCGGTGTCTCACTGTCAGCCTGGGTACTACTACTCACCTCTGCCCTTGCAATCACTCTGTCCAAGGGAACATCAGTACCCACAAGCAGCTGTGGCTCAACTTCAGTCTCACTGCTACAGGGTAGCTCAATCCCTGAAGTAACCATCTCAGCAGTCCTAGCTGCAAGTGTGCAGCCTGTCTCTGTCTCCCCCCAGGCTACCAGACCCACATGCTTGTCTCCAAGCCTGACTGCATGCAACTGCATGAGCACATGGTACTGCATTATCAAAATCATTCCCTATCAGGTCATTTGCAGGGATATCCTCAAACACAAGCTTGCTGGCTTCCTTTTTCACCCTCCTAGTCAAGGTGAACCCTAGCAAAAGGTATTTGGAATGGGGTCTCTCCTTAAGCTCTGACTGGAGTAGACTGCCCAGGCAAGTAGTGCTCCTCTATAACCATTGCAGGCTTCACAATGGTTATGTCAGAGGCATATCTCTCTTAGCAATGGCCGCTTTGCCGTTCACTATGATAGAATATAACCTCTTGTGGTAGTTTGGTACTCTTGTTGTCTCAAGACAAACCTACTGTTGGCATTTTGTCATTCCCACTTACTGGCTCTCCCACCTTTTGCTCCCCATCTTGCTTCCATGTACATCTGTATGCTACATGGCCCCACTGGTTGCATTTAAAACATTTAACCCTAAATCCTGGATGTGTACCTGGACTAGTGGCTTCCCCTGCTACTGTCAGATTCTGTTGGGGCAGTCTAGGCTGCCCACCACAGGTTCCCTTAGACCCATAAGCAGCACTGGAGGTCCCTTTCCTGTGCAGGGATGCCCTGATTGCTAGGTATAGGTGTCCCCCAACTCATCTACAATAAAGCATTGTCTATCAGCTAACCAAATTCTCATGTCCTCAGGCAAAGTGCTAAGGGCATGTTCCCTCACCAAAAGGTCTGCCAGCCCTTCAAAAGTAATGACCTGTGATTCACTTACCCACCTATGAAAATAAGTGCTTAGTTCAGCAACATATTCACACACACTTTCATCTGCCTTGCGTCTATGCTCACAAAACATTTTCCTATAAGCTTCAAGTGATAGCTTAAAAAATGCTAGCAAACAATTCTTTACAGCACTATAATTTAAGAAATCATTGTCAGACAGTTTGGACAAAATAGTTACAGCTTTACCATGGAGTAAGAGGGTCAGGAAATGTATCCAGAGCCTTTGGTCAACATCATACTGTTTACATACCCTCTCAAACATATGAATGAAACTATCAAAATTATCCCCCCTCTATAAACTGTGAAAGAAATTTACTGACCTTTTGTGCTTCTGGGGTCCAGTTACTCCCTTCCCCATTGCCTCCATGACTCTCATAAAGAGTCAGCATCTCCTTTTGATGTTGCCTCTGCCTTTCCTTCTCCTCAGCTTCCAGGCATAGCAGTTTCTCATTTTCCTCACTCTCTAGGTGCCTCAGTCTCTCTGCTGCTTCAATTTCCAAATGCTTGGCCTCCAACTCAAGTCTCTTTAGCTTCAGATGGATTTTTAAGTCCTCTGTAGAAAGGATGAGATGTCCATTCTCTGAGTGTTGTACATCTCCAAGGCCAGTCTGATTGTCCTCCTGGTTGCTATCCTCTGATACAGCTGTGACCAAAGCTGCAATCATGTCTGCTTTAGTCAGGTTTCCATGCACCAGTCCTTTAGCTTGGTACATCTCAGCCAACTGGCTCCTTGTCAGCTTTCTTTACTTATCAGCTTTCTTCCAGCAGGATGCATTGTGGTTACATTTTTGGAAGCTTAGAACATAACACAATTTTCTTACATTTTTACACAAGGCTGTGGATCATATTAATATTTTATTTATTTTTATTATTTATTTAACATTTGTTAACCAGGATAGTCCACTGGACACATGTCCATTTTCCATGGAGGCCTGGGGAGAAAAGCTTCACACACATAATTAACAAGTAATAAAAACATAAAATATAAAGTTTGAACAGAAAAAAAAGACATATAATTATTTACAAAATTCTATCTTGCTGGACTGGCAGCCCCTCAGTTTTAACATCTAGTTACAATAAACACCAGAGTTTCAATCACAGCAGATATGAAAATAACACAGTTGGATAGATTCACACAGATGCAGAAAAATAATCTCACTATATGTTCCTGACTGACTAAAGAAATACTGTTCCCTAGTTAAGTTACTTACTACAGCAAGGCAAGATGAGGTATTGAGTTGCTTACTACAGCAAGGTAAGATGAGGTGTGTGGATGTGTGATTTATCTAAGAGAGATCTTTCCTGTCAGGTTCCAAGAAACAAAGTGCTGCTGCGAGAGTTCCATCATATCTCTTAATAGTATCTAAAGAATAATTTCAGTGATGGTTATAGAATGATATCACATCTGGTAACCTGACTCTAGTACAATACTCCCCTAGAGCTTTGCTAAGATCTTTTGCAGCATCTGAAAGCTATAAAACAATTTTAAAAGCTTCCACCCTTCCAGGGTAGCAATTAGTTCACCCCTAAGGACAATACAGTAAGATTCTTAGTTCTGGTTTTCCCAGACATGTTTGTCTCTGGCCGCAATCAGAACTGAAAGATAAAATCTTTATGGCCTAAACCTTCTTCTTTCGACTGCTCCCTTAGAGGTCGCCAAAGCAGATCAACTGTTTTCATTTCTTTATGGCCTAAACCAACCCATTTAATTGTCAACCTGTTTTTCAAAATTAGCTGGACTGAGATTAACCTCTTCCCTTCCAGAATTCTCTGTTAAAAAATATACATTTAATCAGTTATAATAATAATAATACTGTCTGACATACATGTATATCGCTTTTCTGTTCAGCAGACCCACTGTTGATGAATTTTTAACACAAGCATCTGTACAAATCAGTGTGATAGACAAATGACATAATATTCTTTACAAAACTCCAGCTAGCTATGCTGGTATATGTTACACATGCAATTCCCTGCTTTCCGTAGCACAGATGGCACTACCTCATATCATCACAATAGATATTATACTGGCTGAAAGACAGACCACACATAGTGCAAGTTACAAGTACCTCATTAGAAAATATGAAAGTTAAAATCCTTGTCCCTTAAGGGTCAGTGCTAGGACTTTTTCATTTTTGCCTTCACTTCTCTAATCTCCAGGCAGACAGCCAAAACATCTGCCTAGCAAAGTATGCAAATAACTGTGAATGTGAACTGAGGGTTGTGGTTAAGTCATTCTCTGACACTCAAACCCTTACTAGTAAACTCTTGATGTACTAAAAATGGGTTTAAACTAAATACTAAAAGTGCAGCATCATCACTGCTGGAAACAGCCTCCCTCCTCATACTTTATAGACAACACACCACTAAGTCCGGGACCTAGGAACCTGGGCTGATAATCCCCACACTTTTGACCATCGTGTGGCAACAGTTATCAGGAAATCATTTTATTTAGCACAGCTAATTGCCAAATGAATATCATCAAGTTCTAAAGAAGTAATCATTCCCTTATACTCAGTATTGATCAGACCAATTATTGAGTAGACAGCCCCCTTAGGAGATGCATCTCATCAAATAAACCAACTTCTGAAAGAAGATCTCTATCTCACTTACTGTGATATTGCAGAACAGGTTGCCCTGGACCTCCTGTATCTCCACAAATCCAATGGCTCTACCAGCAATAGAACCAGAAACCTAAATCTTCACCAATGGATAAAACATGGAGGATGGACAGGTTTATGACCCAGCATCTCCCTAACCTCTGGAATAAAATTCCCTTCTTGTAAGTAGTAGTATGACTTGCTATCTTCCTTTAATCATAACCTTGATAACTGGATGGGTTTTAACAAATTTATTCCAGTGTTGACTGGTATTAGCCTCCTGGAGGAAGGAGGTGTAACCTGATGGAGGTTTCTGGCAAGGTATAAATGGTCACAATGCTCAATTGCCTTAGAATAGCCATGAATCTATAAAGGTTGCTCTTCTACTAAAATCTTTAATCGACAGAAAAAGTATTTTTTATTTTTATGCATTTTTGTCAAAATCTTTTAACAATACCCTTATTGTTAGCTGGCTATCTTTTAGGCTAGCAAATTACACATTAAATGATAGCACATTATAAACACAAATCAACACATTAAATAAGCTGCTGAAATCTGGCTTAAGCAATGACACACAGAAATTAACCTGTAATGCAATCTTCAGTGCTTTGAACAGGTCATGCAGCTGGTGCTCTGATGATATTCAAATGTAATAATTTCAGAGAAATCTATATTAAGAAAGCATAGGCTTTTCAGAGAAAACAATTATAATAAGCCTTCTTCAAACATTCAAACCACATAGTAACATAGACTGAGAATTATTCTTTGTAAACACAGTAAATAGAGAGAACACGATCTTCCTAACTTGAATAGGATTCATCTCCACTTGGCTAAGACTAGACACCATAAGTAAAGCAAAACAAAAAATAAGGGGAAATGCTCACTTTCTCCTACAAATGGGGTCATATGTAAATCCCCCACACAACCCCCCCCCCACAAACACACACACACACACACACACACACACACACACACACACACACACACACACACACACACACACACACACACACACACACACACACGCTATCCACACAGGAAGATGTAACAATTAAACCCTTCCTAGTATTACTCTGAACTCTGGAGATCATTAAAAATTCCTTTGGCAGTGACTCATTTAGAGAAATGTGAATTTTCAGGGAATATTATCAAAATACTAATTCATATAGCTGGCTACAGAAAAATTATTCAGTTTGGTCAGAAAATGCTGATTTTTCTCAGTAAGCATTTATAAGGTATTTTCCTTTCCCTTGTGCCACAAGTGAGACTGTTTTCCTTACCCTCATGCTGCATAGGGAGCATGTTCGTTACCTACATGCTGGTAGTTAGGACTCTTTCCTGCTCTGCGGAAGGACTGTTTTCCTTACCCTCATGCTGCATAGGGCATATTTTCCTTACCTAAACCTTGGTAGTTAGGACTGTTTCCTGCTGCATAGGGCATATTTTCCTTACCTAAACCTTGGTAGTTAGGACTGTTTCCTGCTGCATAGGGCATATTTTCCTTTCCTAAACCTTGGTAGTTAGGACTGTTTCCTGCTGCATAGGGCATATTTTCCTTACCTAAACCTTGGTAGTTAGTACTGTTTCCTGCTGCATAGGGCATATTTTCCTTACCTAAACCTTGGTAGTTAGGACTGTTTCCTGCTGCATAGGGCATATTTTCCTTTCCTAAACCTTGGTAGTTAGGACTGTTTCCTGCTGCATAGGGCATATTTTCCTTACCTAAATCTTGGTAGTTAGGACTGTTTCCTGCTCTGCAGAAGAACTGTTTTCCTTACCCTCATGCTGCATAGGGAGCATTTTCATTACTTACATGCTAGTAATTAGGACTGCTTCCTGCTCTGCAGGACTGTTTTCCTTGCCCACATGCTGCAGAAAGACTGCTACTTTACCCTACAGCTGCAAGGAGAATGCAGTCAATGCAATACAATGTGAGCATATTATGTTTTTGCACCTGCAATGTTTTCCTGAAGTTGTTTGACCAGCATAAGGAATTCTGTGGATTTTAACAGTTATATTGAGAGTTTGGGGCAACATGCTTCACAACAGTGAAAGTTATGAGGTTGTTTTCACTAAGTTCAGTATTTGGAACTCAGCAGTGGATTTCAATAGTTTAAGTAAAGAATTCTAACAGTCATCTTTGTGAGATGCCCTGATGAAGAAAGAAGATAATATTTCAGTCATTCCTTTAAGTATGATTTGTGTATACAGAGCAAAATGCATCATTTCAGAGCCTAAGAGAAAAATGGATTTGATTTGAGCATTGATATCCATCACATCCAAGAGGCTATCTGAAGAAATATCGGTAATGAGTCTGAGGAATAACAGTGCTAATAAACTTCCAAAACTGGATTTTTCAAGTTACATGTAGGCTCATAATGCTGTAGGATAGCAATATTCAAATGCCTGAATTTCACAATAGCATTTTTATGAAATACACTTTTGATAGAAGTTTGTCTGGCATCTGGCTTGTTACCAAACATTATGACACCCAAGAAAAAGGGGACAATCTGGCGGTGGATCTGTGCACTATTGACCTTGGATGATACTGCACTGCTCTCAATGAACCTCCA
The DNA here is from genome assembly GCF_019279795.1 of Protopterus annectens. Classification (NCBI taxonomy): domain Eukaryota; kingdom Metazoa; phylum Chordata; order Ceratodontiformes; family Protopteridae; genus Protopterus; species Protopterus annectens. The sequence continues at coordinate 141,493,518 of NC_056738.1, read as the reverse complement.
GAACTACAGTGAATACAGGCTAAGCATTATGTATAACAACCTTTTACCTTATGATAACTTGGGATCTTATAGTACACATCTGTTAGTGTTACTCCCCTTTAACTCAAAATGCTTGGAAGATAATCAACAAAAGCTTTGTTGGACAGTATAAGTTACTTATGATTTTGAAAGTAACCAAGTGAGTGCACAACACAATCCGTACTGGCTGCTGCAGCCTGCTTATGCATGCTATTAGAAGGCACCGTCTTCACTTTTTTGTTTCAAGATATTTATTGTTGATGAATTGAATGTCCTGGTGTTAAATATCTAGTTAGTAAGCAGTGCATGATTATTTAAAGCAATACTTACTCTCGTGTTTCATAGCTAAGTGTTCTGGATGACAACTGTTAACGGTGAGAAGAGTTCTTTAATGGGCAGTTATTTCATGTATTAGTATGGAATATTAATTAGCTAGTATTGTTCCAAAGATTAATATTGTGGGGTGCTTAACAGAGAGCAGAGGCTAACAGCAGACATTATAGTTACGCAGGAAATAAAGATAGTAAGATGCAACATAGCTATCTTAAAGAGAAGATAATTAGGTATTTGTCTTCAGATAGAAATTTGTCTTCAGTATCTGACAGTCAGTGAGGGGCTAGCTTTCTTGATTATTAGATGACTGGGGAGGGAACTTGTGAGTATGAAGAAGAGAGAGCATACTGAATATTTCTCTACCTGCCATGAAAGCACTGATACTGGATGTTTTCTAGGACACAGTCTGTGATCAACACTGATTTGTCCATAGTTTCATAGTATAGTACTAGGCTATCTGCCCTGGGGCATTTGTAAGCCTAGCCATAGTGATGTGGCTTTTGCCACCCCATGAAATGGTACAAAAATGTACAGAATAAATTTAGAATACTGTGCCTCTGTCTAGTAGTGTTACAATGAAGGTCCCCTTATATAATAGAATTAGTTTACTGTGCCCCTGTCTAGCAGTGACACAGATGTGACCCCTGGGGTAAACTTATGATCTCCCATCCACTCATCAAGATTTCTCTTGAAGAGAGTCAGTGAGGGGCTCTGCCTAATACGAACTGGGATCTTGTTCCAAAGCATGGGAAGCCTCTGGGTTATGAATCTATCCCTCCAGCATGTCCTATTCATACCTGTGCCGAGGTTTAAGTCTTTAGCTCTCGTGGTCCTGATGGATTTGGATTTTTTGAGGTGGAGCATGTCCATCAGATCCTGATTGGACATGGCCTTGTACGTCAGGCAGAGATCACCTCTGAGCAGGCGGTATGCTACTGAATAGAGCTGAAGTTTCTTTAGTCTGGCAGAATAAGACATATGTTGGAGACCCTTGATCCTCTTGGTGAGGTACTTTTGTGGTCTCTCCAGCTGTTGCAAATGCCGGGTGAGGTACATACCAAATGGGGCATTGTACTCAATCATGGGTCTGATGAGGGAGGAATATAGGGGTACAATGACATCCTTGGATCTGGATGTAAATCCCTTCATGATGAGGTGTGCAAGGTAGAATGTTTTTCTAACCACTTTGGCAACGTGGGTGTCAAATGAGAGGTCGCTGTCGACTTGGGTCCCTAGGTCTCTGATTACTTTTCCGTACTCAGTGGGTTGCTGTCTATGTGATAATTTGTGGGTACTTTGTTTTTCCCAAAGGGGATGACTATACATTTTTTGGCATTTAGTTTAAGGCCGTGACTCCGGCACCAGTTGTCCGTTTCTGTGAGGCCTTTTTGTAGGATGTATGTGTCTGCTGGTGTATCGACTATGGCGCCTAGTTTGCAGTCATCTGCGAACTTTGTCAGCCACAGTCCTCCCATGTTTGCTTTAACATCTGAGAAATAAATGCCGAACAAGAGGGGTCCCAGGACAGATCCCTGTGGGACACCACTTGTGACTGGCTTTGAGTCTGACATTGCTCCAGCGATTTTAACTTTATGGGTTCTGTCCTTTAGCCAGTTTGCAACCCATCTAGTGACATAAGGGTTTACTTTTAAGCTGTTGAGCTTATCTATGATGCCTGAGTGATAAGCATCATTTCTACCAGTAGCTAGATGATTTGGACTCCTATTCCTAACCATTGTTCTTCTTCTGACTTACTTGTATCTACATTATTGGATTTATATTACTTCTTTCCATCCACTAATTATTTATATTTCTATATGTAAATAACATCATTAAGATAGAGTTTTCACTTTATTTTGCATCAAACCCAAACTATCATTTATAATGGTATGCCTAGCTCTACTTAAGACTTTTGTCCATTAATACACTGTGTTTATAAATGTTGTTTGGCTTACAAATGTTTCTCTTCTTGAGTATAACTGTTACAATGACTATGACCATGGATCATGTCATAGTCCTTGGGCCTCTTATGCAAATGGATTTTGCTCAGTCAGACTATCCTGGTCAAACAATGTAACAAACAAACAAACAAATTAAAATGCCATGAAACATCAGAGTAATTGCAAGAATCACCACCCTGTCTTGGGCAGGAGGGAGTAGGTGGGAGGCTGGAAGATAAGGTAACTCCTTGTTTAAAGACTGAAAAGGATCATGCGAGAATGAAGTGCCCAACTAATAGCAGAAATAATCAGATCACAGATGAGAAATGTATTTTTTTTCAAGAATAGTTCAACAACCTCTACCAGTACATAGATAAATATTTAGGCCAAGACAAGATTTCTGTAGTCTTCACTTTATCATGAACAGATTTGCTGGAGGTGTTGAGGATACTGTAACACCCCCCCCCCCCGACAATCATCCAACACAGTTTACATAATTCTGAATCTGTTTTTTCCATGCTACAGTTCCTTATGTAAATTACACATAATCTCTTGTTAATGTATACCTTTTTGGTTGTGAAAGCAGTCAGTCTAGAGGTGTGAAATGTAGCCATTATGGCAATTAGCAGATAATCAGTTTTGCATTTTTCATTGCAACAGGAATACTGAAAGCACTCTGTAATCTATATGTATTCATAAAATATTACAATTGCCTGGAGTTATTTATTGTTTCAGCTAAAAACATGCATATATTCATTTGGTGTGAACCCCAAGTAACACCATCAGCATGGGCAATGACTTAACTTGCTTGCACATTAAAATAATATACTACTTCTGCTTATGTTCCTGACTATCTGATCATTTAATATTTACTGGTTTCTACATATCCATAAGTAAATAATTAAATAAATATATTCTGGCTGAGGTTCATAAGCAAGGGGTGCACAGCCATGTGGAGCTAATAACTAGGATTTCACTTAATGGAGCAGCTCACAGCTTAGTAGGCATCTGTTATACACTGTATTTGAATTTCACATACCTCACAGAGCCACTAATCAGTGCCATGCTATACAGTAATTGTCTATGAATCCCAGCCAATATAATTACAGTGACTACATGTTTTTAATGGTAGCCAATATTTTCCTTCACTATTGCTTTAAACATTTTTTCTTTTAAAGGTTTTTATTAATGCAAATTCATCTCTGAAAGAAAATAAATGCACATTCATATATCAAAATAGTGGGTTATATAACAAGACATTGGGTGCTTCTGACTCATTTGTGCCTGCTCAGGTTCAAACCTCCCATAAACAGCTTGGAGGGAGCTGCCATATGATGATGGCTGCTCGCAAGGCTTTAGTGGACCTTGTACATCCTGTGATCTGATAAAAATAATCAAACTGCAATGAGCTCCTCCAGTTTACAGGGACTTCTGCCTTAGAACTGAGAAACATAAAATCATGCATCATGTTTGTAGTCACTGTACACTGTGTACGATGACAGAAATGGAGTCTGTATTTGTATTTGGTTTGTACTAAACTATTCATCATGGGAAAGGCCACTAGTTTAAAATCGCAAAAGTAAATAAATTCCATTTTACTTAGCTGAAATTTTGGGAACTATACCAATGATTTTTGCACTAGTTACTAGTTTCCAGTCAAAATATCAATGTGATTGCATTTTTTGTGGTTTATAGGAGCATATCAAATGCAGATTTGTATTTATTTCTGTATAAAAAGATTTTAAATATAGAACAGTAAATAAAGAATACTTGCACAAGAAATTCAAGTTTGCTATGACAGTGATCTAGTCTAAAATGCCAGATTATATGAATATCTTATTTTCACCAGTATTCAGTACCAGTTTTAAAGTTTTACAGGATTTTCTGAGGAAAATAGAAAGGCGGTGGCATAAAGCAGGAATTCACAAATAGACAAATAAATAACTAAATGAACAAACAAATAAGGGAGTGCCTGAATCAATAGCCTAAAGTAACTTGCCAACAGACTTTCAGAGTAAGATTGTCTTAGAATGAATTGTTTACAACACCGCTAGATAACTCCTAGGCACAATGTAGCTCTGATTCATTCTATATAGGTAAAAAATTTATATAAACTATACAAAGTCAAATTATAATGGCCAAGGGAATATGCAAGCATATTCATTTTTTTTGAGCTCATATTCAACATGTTTTAATTTACAGAGGTCAGTATGTCTTCAAGTATTAACTCTGATTTTATGTTTTCCAGCAAGATGAACTGTCCACATTTAACTGAGTGGGGCTAGTAGGTTTGCAGTGCCACATGGGAAAGCTCACTTAGCAGTGTTCCAAAGCTGACCACTTGATAGTAAAACACCACCTATGTATTAAACTTACATATATTGGCACCATCCAGGAATGAAACAAAGAAAAGGAAGGGTAGCAATACAATGATAAAGACAGTGCAGATGACAACACAGACAGACTCTGCAGAGATGGCCTTCTTTCATAAATCTGCCACTCATTGTTAGTTCCTCTGTCTTTGTGACTGCTGGGTTCACCACTCATTATGTCGGAGGATATGAGAAAGTTGGAAGCCTCTTTCTGCATACAAGAGATAGAACTTGCCCTGATTGTATGCAAGTAGGGAGATATAGGGAGCAGCTGCTACATCTACTGATATGGATCTTTCCAGAAGCTATTGCAACTTAGGATTTCTATGCATCTGTTTTTGTTACACTCAGTGCACCCACTACTGCTACTATTGCAGACTGGGGGGAGGCAGTTCCTATGATTAATAATTGTGTCTGGGGTCAGCAGACACTCAACAATCACACATGTCTCAGCAAATGAAATAATTGACATGCTTACAATCTTATTCCAGATGGACTGTCAAGTCTGAGGACTTTTTATGCTCTTTGCCGCTATCAACTGTATCTCAGGATCTCTCCTTGATCTTCCATTTTAACCTCCTGCTAGCACCTTCCTGACTTGTCCCTTCAGGACAGGTCATCTGAGGGCAGAGCAAGGGAGGTCATCTAATGACAACACACCAAACAGCCAGTACCTCTTCCAGCAACTCTCCTTTATTGTGAGCGACCTGGTACCTCGGCAATTCGCCTTCAAGGATCACATCTTACTGCTATTCAATGGCAGTTTTATATTAAATCACTGAACAATCAATTAATCAATTAACCAATTAATTCCAAAAGGAGAAAAACATATACACATTTTTAAAGTGATCTCATAATTTCATTTCTAAATAAATATTCATCACAATAAAAAATATATGCATTTTTTAAATATATGATATAAATATATAATAAATTTATAATAAATTTACATGTTAAATATAAATATAATAAATTATCTGAAAAAACTTAATGAAAAATGAATATCGGAAAAATATAAACTAACTAAATTTCATCAAATACCCAATTCTAGGTTCAGACCAAAAGGTTTCAAGGTATGAAACTTCAGAATCATCCTAGTTTCCAACTCTAACAAACTGTCAGAGATATTTTTGCCCTTACAGGTGAAAGGTTTGCCCAAAACTACATATTTTAAACTATCCGACTTCCCCTCATGAGCTTCAAAAAAATGTTTAGCAACGGGACTAGATAAATTAATTTTGTCATTTGGTTTGTGCTTTTCACGTTGCTGTGTTTTTTTCAAGGGAGGTCATCTAACTGTAAACACCAGAGGGAGATGGACAGACAGTAAACCAGAACAGCTTAGTATAGCACCATCTACACAGTTGTGCAGTGTATTTTTTTTTCTAACTTGAACTGTTTGGATCTACTGACATCATGTGCATCATGGGATGCAGTATCATTAAGCTGCAGTCCCTCCCCATGTTGAATTTATTAGCATTAGCCATGTGATCACAGCACTGCTTCTTTCATTGGGGATTGTCAGATAGCAGATACCCTCTATCTCGCATGTAATGTGCAAGCCCACAATTACCCCTCATTCCCACCTGCCCTTTCCTGAATCCTGTAACCCCTAAGCCAATAAATGAAGTTGGGTCATCTGGGTCACAGCTTGGGCTCCACCCCCCTTACACCATAAAGCTGGATATATGTCGGATAAATTTTGAATGGTTTGGCAGCCAAGATAATTTGCAGACATGAACAGCATAAAGGATTATGATCAGGCTGCCAATCATAATCAGTTTATTATGTCATCAAGACACTGATGTCAAGAAATTCATTCTTGAGATAAATCTTGCATCCATGTTGAGAATGCATAATAAAGGTTATGATCAGAGACCCAGTCATAATTGTTTGCAGTGCATGGAGCTTTATCTGCTCCATGTATTGCTGGTTACAAAAAAAAAGCACTAAGAGTTTTTCTGTCATTGAAAGTCAGTAAAGCACTTAGCGAGCGTTATCATATAGACAGCAGCAGACCAATTCGTTTATTTCTTTAAGAATGGAGGGGTGGAGTCAAAGGAAGAATATCAAGGAGTGTTTTTCAAGATTGCTCTAATTCATTTAAAAAGTTAATGGAACAGCAGGTTTTGGCATCCATTTGCATTTGCTGAACAGCAAGAAGAGTGAAACTGTATTTCTGGCATATTTGACTGGCTGTAATCCTTAGTGAGACAAAATACTTGGGGACAGTTGAGAGGCAATGAAAATCCTTAGTTGTTACACATGCAGACTCTCCAAGTGCTGTTAAAACTGGGTCTCATGCTATAGAAGCTCTTTACAAGTTTATTTTTTACCAACATTGGACTTTAATCATGGAGCTCCATGCACTACTAACAAAAAATAGACAAGCACAGGACAGACAGCCACAACTTCAGTACTAGCAATAAATGAAGATCAAGATTTATCTAATTTTAAAGACCATACTTTATTAAATAAATTTAGTAAAGTAATCTGATCATCAGACAAAATGTTTCCCTTTCAGCTACATCTCTTTAACTGGCATATTGAATCAGGTTTAAGGTTGAACATTTTGATAGCTATCCAGAGTGAATACAGGACTAATAAGGTTAATGTGTCATGCTTAGAGGATGAGCCAGTTGGATAAATGTAATGTTTTTCAGTGAGAAAGCTGAGACACAGGGTAGTAGTGTAAGGGATATTCTGTGTAATCAAGTAAGCACATTTTACTTTAGATGAGATTGTGGCTTAAGGGTTCATAGGTTACTAAGTCAGTACTAGACTGTTGATCTAGAGGGTCACTAGTAGCCTAGCCGCAATACACCAAATCATGGGCACCCTTTTTGACCCCTTTTATGAGGGCTTGAGGGTTAGACTAAAAGAGGGTCAGGGAGCCACTTTCCTTTACATCAAAAGGAAGTTGTGTCCATAAAATAGGATTCTCCGGGATATAGATCTATCTCTTTCCGTAGGTGCTATTCATGTTTCATTGGAAGTTAAGATCTCTTGAGCAGATGTTGAGGGTGTTATCAGTTTTGTGTATGTGCAGAATGTAACACAAGACTGGATCCATCAAGACTTTATAAGTTAGACAGAGGTCACCCCTCAAGGCTCTATAAGAAACAGAAAAGAGCGAGAGTGCTTTACAGCAATCTGGGTAGCTTAAGAACGACATGTTTTGAATACTTTCATGATGAATTGCTGCAGTCTGTGAGGCTGGGTCATGTGCTTAATCAGGTATGTTCCAAAGGTGCCATTATATTCTACTGTGGTCTAATGAGGGAGGAGAGAGAGCAATGATAACTTTCCTAGATCTGGAAAACACACCCCTGGTGATTAGTCTGGCAAGTTAAAAACATTTTTTGAACAGTAGTGGATTCATGGCAGTCAAAGGATAGTTCATTGTCTACCAAATTGCTAGGGTCCAAACGGATGAGTCCACCACACGTAATCTTAACGCTTGACTTTATTTCACACAAAGCTATCCTTATCAGGAAGCTTCTTCAGAGAAAACTAAAAATGCTACATTAAACAAGTGTATAAATCATAATAAAATGAAATAAAACATTTATAATGTGTTAGAATAGGATACAATGAATATCAAACTTCCAAATAGGATTTTTTATATATAGACACAGGAATAAAAGTTAAAATTTAAAATTTTAAAAATATATACCTTAGGTTTAGACAGACGCAGCTAAGAAACTCTAATAGCATATCAGTGGTAAGCTAGCAATATATGCCACAAAAATATACTGAATAAGGCAAATAACAAAACAATATATCCTTTCAATTAGAAATATTTATATAACAACTATAAATGCATCCACTGTAATGATAAACAAAGCATTATATTGCTGCCATTCTAATATATAAAAGGGAATGCATTAGTTGTGAAAATGTGAAAGTTAAACAAATAATGAAATAAAATGAAATCAGTAAACAATACAATTGACTTAACTCTGGTAAGTCATCTCAAATATGCTTTGAGTTTAAGAAAGGGTGTGATGTTACAGCTTTCATTTAATCCTGGGGTGCAGAAGGCATTCAATTTGAGTTGCCATAATAATTCCCGTACCTCCAGGTTCAAAGAAAGTGGACCCCCTCTAAAAGATCCCTAAACAGCCGGTTTCATTCATTAGAAGAAGCGTACGCTGGACACAGGATTTATAACACCAATGAACACTCTAATCGAGTATTACCTGGTTCTGTTGGTTCGAGCATCCAAGATTCAATTCCGTTAGGGCAGAGAATGAGAACAGTGAGCCCTGACAATGTAAAGCAGATTTGCAACACCGATTGAGTGGTAACCCTACAGCACTTATTGGCGAGGGGTCAGTGTCAGATTGGATCCATAACACAGGTGACTTTTCTATTTGATAAAGTGACTATTGACTCGTCGGTGCAGAATGCTGATTTAGGTGTTGAACCTTCAGCTTCCTTGACTGATAAACTAAAGACTCTTGACACTAAAACTCTCAAATTACGTAAACTACAATTGGAAGTGTCTTATTTCAGACAATGTATATCTGAAGGTATTATACCTAAAGGGTTGAGATCTAACTTTTCTCCTGCTAGTATTATAAATACTAATGAATTTCTACTTGATTTAAGGAACTTGTTTCAGGCTCAAGGAATTCAGCTTTTGGAACTATTAGTGAAGCATTATGATGGTATGGTGAAAAGCCTGATTAATCTGTTTACTTGATGCTGAAATTAAAAATGATATGGCGTTTGGTCAAATAAAATTTGACCATTCACGTATTTTTGCTAGCATTGATACTTTCATGGTTAAACTGAAAGTTAATAAATCTAAAAAGCTGTACAGGGACAGACTGTCTTACTCAATAATTTGAAAGTTAAACCAATTACTACTAGTAATGATGGTTTAGAGCAGGAGGTTGATTTTGAAGAGGAGGACCTGTTAGAGCAGCCTCTTAGAAGGAGTAATAGGAACACAAATAAGAGATTCAATACAGGAGCCAACTCAAACCCAGAAATTCCTGGACCCTCAACTGAGTATAGTGGGAACAACTTTAATGAACAAGGTAATTTTTAGGGACAAAGAACAAACAGAAACAGAAACAGTACAAGGAACAGGAATTGGAAATAGCTGGTAATGATATAAGTGATGTATTCCCAGTTCATCCTAAGATCATCCCAAATAAGAAAGGTGATTTTTTAATATACAACTTTTCTAGTTTGCATTTAGAACCAGAGCTGGTAGAATTATTGGCATTAGGGAATACTTTTGTGATGTAGCAAAAGTCCTTCTTGACCTTAAATGCTACATCAGAAAATTGAATTTAAAACTCCTTTTTAATGGTACTGATTCCCTTCCTGATAATAGGTTAAAACTCTCCAGTGTTTGAATGTGACGCTGCGAATTAGATATCAGGCACATTGTTGGATCAGGTAAAATTAACTCTAACAATGGTAATAAATTCAATATTACTAAGGAACAACTTTCAGCTTTACTGCGTTTTCGCTGGTGTTAGAGTTAGGTCTGGTAATATTTGAGAAGGCTGATTATAATGAAAGAATGTTGAAGGTCTTACATTCTGCATCTTACAATAAATCCTCTACCAATGAGATGAACACTAGTATAAAAGAACTAGAGGTTATTGACCTATACATTAATGGCAGAATCAGTGAAGACATTTTTAAGTATATTGACATTTTATATCCTAGAACTCCAGTGATGTTTGGGATCCCCTCTTATGCATCGGTGATGCATGCATCGGTTACCTACCCTTGTTCCAAATATGTGGACTTGTTACTTAGAAAATATGTAAAAAGTACCAACAATCTGCAAAGACTCTTGGTCTTTCCTTACGGATATCAATAACTTTGGAGAAATTGGAGAAAACAACTTTTAACAATAGATGTTGCTGATTTATATACATCTATTCCCCACTTGGAAGCCTGTGAATGGATTGAACTGCTTCTTATAATTTTTGTGCCTCACCCAATGAAATAGATAACATTACAGAAATTTTGGACATTATTTTAACATCCAATTTCTTTGCTTTTGACAATGAGATCTATATACAAAACTGTAGCCAATTTAGTCATGGCCTTCTGGGAAAGGAAGTTTGTGCTATGTAGTGGTGAATGGTCTAGTAAAATTTCTTATTATACCCGCTTCTTGGATGATATATTCCTTCTGTTTAAAGGGAATTCTATTGAAGCGGACAAGTTTGTAGCCTTCTTGAATAACACAACTCCTTTCCTGAAATATAACTTCAATACAGAAGTTATAAGTTATTTGGATGTTAAATTAGTAAAAAATGTCCAAAAGAACTTGTTTAACTCAGTTATCTTTAGAAAGGACACCTACATCAATTCCTTTCTTCATTTTTCCAGCTCTCGGTCAGCTGGTAAGAGCTGCCCGCATGTGTAGTGAGTTGGAAGATTTATATTTGAGATCTTTATTCCTAAACAGAGGCTATTCAATCTCATTGGTGGATGATCTAATAGGTGAAGTTAGCCACAAGAGAAGAAAAGGTTTTATAAACCTTTACTTATTATTGAAAGTTTGGCACCTACTGATAATGAAGGAACTAATCTAGTTTTATCACAACATTCAACCTTGACTCAGGAGTATAACAGATATTCTTTTTAAAAATTGGGCAGTTATTTCTAATAATAGTTGTCTACTTGAAAAAGGTCAAAATATCAAAGATCTGTTACAAGCTAACACTAGAACTAAGGGTTCCTTCATGTGTGGTTTTTGTAAATATTGTATGTACATTAGAACAGGTAGTTATTGTACAGTTACGAACTGTAAAAACAAACATTACATCCACTATAGAATTGATTGTAATACAAAATCTATTATATACATAGCATACTGTGTTTGCTGTCCTGCCTTCTATATTGGCAAAGGACAGAATATACCAGCACCAGTATGCTATCAGAACAGGAATACTCAAACATGTTGGTCTTTTCCTGGTCATTCGTTTGTCTTTATGGGTGTTGACCATTTGTCTGAATCTTTTAGAGGGGTCCACTTTCTGCAACTCAAATTGAATGCCTTCTGCACCCAGGATTAAATGAAAGCTGTAACATCACACCCTTTCTTAAACTCAAAGCATATTTGAGATGACTTACCAGAGTTAAGTCAATTGTATTGTTTACTGATTTCATTTTATTTCATTATTTGTTTAACTTTCACATTTTCACAACTAATGCATTCCCTTTTATATATTAGAATGGCAGCAATATAATGCTTTGTTTATCATTACAGTGGATGCATTTATAGTTGTTATATAAATACTTCTAATTGAAAGGATATATTGTTTTGTTATTTGCCTTATTCAGTATATTTTTTGTGGCATATATTGCTAGCTTACCACTGATATGCTATTAGAGTTTCTTAGCTGCTTTACGGTCTGTCTAAACCTAAGGTATATATTTTAAAATTTTAAATTTTAACTTTTATTCCTGTGTCTATATATAAAAACCTATTTGGAAGTTTGATATTCATTGTATCCTATTCTAACACATTATAAATGTTTTATTTCATTTTATTATGATTTATACACTTGTCTAATGCATTTTCTATTTAAAAGCGCTGTCTCGCTTTTTAGTTTTCTCTGAAGAAGCTTCCTGATAAGGTGTGAAATAAAGTCAAGCGTTAAGATTACGTGTGGTGGACTCATCCGTTTGTTGAGGTTTTCTTGTTTGACTAGTTTGTGGTTCTTTCGTCTTTGCAATAGTTTGTGGTTTTCAACAACATATGGAGAGCCCTGCCACGACTGACGTTCAGTCTTGTTGGTACAGCTCACGAAGATTGAATCCCTAAACAGCCGGTTTCATTCATTAGAAGGCTGGACACAGGATTTATAACACCAATGAACACTCTAATCGAGTATTACCTGGTTCTGTTGGTTCGAGCATCCAAGATTCAATTCCGTTAGGGCAGAGAATGAGAACAGTGAGCCCTGACAATGTAAATGGCACCAACGCACGAGCAGATTTGCAACACCGATTGAGTGGTAACCCTACAGCACATAACGTCAGTGTCAGATTGGATCCATAACACAGGTGACTTTTTCTATTTGATAAAGTGACTATTGACTCCGGTGCAGAATGCTGATTTAGGTGTTGAACCTTCAGCTTCCTTGACTGATAAACTAAAGACTCTTGACACTAAAACTCTCAAATTACGTAAACTACAATTGGAAGTGTCTTATTTCAGACAATGTATATCTGAAGGTATTATACCTAAAGGGTTGAGATCTAACTTTTCTCCTGCTAGTATTATAAATACTAATGAATTTCTACTTGATTTAAGGAACTTGTTTCAGGCTCAAGGAATTCAGCTTTTGGAACTATTAGTGAAGCATTATGATGGTATGGTGAAAAGCCTGATTAAATCTGTTTACTTGATGCTGAAATTAAAATGATATGGCGTTTGGTCAAATAAAATTTGACCATTCACGTATTTTGCTAGCATTGATACTTTCATGGTTAAACTGAAAGTTAATAAATCTAAAAGCTGTACAGGGACAGACTGTCTTACTCAAAATGTTTTCCTAATTTGAAAGTTAAACCAATTACTACTAGTAATGATGGTTTAGAGCAGGACGTGGAGGTTGATTTTGAAGAGGAGAGGACCTGTTGAATGCACCGATAAACACACGGGTAGAGCAGCCTCTTAGAAGGAGTAATAGGAACACAAATAAGAGATTCAATACAGGAGCCAACTCAAACCCAGAAATTCCTGGACCCTCAACTGAGTATAGTGGGAACAACTTTAATGAACAAGGTAATTTTTAGGGACAAAGAACAAACAGAAACAGAAACAGTACAAGGGGAACAGGAATTGGAAATAGCTGGTAATGATATAAGTGATGTATTCCCAGTTCATCCTAAGATCATCCCAAATAAGAAAGGTGATTTTTTAATATACAACTTTTCTAGTTTGCATTTAGAACCAGAGCTGGTAGAATTATTGGCATTAGGGAATACTTTTGTACCTTCGAGGAGATGTGATGTAGCAAAAGTCCTTCTTGACCTTAAATGCTACATCAGAAAATTGAATTTAAAACTCCTTTTTAATGGTACTGATTCCCTTCCTGATAATAGGTTAAAACTCTCCAGTGTTTTCAATCCCCCTTTGAATGTGACGCTTAAAATATTCGAACATATGTGCGAATTAGATATCAGGCACATTGTTGGATCAGGTAAAATTAACTCTAACAATGGTAATAAATTCAATATTACTAAGGAACAACTTTCAGCTTTTTCGTTTTCGCATTGGCTGGTGTTAGAGTTATAAAACCGGACAAAGGGGGTGGTCTGGTAATATTTGAGAAGGCTGATTATAATGAAAGAATGTTGAAGGTCTTACATTCTGCATCTTACAATAAATCCTCTACCAATGAGATGAACACTAGTATAAAAAGAACTAGAGGTTATTTACGTGACCTATACATTAATGGCAGAATCAGTGAAGACATTTTTAAGTATATTGACATTTTATATCCTAGAACTCCAGTGATGTTTGGGATCCCCAAGGTTCATAAAAACCTTGGGGACCCCTATGAGACTCTTATTGATGTTACCTACCCTTGTTCCAAATATGTGGACTTGTTACTTAGAAAATATGTCGAAAAAGTACCAACAATCTGCAAAGACTCTTGGTCTTTCCTTACGGATATCAATAACTTTGGAGAAATTGGAGAAAACAACTTTTTAACAATAGATGTTGCTGATTTATATACATCTATTCCCCACTTGGAAGCCTGTGAATGGATTGAACTGCTTCTTATAGAATTTGGTGCCTCACCCAATGAAATAGATAACATTACAGAAATTTTGGACATTATTTTAACATCCAATTTCTTTGCTTTTGACAATGAGATCTATATACAAAACACTGTAGCCAATTTAGTCATGGCCTTCTGGGAAAGGAAGTTTGTGCTATGTAGTGGTGAATGGTCTAGTAAAATTTCTTATTATACTTCTTGGATGATATATTCCTTCTGTTTAAAGGGAATTCTATTGAAGCGGACAAGTTTGTAGCCTTCTTGAATAACACAACTCCTTTCCTGAAATTTACGTATAACTTCAATACAGAAGTTATAAGTTATTTGGATGTTAAATTAGTAAAAAATGTCCAAAAGAACTTGTTTAACTCAGTTATCTTTAGAAAGGACACCTACATCAATTCCTTTCTTCATTTTTCCAGCTCTCACCCAATGCGACAAAAAAGAGCTATTGTAAAAGGTCAGCTGGTAAGAGCTGCCCGCATGTGTAGTGAGTTGGAAGATTTTGTTAGTGAATGCGAATATTTGAGATCTTTATTCCTAAACAGAGGCTATTCAATCTCATTGGTGGATGATCTAATAGGTGAAGTTAGCCACAAGAGAAGAAAAGGTTTTTATAAACCTTTACTTATTCCAGACCAAGGTGCCTCTATTGAAAGTTTGGCACCTACTGATAATGAAGGAACTAATCTTTGCAGTACAGTGGTTGACCCCCCTAGTAATACTCAGTGTAGTTTTATCACAACATTCAACCTTGACTCAGGGAGTATAACAGATATTCTTTTTAAAAATTGGGCAGTTATTTCTAATAATAGTTGTCTACTTGAAAAACTAGGGGCAAAACCACATATTGTTTTCAGGCGTGGTCAAAATATCAAAGATCTGTTACAAGCTAACACAGTAACCAATTCCACACTTAGAACTAAGGGTTCCTTCATGTGTGGTTTTTGTAAATATTGTATGTACATTAGAACAGGTAGTTATTGTACAGTTACGAACTGTAAAAACAAACATTACATCCACTATAGAATTGATTGTAATACAAAATCTATTATATACATAGCATACTGTGTTTGCTGTCCTGCCTTCTATATTGGCAAAACCGATAGAAGGTTTAAGGACAGAATATACCAGCACCAGTATGCTATCAGAACAGGGAATACTGAGAACGCTTTGGCCAAACATGTTGGTCTTTTCCCTGGTCATTCGTTTGTCTTTATGGGTGTTGACCATTTGTCTGAATCTTTTAGAGGGGGTCCACTTTCTTTGAACCTGGAGGTACGGGAATTATTATGGCAACTCAAATTGAATGCCTTCTGCACCCCAGGATTAAATGAAAGCTGTAACATCACACCCTTTCTTAAACTCAAAGCATATTTGAGATGACTTACCAGAGTTAAGTCAATTGTATTGTTTACTGATTTCATTTTATTTCATTATTTGTTTAACTTTCACATTTTCACAACTAATGCATTCCCTTTTATATATTTGAATGGCAGCAATATAATGCTTTGTTTATCATTGCAGTGGATGCATTTATAGTTGTTATATAAATACTTCTAATTGAAAGGATATATTGTTTTGTTATTTGCCTTATTCAGTATATTTTTTGTGGCATATATTGCTAGCTTACCACTGATATGCTATTAGAGTTTCTTAGCTGATTTTACTTACGGTCTGTCTAAACCTAAGGTATATATTTTAAAATTTTAAATTTTAATTTTTATTCCTGTGTCTATATATAAAAAATCCTATTTGGAAGTTTGATATTCATTGTATCCTATTCTAATACATTATAAATGTTTTATTTCATTTTATTATGATTTATACACTTGTCTAATTAATGTAGCACGCATTTTACTCATATTTAAAAGCGCTGTCTCGCTTTTTAGTTTTCTCTGAAGAAGCTTCCTGATAAGGATAGCGAAAACGCTGTTTTTGTGTGAAATAAAGTCAAGCGTTAAGATTACGTGTGGTGGACTCATCCGTTTGTTGAGGTTTTTCTTGTTTGACTAGTTTGTGGTTCTTTCGTCTTTGCAATAGTTTGTGGTTTTTCAACAACATATGGAGAGCCCTGCCACTCCGGTGTTCCGTCAACCAAACCCCGAAAGCGACGACGCTTCAGTCTTGTTGGTACAGCTCACGCGAAGATTGAATCCTAAACAGCGGTTTCATTCATTAGACGCTGGACACAGGATTTATAACACCAATGAACACTCTAATCGAGTATTACCTGGTTCTGTTGGTTCGAGCATTCAAGATTCAATTCCGTTAGGGCAGAGAATGAGAACAGTGAGCCCTGACAATGTAAATGGCACCAACTTGCGAGCAGATTTGCAACACCGATTGAGTGGTAACCCTACAGCACATAAGGGTCAGTGTCAGATTGGATCCATAACACAGGTGACTTTTCTATTTGATAAAGTGACTATTGACTCTACGTCGGTGCAGAATGCTGATTTAGGTGTTGAACCTTCAGCTTCCTTGACTGATAAACTAAAGACTCTTGACACTAAAACTCTCAAATTACGTAAACTACAATTGGAAGTGTCTTATTTCAGACAATGTATATCTGAAGGTATTATACCTAAAGGGTTGAGATCTAACTTTTCTCCTGCTAGTATTATAAATACTAATGAATTTCTACTTGATTTAAGGAACTTGTTTCAGGCTCAAGGAATTCAGCTTTTGGAACTATTAGTGAAGCATTATGATGGTATGGTGAAAAGCCTGATTGACGAAATCTGTTTACTTGATGCTGAAATTAAAAATGATATGGCGTTTGGTCAAATAAAATTTGACCATTCACGTATTTTTGCTAGCATTGATACTTTCATGGTTAAACTGAAAGTTAATAAATCTAAAAAGCTGTACAGGGACAGACTGTCTTACTCAAAAGGAAATGTTTTTCCTAATTTGAAAGTTAAACCAATTACTACTAGTAATGATGGTTTAGAGCAGGACGTGGAGGTTGATTTTGAAGAGGAGAGGACCTGTTCGAATGCACCGATAAACACACGGGTAGAGCAGCCTCTTAGAAGGAGTAATAGGAACACAAATAAGAGATTCAATACAGGAGCCAACTCAAACCCAGAAATTCCTGGACCCTCAACTGAGTATAGTGGGAACAACTTTAATGAACAAGGTAATTTTTTAGGGACAAAGAACAAACAGAAACAGAAACAGTACAAGGGGAACAGGAATTGGAAATAGCTGGTAATGATATAAGTGATGTATTCCCAGTTCATCCTAAGATCATCCCAAATAAGAAAGGTGATTTTTTAATATACAACTTTTCTAGTTTGCATTTAGAACCAGAGCTGGTAGAATTATTGGCATTAGGGAATACTTTTGTACCTTCGAGGAGATGTGATGTAGCAAAGTCCTTCTTGACCTTAAATGCTACATCAGAAAATTGAATTTAAAACTCCTTTTTAATGGTACTGATTCCTTCCTGATAATAGGTTAAAACTCTCCAGTGTTTTCAATCCCCTTTGAATGTGATGCTTAAAATATTCGAACATATGCGAATTAGATATCAGGCACATTGTTGGATCAGGTAAAATTAACTCTAACAATGGTAATAAATTCAATATTACTAAGGAACAACTTTCAGCTTACTGTTTCGCTGGTGTTAGAGTTATAAAACCGGACAAAGGGGGTGGTCTGGTAATATTTGAGAAGGCTGATTATAATGAAAGAATGTTGAAGGTCTTACATTCTGCATCTTACAATAAATCCTCTACCAATGAGATGAACACTAGTATAAAAGAACTAGAGGT
The DNA here is from genome assembly GCF_019279795.1 of Protopterus annectens. NCBI lineage: Eukaryota > Metazoa > Chordata > Ceratodontiformes > Protopteridae > Protopterus > Protopterus annectens. The sequence goes on along the minus strand of NC_056738.1, from coordinate 141,475,297 downwards.
TATTTACGTGACCTATACATTAATGGCAGAATCAGTGAAGACATTTTTAAGTATATTGACATTTTATATCCTAGAACTCCAGTGATGTTTGGGATCCCCAAGGTTCATAAAAACCTTGGGGACCCCTGAAACTCTTATTGATGGTACCTACCCTTGTTCCAAATATGTGGACTTGTTACTTAGAAAATATGTCGAAAAAGTACCAACAATCTGCAAAGACTCTTGGTCTTTCCTTACGGATATTAATAACTTTGGAGAAATTGGAGAAAACAACTTTTAACAATAGATGTTGCTGATTTATATACATCTATTCCCCACTTGGAAGCCTGTGAATGGATTGAACTGCTTCTTATAGAATTTGGTGCCTCACCCAATGAAATAGATAACATTACAGAAATTTTGGACATTATTTTAACATCCAATTTCTTTGCTTTTGACAATGAGATCTATATACAAAACTGTAGCCAATTTAGTCATGGCCTTCTGGGAAAGGAAGTTTGTGCTATGTAGTGGTGAATGGTCTAGTAAAATTTCTTATTATACCCGCTTCTTGGATGATATATTCCTTCTGTTTAAAGGGAATTCTATTGAAGCGGACAAGTTTGTAGCCTTCTTGAATAACACAACTCCTTTCCTGAAATTTATAACTTCAATACAGAAGTTATAAGTTATTTGGATGTTAAATTAGTAAAAATGTCCAAAAGAACTTGTTTAACTCAGTTATCTTTAGAAAGGACACCTACATCAATTCCTTTCTTCATTTTTCCAGCTCTCACCCAATGCGACAAAAAAGAGCTATTGTAAAAGGTCAGCTGGTAAGAGCTGCCCGCATGTGTAGTGAGTTGGAAGATTTTGTTAGTGAATGCGAATATTTGAGATCTTTATTCCTAAACAGAGGCTATTCAATCTCATTGGTGGATGATCTAATAGGTGAAGTTAGCCACAAGAGAAGAAAAGGTTTTTATAAACCTTTACTTATTCCAGACCAAGGTGCCTCTATTGAAAGTTTGGCACCTACTGATAATGAAGGAACTAATCTTTGCAGTACAGTGGTTGACCCCCCTAGTAATACTCAGTGTAGTTTTATCACAACATTCAACCTTGACTCAGGGAGTATAACAGATATTCTTTTTAAAAATTGGGCAGTTATTTCTAATAATAGTTGTCTACTTGAAAACTAGGGGCAAAACCACATATTGTTTTCTGGTCAAAATATCAAAGATCTGTTACAAGCTAACACAGTAACCAATTCCACACTTAGAACTAAGGGTTCCTTCATGTGTGGTTTTGTAAATATTGTATGTACATTAGAACAGGTAGTTATAACTGTAAAACAAACATTACATCCACTATAGAATTGATTGTAATACAAAATCTATTATATACATAGCATACTGTGTTTGCTGTCCTGCCTTCTATATTGGCAAAACCGATAGAAGGTTTAAGGACAGAATATACCAGCACCAGTATGCTATCAGAACAGGGAATACGCCAAACATGTTGGTCTTTTCCCTGGTCATTCGTTTGTCTTTATGGGTGTTGACCATTTGTCTGAATCTTTTAGAGGGGTCCACTTTCTTTGAACCTGGAGAATTATTATGGCAACTCAAATTGAATGCCTTCTGCACCCCAGGATTAAATGAAAGCTGTAACATCACACCCTTTCTTAAACTCAAAGCATATTTGAGATGACTTACCAGAGTTAAGTCAATTGTATTGTTTACTGATTTCATTTTATTTCATTATTTGTTTAACTTTCACATTTTCACAACTAATGCATTCCCTTTTATATATTTGAATGGCAGCAATATAATGCTTTGTTTATCATTGCAGTGGATGCATTTATAGTTGTTATATAAATACTTCTAATTGAAAGGATATATTGTTTTGTTATTTGCCTTATTCAGTATATTTTTTGTGGCATATATTGCTAGCTTACCACTGATATGCTATTAGAGTTTCTTAGCTGCTTTTACTTACGGTCTGTCTAAACCTAAGGTATATATTTTTAAAATTTTAAATTTTAACTTTTATTCCTGTGTCTATATATAAAAAATCCTATTTGGAAGTTTGATATTCATTGTATCCTATTCTAACACATTATAAATGTTTTATTTCATTTTATTATGATTTATACACTTGTCTAATTAATTGCATTTTATTTAAAAGCGCTGTCAGCGCTTTTTAGTTTTCTCTGAAGAAGCTTCCTGATAAGGATATGTTTTGTGTGAAATAAAGTCAAGCGTTAAGATTACGTGTGGTGGACTCATCCGTTTGTTGAGGTTTTTCTTGTTTGACTAGTTTGTGGTTCTTTCGTCTTTACAAATTGCTAGGGTCCCTAATGGTTGAGTTTACTTTCAAAGGAGTGTCACCTATGTAGCAGGTGCATGTATGCCCCATTTTGCCTAATGACACAATGCTGCATTTTTTAGCATTTCATTTTACGCAGTGGTCCAGGCACCACTTATTGAGGTGTGTTAGTCCCTCCTGAAGAATTTAGAGGTCAAATGGTTAGTTAAAACTGCTTCAAGTTTGCAGTCATCTGTAAACTTGGTCAGCCACAGGTCCTTGATGTTAGCCTTGACATCAGAGAAGTGATTACCATGCAGATATGGTTCTAAAACTGATACCTGGTGGGCACCACCCATAACTACTCTTTTCAAATAGGGCATGCATCTTACACTAATTGATTGGGTTCTGTCAGTTACCCAGTTTACTATCCAGGGGATCACATAGGGGCTTACATTGAGTTTGATTAGCTTGTTGATAATGCCAGAAGGTGGGATGTTATCAAAGGCCTAGCCAGGCCCCAGTAGGCAGTGTGAACTGATTTGCCTGGGTCTAATACATCAGTGACATATTCAAAGAAGCCCACCAGGTTCAGTAAGTAGGATCTGCCTTTAATAAACCCAGTCTGGCTTAGGTCCAGGACTTGCAGACTGCCTATGTCCATGTAAATAAGTTCCATAATGATGCCTTCCATTGTTTTAAATGTCTGGTGATGCTTCTAGACCTGTAGGTTTCTGGATCAATAGTCAATCCCCTCAGAGACTAGAAGCTGTTTAAACAAACTACGGTAATGCCTATTTAGAGGTAGGATTATCTAAAAACATAGTTTTATTGTTGTAGGGCCCAATAGCTAAAACTTATATATCCATTTATAGTGTTAGAGGACATCATCTGGAGAAATATTTATATTTTATTTCTAAACATGAGTTGGAGTTGTACAGTATAAGAGTGAGTAGAAAAAAATGGAAGTTGTTGGCTATACCTAGGCAATAGCAAAATTCTGGTGTAAAGTAGTATTGTATTAATGCTACATCTTCTTCTTTAGCACTATGTCATGTCAAAATCTACTACTCTGAAAGTAACATCACAGCAAGTAATACAAGCTGTGTCCACCATGTATGGAATTAACACTGTTGTGTAACTACTTGTTTCCTATCATTTATATATTATTACAACTGTTGTTTAATGTAGAAAAATCTGAAAAATAGACTAAAAACATAAGTAATTTGAATATACTGCTGTGTATTTTAGACAATAAGCCACTAATCTATCCTGACAAGCAACAACAGATAAGCATTTCCGGTCTGTCTTTTCACATCATGAACATGATTTGCAGTACAGTAGAAAACTAAAGAAATAGTTTCTGCCTTTCAGACTTAACGGTCTTCTGTCATTTCATATTTCAGCCTGATTGTTGTTACTCCACCATTGTCGTATGCAGCAAATCTTCGACAAATGCTTTTTCTGTGTACAACAACACTGCTTTTACAGCACTACAATCACATCTTCAATCACCATTATCCCTGGCACTAGATCTAGCTTCCAGACAACTTGCTTTCACGTTCTCTTACAGCAGCCTGTCGTGACGACTGGAAATCAATCCTCTTTCTCTATTAAGCAACGCATTCATTGTGCTGTTTTTGATTACAGATTTGCAGTTTGTTTTCCACCACAGATCTGTGGATAAAATACTAGCAAACCTTTGAAAAACCTTTCCTGTCCTCTTGGAGCAACATTATTTGCATACTGCAAATGTGCACAGAGCCCCTCCCCCCTCTCCTGCTAAATCACCATACATTTCTTCCATTTTTAATCAATATATTAACATATTTATTAGTGTATGTTCTCCAGTTAATGAAAATCAGTACCAAGTGCAGCTTTGAAAGGTAAAGTAGATGTGTTGTTTTATCATCTTATATTTTGCTTAAGGACATTGCTTTTAATGAGCAATACTGAAAACAAAGTTTGACATTTTTCATCAGTACCTTTCAGGGTGTGTATATTACTACAAGAAATATCAAAGAGCTCATCATCACAAAATGAATGCCGTTTTATTACATCCATTTTGCTTTTTGTATACTGAAGAAATAGAAAAGCAGCTTTTCTGTTAACTATGCATGTTTAGGTAAAGCAATGATTTATTTCATTATTCCCAGCATGCAGATGTCCATACTGAAATCAGATTATGTTTAATATCTTATTAAGCTTGTTGTATTATCTATAGTACAACAGATAATACGTTGAAAAACATATGCAAGCAGATATTTAAAAAAGTGAAGTAGACAGCAGGTGGAAGGTACTATCTTAATAATGCAGATCTTCCTGCATATTATTCCTTCATTTTGAAAGCTAATGTTAGTGTTAATGAATATACATTAATGGTTAATGAATATATATTAATGGATAGTGTAGAAAGAGATGTATACACATTTCTGGCTGTACAATGACTGAAAAATGTTTTTTCTCAGCTTCAGAAAATGGACTGTGTATTGCTGTCTGACGGGTCTGTATCACTCCATTGAACAGTCAATTCAACAACTGGCATTTAATCTGAAATGTCATTGAATTCCCCACCCCTGCTAATTATATATGCCAACTCTGAGATCGCACTACAGTGGGGAAAGGGCAAATTTCCCCATCCTCACTGTACTACGATCTCAGTATGAACAGTTCAATAGACAGCATGTTCGATGTAATTGCACTGAAAATGCCGTTCGATTAATTGATTTTTCGCTGAACTGATAGGGACCTCGATTGTCATATCAGGGTAGAAGTTCATATGATTTATGTACACGTTAACGAAGAATATAAAACTGTGTTTTAATTAATTAATAACAATGGAGAAGTAAATGCAACCATACTTTTAGGATTTTTGTAACTCACACATATGCACACACACACACACACACACACACACATGCACACACGCACACACACATGTATATATTGGTGTACTAAAAGTAAACAAATGTCAGTATCGCTAACATCAGCAAAAAACATGGAAAAAAGTCAACACCTCAATGTTCATGCTCAGAGAGACAACATCAGAGCAAACAAGTTAAAAACAGTCCTTTTTACAGAGGGAAAGCCCCCCTTGCACCATCCATATGCCCACTGCTACTTACTTCTTCCAACTTAGATGTCACACAATCATGAGGAAAGGACATATTCCCCAACACCAGTATTGTAGCAATCTTGCATGACTGCCAGTCAGCTGTTATACTGACTAAATTGTGTTTTCAAAAGAGCTATTGACCATGCCTACACTCAACTACAGTGATGGTCCCCTCCCCACACACACATATTTATATATATATATATATATATATATATATATATATATATATATATATACATATATACAAGGAAATATCATGCATCGAAATCACAGACTCAAATGTTCATAGGTTCACAGGTTCATACTAGGCTATCTGCCCTAGGGCATTTATAAGCCTAGCCAGAGTGTGTGTGGCTTTCACCACCCCTTAGGATGAGAATACTATACCCATTAGTTTGCTGTGCCTCTGTCCAGCAGTGATACAGAGATGATTCCCGGGGTAAACCTATGATCTCCCATCCACTCGTCAAGATTTCTCTTGAACAGAGTCAGTGATGGAGGAATGAATTTAACAGTTAAGCTTCCCAGGCAGGGAGAAATGCATCATAAGGCTCTTGCTTTGCCCGGGGGTTTACTAGTTCTTGGCTTTCCAAAACAAATGTGTTGACTGGGTATTGGTAGTGGAACCATCATGCAGGGTCCAAGAAAAAAGGAGGTTGAGGAAAAAAAACTTATCCACTGTTCTCAAAAAGAATATAAGTATGAAGTGAGGAATTATCACTCCACATTTATATATGCAAAGGTTTGCTTCCATAAAGTCTGTCAGTCATCTCAAACTTGGATAAATCTTACAATGTAAAAAACAATCCTTACCCAATAACAACTATAATAAGTCAATCTTTTCATCAGGCTCCTATCAGTATACAACATGAAACAGACTATAGTATCACACCTGAATGTACCCAGCTTGTGTAAGACTATAGCAAAGTTCTAGGACAGGGATTACAACATGAATCTCCAGATGTTCCCCATTTATGAAAAATGACTAAAGCCTTACCTTCTTAGCAATGAGATTAGTTTATTAAGGTTACAATCTAAAGAAAATACAGAATGACTAATAGACCAGAAGGAGATGCTATAGTGACTAGGAACACTCTAACCTTCAAATTCATCTCTCAGAAACAACTAAGTGGGATCACAGTATTAACTACTTCATTTTAGGAGGTTAAAAATGACAGTTTCCTGTGTCATTTTTTAGATAGACAAAGCTAATAAACCTCAAATCCTACATGATTTTGGGTAATTAATTTGCTGCCACTGAAACCATTATACCTGAGGACTTCAAAATTCTGTAGAACACTTCTCCATGTGAAGATGTTATCACTGACCATTTGGCATTCGGCTTTTGTAGTAAAATCTTATTAGACTAGCTTAATGGTCATTTTCACATTTTACATTATAAAATGTATAATTGTGTCTATGCTTTAGCTGCTAAGCATGTCAGACATATTAAAATGCACCAGATTAACACACCAGATTAACTGGACACACACACGCGCACACACACACACACACACACACACACACACACACACACACACACACACACACACACACACATACACACACACACAAGCAACTATATATGCAGACTGTAAAACTACAAGTGCTTTGAAATTACTACAAAGTACTAATCCCAAATTCCAAAAAGGTCAAAAATATTAATTCACACTGATAGCACACATTTTGAATTAATCTAAAAAAATGTTAACTAATTGAGTATTTGCAGGAAGAAGCACCTTTTTTCCTTCTCATTAGCCTAGTATACACCTATGAACCTATGGAGGGAGGAAAGACCACACTATCCAAATTTATAAATAACCTGTCTGGGATCACACAAACATGAAAATGGAAGAAATCTCACAAACCAAAATAGTCACTGCTTGTGTATAATTAGAAATGGCACTGGCAATAAATGCCTCTGAAACAGTTATTGTGGACTAAACAATAACAAAAAAACACAGTTTTACCAACACTAACATACAAACTAATCCTACACTACCTCAACTGATCACAACATAGCAATTTCAAAATGTAAACCTTTAGTAAGCAATCTTCAGAATTGTAAACACTTGATAGAGCCATACCCTGTCTACATTTAATAATTGTATCCAACATGCAGACAGATGCACAGGCACACACATATAGAGACAGACAGACATTGATATAGTAATTCCTGATATATACTTGATGTTTTTCTAGAATACATCAGAATAAACTTAGTATCCCATTCAGATTCCTGATGTGTATTCATGTCTTAGCAAAAATAGTGAAAAGCAGTCCAAATCTTTTAGGCAGAAATCCTAACAGACTCTGCAGAATATGTGTTAGTTTGTGAACATACAGACTATGTACAAGAGTGCTAGATAGATCTGCCTGTCAAGTAGTTGACACCATAAGTAAAAGAAACACTGAACAGCATGTTTATTTGTGTATTCATCATGTTATGTAATCTCCTAAATCTTCTGACCATCCAGCCTTGCCACTATTGACTGACCCACATGTTGCAGATGATATCCATTTCAAGTGAGGACATTACCCATGAAATAATCATATTTGTTTTGATTGTGGCCTAACGTCACCCCTCCTCCCTTTTGTGGCTTGACAGATGCACCTGCAAAGGAAATTGTCTGTTACCCCATCCACTGACTAGGCGTATGCTTCTATGTGTTGCTTGGCAGAGATGCAGATACATGCTAAATCCCATGCTGCATGCTGTAACACCCACTTTCCAACAGCTGTCAGTATAGCAGCAGACACAGCCATCTCTCTCTGGTCCAAGGATAGGTAAGTCACCACTGGTCACTTACTTCTACACTCTTGAGCCTGCTCATCCACCACATAGATCACAAATCGGTCCTGAATCACTTGCATCTTAGTCGGGACTTTATCCCTCTGTGCGATTATAACAATTTTCTGAAGGTAAACTTAAGCTAAAGGGGTGGGTAATGTGCCAAAGAGCTAACTATATCTGAGAAGCATCAGATTAATAAAAGAAGAAAAAGTGATACAGTGAAACAACAGACAACAATAAAAAAATCAGGATAACCAAAATGGCAGACCAGGTGGTTGCATGTATAAAATATTGATAAATGTGGGCTAAAGGTGAAAATGTAAAAAAAAATGGATTTTAGAAATATTCATGCTATAGAATAACTTATGCTTCGTGATTTCAGTGTGCACTTTGCTAGATTTTAATGTACGTTCATTACGTGTCAAATTGTGTATACTTTTTTACAATTATTAAAAATACTTATGGTAATAACTAAACAGAAGTCTGTCTGGAATGTAAAATTCTGAAGGATTTAATACTACTTGGATACTGAGGTTAAGGTACCTTTTTAATGTTATACAGAAGGCATGGACAGTGCTTCTAAACTGATAAACTGGGGGTAATGGTGGTTCCTTTTTCACAAAGAAGTAGGAGGGTGCATTCTAGCTATAGATTAATCACACGACTCGGTCTCCCTGAGGAAGCCTCATTAGAATACTAGCAAGGAGAATTTACCCGATAGTCTAACTTCTGATTGAGGAAGAACAATGGTGATTTGATCATAGCCATGGGGTAATGAGCGGATCAATTCGTTTTTCTGTATGTATATTGCAGGAGTAAAGGCAAATCACTGGTATCATTTATGTATATTTTGTGGATATGGAGAAAGTATATAACTAATGACCCGGTAATGTCTTTTTGGAGGCATCAGGTTAGTAATGAGGCTCTGTGGCTGTTGTTACATACCATTCAGAAGAAGCATAGCTGGTTCAACCAGTGCCATGGATCAGTACTATGAACCAGCACCCCACCACCTCAGCTCTTCAACTCATGACTGAAAAAAAAGCTCTTCAGTGTTATAAGCCAGTCACTACAGTGTAAGCAATCAGTTGATTTCAGCTAGATCTGCACACCCCCCACTCTTCCATTGAAGAGCAAAAAAAAAAAAAAAAAAAAGAATTGGGAAGTTGCATTCTACTGGCATACCAACTAGGTGGCCAGACACACAACACGCCTCCCTCCTGCCCCACCTATTCAGGTCCTGTTGCTGCAGTTTATACCCTGACTGCACAGAGCTCTACAGTGCTCAGGTTTTACTTAAAAAAATATGTTTTTTTTTACTTTTAAACTGTAGCAAATTGCTTGCTACAACATAGATACAGTTTAGACCACACATGGAGTGCTACAGCACTCAGGTTTGACCGAAAATGCAATACCAGCTTTTAAAAGCCAGTATTGTATTAAAAAAAGATCGGAATCACTTGAGTGTGTCCATCAACAGTTTCCACCGGCAACAGTTACCCCTCCCACCTTACATTCAGTCCTTGGATTTGCTAAGCATGAGCTCCATCTGCCTTTTCATTTTTCATTTGGCTACATTCTAGGTAGGAATAGGAATCCACAAAGCATTTGCTTTGTTTCTTCTCTGGTCTGTGATTTCCATGGATAAGATATTATGGCACAGCCAAGAGCTAGACAGTATCACATTTAGAAATGTAAGGTTTGCATGTTTGGTGTTTGCAGATGGCATTGTTCTCTTAGCCTTTAATGATTCTGATCTGCAGCGTCTATTGGAATCATAGACACTTTGTTGTGTCTTTTGGCTTTTCCCGGTCAGAGGTCGCCCACAGCGGAATTCCGGTCCACTAATGATTGGTAGTTGATTTTTACATGCCGAGTTACCAGCCCTGATGCACAACCTTCAATGAAGGTATGCCCATTCACACATGTCTCCACGCAGAAGATGGTCTAGCTGAGAATCGAACCAGACAACATCTTACTGTGAGGCGACAATGCTACCGCAGCACCATCAGCGCGGGTATTGGAATCATAGACACTAAAAATATGAAATAGGTGGGATGAAAAGCAGCATTGCCAGATCAGACTTTCAGGTTCTCTCCCTGAAAAAAAGAGAATGCAGGTAAAGGGTAGGAGTTAACTCAAGTGGAAGAGTTTTTTTATGTTGGGGTCTTGTTCATGAGTGGGGGGGTACAGGGGATCAGGACACTGACTAGTGCATGGATGCAACAGCAGCAATACTGTAGGTGTTAAAACACATTCCAATGGTAAAGAAATGAGAAATGAGATATAAGATGATGCTCTTAGTTTGTTTATTAGTCTACATCTCCATACTCACCTCTGGCCACAGGCTTTATGTAATGCCCAAAAGGGTAAGCTCACGGGTACAACTTGTGAAAAAGAGGTGCTTTCACATTGTCATTAGGCATATTCTCCATGACTGAGTGAAAAGTTTGGTAATCCACAAAGATTTCTAAGTAGAGCAACTCCGTCAGTGTCCATGCTGGCGTGAATGACTTGAGACGTACCTCCCTGGACTACATGAAAAGAGACATAGAGGAGCTCTCTGATTATGTAGCCCAGGCTGGTATGACCCTGACCCTGAGCAGCATCTTGCCCTCACCAAGAATGATTCCACAATACAAAGACAAGATGATCAGCTTTAATAATTGGCTCAAGTACTGGTGTCATTCTAAGGGGATCCAATGTCTGTCTGCCTGGGATGACATGTTGGACAAGCCACGCTGCTTCACAAAGGACGGCTTGCACCTGTCACCACTGGGCTTCTGGATATTGGCTAAGGCTCTTGCCACCCCCATAGTGCCTTTTTTAGACAAGGCTCAAAAGACAAACCCACCTCCTTAGAAAACAAAAATGGAAAAGAACTAAGGGTAATGCTGCTCAACGCCAGAAGTCTAAATCTCAAGATGCAGGCACTCGATGCACTCCTCAGTATGGAGAACATTGACATCTGTGCAGTAACTGAAACCTGGTTCAAGGCTCCTGAGAGCACCCCAGCACTACCAGGCTATACCTCGTATCATGCTTTTCGGCCCCAAAACCCGGGCCGAACGACAAAGGGAGGGGGAGTGTCCATATTCATCAAGGACACCCACACCTCCAGGTTAGTAGCAACACATGAAGCATCAGAGACCATACAGGTGCAACTAACCATAGGCAAAACTGCTATACAACTGGTAGCATGTTACTGACCACCCTCCCAATCTCAGGAACCCCACTCAGCCTTCCTGAAGACATTGGAGGATATGAATGTATCACAAAATACCATCATACTGGGAGACTTCAACTACCCAAACATAGATTGGGTACATTATTCTAGCGCTAACACCCTAGCCCAAAGGTTCCTGGAATTCATAAATTCAAATGCACTGGAACAACTAGTCACCTCTCCCACTAGGGGAGATAATATACTAGACCTGATCATCACAAACATGGGGACAAAATGCTCCACACCGGAGGTATACCCCTCACTAGTGAGATCTGACCACAAACTAATCACCCTGGATATACATATCCCACCTCCACCCCCAGCACAAAAGACCACAGTGAAAAACTTCTCAAAAGCAGACTTCACTCTTCTTAAGACTGGGATGGTATCCTTTAAGCCTACTGGGCCAGTGGATACCACATCCCACAATGCCGAATCCTTCACAAATGCTTTCTATGGACATCTCCAAGAATGCATGGATCATGCAATCCCAAATAAATCCAAGTCCCTCTCCACCAAAGGCAAGCGTCCTGTCTGGTGGACCTCAGCCATTAACAAATTGTATAACAAAAGAAGGAAGCTACTGCATGACAGAGCAAAATCCCATAAAGGGAAGACATCTCTGATCAACATTAGCAGAAAACTACATTCTCTCATAAAAACATCCAAGGCCAACTTTGAGAGAAAAATCGTTAAGGACACTAAAGATAACCACAAAGCCTTCTTCAGCTATGTTAGAAACCTGGGCGGAAACCCTCAGATATGCTCAGAGTTAGTTCACAACAACAAAAAATACACTGAACCCACAGATATTGCCAACATTCTGGCTGACAGGTTCAGTGCAAATTTCTCCCCTCCCTCACCCCCAAAAGAAGAAATACTTATCCCAGATGAATGTAATCTCCCTGTCATCTCAGATGTCCAAGTGAGAACTGCCCTCAACAAAGCTAAAAACACAGCATCAATGGGACCTGACGGTATCCCGGGTTGCGTGTTACGTGAACTCCAAGAGGAGCTAAACCCGCACATAAAAATGCTATTTAATCTTAGCCTTACTACAGGATATATACCTGAACACTGGCGTACAGCAACAGTGGTCCCACTCCACAAAGGGGGTACCTCTACAGACCCTGGGAACTACTGCCCCATAAGCTTAACCAGCCTGGTCTGCAAAGCTATGGAAAGAATCATTATGGAACTCATAAACAGAGACATAGGGGACCTACAGACACTTGACCCCACCCAGTTCGGCTTTGTAAAGGGCAGATCCTGCCTTTTGAACCTGGTTGACTTTTTTGAAACAGTCACTAGAGCCATTGATGAGGGCAAAGCAGTCCATACAGCCTACCTGGACTTGGCTAAGGCCTTCGACACAATACCCCACTCAGGCATCATAGATAAGCTCAACAGCTTAAACGTAAACCCTTATGTCACTAGATGGGTTGCAAACTGGCTAAAGGACAGAACTCATAAAGTTAAAATCGCTGGAGCAATGTCAGACTCAAAGCCAGTCACAAGTGGTGTCCCACAGGGATCTGTCCTGGGACCCCTCTTGTTCGGCATTTATTTCTCAGATGTTAAAGCAAATATGGGAGGGTTGTGGCTGACAAAGTTCGCAGATGACTGCAAACTAGGTGCCATAGTCGATACACCTGCGGACACATACATCCTACAAAAAGGCCTCACAGAAACGGACAACTGGTGCCGGAGTCATGGCCTTAAACTAAATGCCAAAAAATGTATAGTCATCCCCTTTGGGAAAAAGAAAGTACCCACAAATTATCACATAGACAGCAACCCACTGAGTACTGAAAATGCAATCAGAGACCTAGGGACCCAAGTCGACAGCGACCTCTCATTTGACACCCACATTGCCAAAGTGGTTAGAAAAACATTCTACCTTGCACACCTTATCATGAAGGGATTCACATCCAGATCCAAGGATGTCATTGTACCCCTATACTCCTCCCTCATCAGACCCATGATTGAGTACAATGCCCCATTTGGTATGTACCTCACCCGGCATTTGCAACAGCTGGAGAGACCACAAAAGTACCTCACCAAGAGGATCAAGGGTCTCCAACATATGTCTTATTCTGCCAGACTAAAGAAACTCCAGCTCTATTCAGTAGCATACCGCCTGCTCATAGGTGATCTCTGCCTGACGTACAAGGCCATGTCCAATCAGGAACTGATGGACATGCTCCGCCTCAAAAAATCCAAATTCATCAGGACCACGAGAGCTAAAGACTTAAACCTTGGCACAAGTATGAATAGGACATGCTGGAGGGATAGATTCATAACCCAGAGGCTTCCCATGCTTTGGAACAAGATCCCACTTCATGTTAGGCAGAGCCCCTCACTGACTCTCTTCAAGAGAAATCTTGATGAGTGGATGGGAGATCGTAAGTTTACCCCAGGGGTCACATCTGTGTCACTATTAGACAGGGGCACAGTAAACTAATTCTATTATATAAGGGGACCTTCATTGTGTCACTACTAGACAGAGGCACAGTATTCTAAATCTATTCTGTGCATTTATGTACCATTTCATGGGGTGGCGAAAGCCACATCACTATGGCTAGGCTTACAAATGCCCCAGGGCAGATAGCCTAGTACTAAACTATGAAACTATGAAACTGCATCTGTGGCTTGAGAGGAAATAGTTGAGCTGGTTTATGTACCTAGTGAAGACAACCCTTAGGTAGTGAGATTCACACTAAGTTGTTTAGGAAAGAGACATAGCATTACTCCTTTTTGTTTGCACTTAATGCCCATTCTCTGTACTTGATTAAAGCCCTGCATTGGTACAATATCTTAGGGTACAGTGCAATACAACCAATAATGCAAAATTAAGTAAAATAGTGACCGAAAGTGAGAGGAGACTGGCAGGAAAAGGCTATACACAGGCAGCTTCAAGGAAGGCTAGGAGAGGAGCATTTGATCAAGGTTTTAAAGATACCTGTCAAGTTGACATATGTATAAAATAGATAACTGATGTTAAGAGAATAAAGGAGGGTGAAACTGATAGAATGTGTATGTCACTAAGTAAACTATATTTTCTGAAGTTTATGGCGGGGTCATTGAGTAAAATTGGTTATTTTTGTCATCAGATAATAATTTAATGAAAATGTTACCTAAATGGTTCACTTTTATTTATAAAAGATCATTAAACACAAGTGAAATTTTACCTTATAAAGCCTTGTCTCATTTTGATGGATATTAATTTAGTAGCTATGGAATGTTTCCTTCTAGGAGTTTTAGTATGTGTAGTTTGGTACTGAGGTATTATGAAGTTATGATAAATGGTAAAATAAAAACAAAACAACTGACATTTTGCATGTCAGAGTAATATTATGGTGTCTGGTATAAGGTATGATTGTGAAACACAAAAGTGGTACATTGGAAAGATTAGATATAAACTGAAGGTTTTAATACAAGAGCATGTATGTGATGTTAAAAACAGGGATCCTGCAAGCCCAATAGCCATGCGAGCTGTTAACTCACATGAAGGCATTTTGATGAGTATAATATTGGCATTAATGTATTAGCCAAACGATGGTCACAAAGTTCATGCTTTGAATAAATTAGAGCCTTGCTTGTTTCTAAAATATGATATTTTGTCCCCCGGAGGTTTAAATCAAGATATGATATAGCATTTTTGCTTTAATTTAGGACATAGTATTATTTTTAAACATTTCTAAACTGGAAAGTATAACCATTTAGTATTATATATTTACTGTTCCGAGTTAAATTAATAGACTATACAAATGTTTACTGCATGGATCTTTAAGCTCTTAAGGAAGTGAGTCATTGTGTAAACTAAGAAAAGGGTTCTCTTTCATTGAAAGGTTAACTGATTTTTAACAGAGGAAGCACTTATGAATGTTAATATTATTTTGAAACAATTTTGACTGCTTGCAAGGGTGTTGAGCCAAGGGAGAATAAACATTTTTATTTGATGTAGTGAAAGTGACGGTTTCATGTATCCCACAGAATGTGTACCCAGTCATGTTCCAGTGATAGGATGTCCCATGACAGACCCAAGGCATGTAGACAAGACTGTATCCCTCATTTTGATTAAGAACACATAGGTTCATAGGTTGGTACTAGGCTATCGGCCCTAGGGCCTATGCAAGCCTAGCCATAACAATTCCCTGGATATTTCTTCCCACAATATTTACTTCTCTGGACCCCTGTCTAGCAGGGCGACTGACATGATCCCCGGGGTGAATTTCCTATCTCACATCCAATCATCAAGGTTCCTTTTGAAGAGGGCCAATGAGGTACTCTGCTTGACATGTATGGGCAGTCTATTCCAGAGTATGGGGAGTCTCTGGGTCAGGAACTTATCCCTCCAGCATGTTTTGTTCATTGTGATGACAAGGTTTAGATCCCTGGAATGTGTGGCTCTGAGAGATTGGGATTTCTTTAAGTGGAGCATGTCCAACAGCTCAGGGTTTTACATGGCTTTGTATGTTAAGCAGAGATCGCCTCTGAGTAGACGATATGCCACAGAGTATAGCTGGAGTTTTTTTAGACGGTCAGCATATGGCATCTTCTTTAGGCCTGTGATTCTTTTAGTGAGGTATTTCTGTAGCCTTTCCAGCTGTTGCAGATGTCTTGTGAGGTACATACCAAACGGGGCATTATATTCTATAATGGGTCTAATGGGGGATGAGTACAGTAGGACAGTGACCTCCTTTTTTCTGGATGAAAAGCCCTTAGTGATGAGGTGTGCCACATAGAAGGATTACCTGACTGTTGTGGCGATGTGATTATCAAAAGTGAGACCACTGTCCACCTGTGTACCTAAGTCTCTCATCACACTTTTGATGTTTAGTGTCCTGCCACCTATGTGGTAATTCACATCCCTATTTAATGATCTAGGAATGCCACTGTAGGCAGGAAAGTCTGCTCTGCTTATTGGCAATGTGACCCTCACCAGAACAGGAGTTTTAGAAAATAAAATTAATTAATTAATCAATAATTACAAAATTATAGTAATATGATTGCATAATTATCCCACTCTTCAATAATCAACATACCCTGAATGGTTATATTATGAAACTTTATCAGTCAAGTGCTATAGTAAACACAATTGCTCTAGAGACAGTAACCATAATTCTAACAACTATAAAGAGAAAGGAGCAGTATTATTTGAACAGTATAAGTAAGCCAGATTAATTAGTGGATTTATATATTAATTCATTTGCTTAGAATCTGATGCTTAAAAACTAAGCATCTACAGTAAAATTTGCAGACGTTATTACAGTAAAACAGGAGTACGCTTAGGAATATGTAAATAATATATAGTAATATAAACAAAACATACAGCAATCAAAAACTTAGGCAGTAAACATTGGTACAGGTACCTCTGCCAGGTCTATATTGAAAGCTCGAAAGCCCTAGTAACCAAATACATAAACACCGAAACATATTCTGCGAACCGCAAATACACCGAATGCCCTAAACTGTGAAATTCAAAGGCTCGAACCGTCACAGTTGTCCCACCCCACTGCCCACTACATACTACCTACCCAAACAAACTAAATAAATACATACATACACTAACCAAAACCCTACCTTTAACCCTAAACTAAACCCTACTTCTAACCCTACACTATATCTTGCATCTACCACCATTTATGCACTTACCTTAACCCGCACCCTAACCCTAAGGTCCGTAACTATCGCACATTTACCTTAACAAGCTATACCCAAACAAAATAAATAATCCAGACACATACACTTAAGAAAACCCTACATCTACCCCTACACTAAATCACACATACATTACCATCTATGCACTTATCTTAACCCACACCCGAATCCTAAGGTCCGTAACTATCGCACACTTACCTTACTGAGCTATACCACGGAAGGGCCAGCCATGACGATTCGATGTTTCAGATTTCATGCTTCAGGATGATCGATGTTTACGTGGTTCAATGAAGATGTGTCAGCGTTTACGTATTTGGGTAAGTGCATCTTCGAGGATGTAATAGGGAACCACCTCTGCCAGGCTCAGAATACACCCTCCTTAAAATATGAAACCTCAGGGATCTCCAAAATAGGGAATCATTAGGGATATTACACAGTAATAATCATATTGAAAGTGGGCAGTATAATAACCAAAAACAGAAAGTAAATATAGTAATGTTTTGGAGGAAAATAAATGGGATAAAGGTAAAATTAAGCATTGTTATAATCTTTTTATGTCCCCAGCCCATCTGTGACCAATTGTTTATTTCATTTCATCTATGGCACATGAGTCAGTCAACCTATTCATTCCCTTCAGGACAAAAGTTCTTCATGGCTGGCTATCATCCAAGTAGCCATATGAATATTTTTGCTGAACCTTAACCCATAATCACAGCCAGTGGGAATGGATTGCAATACTAGTCTTTGTGTGTGGACACTGCTATGCATGCCCAGCACCAACCACAGCATATGCACCTTGACAGCCACATTTCCCACTATGGCCAGCTTGCTGCTTACATTCACCTTAGCCTGGTTCCTGCTTGGTGTCAGTACTGCATTGGACTTAGCAACCTCCATGCCTCCAGAATAGGCAAGTTGGCATTGGCCACTTGCTCCCATCTTCCTTCATGCTGCTCACCCCACCACCCTCCAGTAACTGAGCTGTTACCTGAGCTTGTATCATCTGGATTGCAGTCAAGAGATTAGCACTCTGTTCCATAGATCTGGGCTTAAAATGGAACAATGTTCACATATTACTAAAAATAAATGTATACCAAACTATTACAAGGGCATTATGGCTGCTAAAAATAAACAGCATTCAGTGCTTTCATGTAAAATAGATTGTATTAGTTGTGTTAAATGAAAACACTTTTGTGCAAGTATTTTAATAATTTGATGATTGCTTAAACAAATAAAAGGCTTTTAAAATCAATAGATTGCATTATTAGAGTGTATGCATTGCTGCAAAATTGCAAATTACTTTGAAACAGGTACAGTAAAAGGGTCTATCTCATTGTATCAAATGCCATTCAAACAGAACACCCCCTAATTACGTATACCAACTCCAAGATCACACTACAGTGGGGAAAGGGCAACTTTCTTGATAATTTTTGATGACATGCTAGTCAACAATGTGTCCATTCGATGTAATGTCATAGACCCAGAAAAGTATTTAAATATTGGTTTGGTTGTTTCAAAACCATGAAGAGTAAAATGGCTAAACCTGGGTACAGTTTTTAAATGTTTAATCATATAAAACACACATTTTTTTCTGATATTATTAATAACAATGGGACAACTTATAATGAGGTAGTAAAGCCACAGGCTTCCTTCCACAGTCTTGTGGAGCAACTCCCTGAGCTTCAGTAGCTGACAGAAAATAAGACCACCAGCATAAGGCTAAATGTTTTTCTCCATAGAAAATCATTACCAATGCATTTTCTAAGTGTGCACGGCAATCATTTCACGTTTTAGGGAGAGTTCTCCCTTCTTCCAATTACTGAGACCTCAGAGTTGGTACATATATAAGTTTGGGGGGGTGGGAAGCTTGCCCCTCACATCAGAGAGTAAAGGTGGGCGTGCCCTTTACAAAAAAACAAGAAAAAGAGAGTATTTTGCCCTCTAGATTTTGGGACATTTTGTCATTCTTTTGACGTGCTGACTTTCAGAAAGTTGGCATTTCATAGTAGAACCAAAGCTATATTATGTGCATTTTATGCAGATGACATTCTGAAGGATAAGAAACTGATAGTGTTTATTGATGTACTGGGCACTGGGACTGTTTAAATTTCAATTGCCATGAAAATCACATGACTATTTAGCTATATAAATATGTGTGTGTATGTTTGCAGGGCACCTATGAATGTAGCTACTGTCATCAATGTAAACTCATAGTCAAAAGTGAAACCATTGATATACTGGTGGGGTGTGAACAATAAGAGCCACACCATTTTATAACCGTGGCAGTAAAGAAATGATCTGTCTGGTTAAATGTTAAACCTGTTCCTCTTTTTATATCAGGAATACTGAAAGAAGCTTCAGAAAATGGGTTGGGAGGGTGGCCTAATGGTTAAGGTGTTTGTCTTGCAAACACAAGGTACAGGGTTTGAGTCTCACAAGGGACAATTGGCTAGGCTTAAAATGGCTCGCAAGGGCAGTTAGCTTAGTACTAATCTATGAACCTATGAACCTATAAAAAGAATCTATGAACATGTACGCAATATAACTATGAAGAAGGAGACTAATGCTCCTTACAGACATGTTACAATGTAACACAGGAGACTAACGCTCCTTATAGACATGTGTTACAGTGTAACACAGGAGACTAATGCTCCTTACAGACATGTTACAATGTAACACAGGAGACTAATGCTCCTTACAGACACGTTACAATGTAACACAGGAGACTAACACTCAGGGCCGGTGCTAGCATTTTGGGGGCCCCCAGCAAGGTTCAAGTTGGGGGCCCTACTCAAGAGAACATGAAGCGTGACCACATTGCTATTGCACCTCCTTCCCTGTCAAGCTCATCCAGCACCATTTAACCACTACATTCAGATCATTAAGAATTTGTGCCAAGCCCAGACTGGCATTTAGTACCAAGGTTACATTATGATAAACTTCTGTACTACAGTACGGTAGCCAATCACAGGTACACACTGACTGACACTTAATACCAATGTTGCACTAAGACAACCCCCTGTACCACAGCATGGTAGCTACTCACAGGTGTGCACACACTGACTAGCATTTAGTGCCAATGTTACAATCCTGATAAACCCCTGTACCACAGCAAGGTAGTGACTCAGGTGCACATGACAAGGTAGCAACTCACAGGTGCACACACTGACTGGCATCGAGTACCAATGTGACATTATGAAATCCCTGTACCACAGCAAGGTTGCCACTCACAGATGCAGACACTGACTGGATACTCAACTGCCCAGATTTTCAAAGAATGTCCAGATGTGACTCTTGTTTGGTCTGTTTTGTGGCAATCATTGATGACTGAATTCATTAAATGACAGGCATTTCAGTTTATACCCTTCAGAACATCTATGGCAACATTCAGTTTATAACAGCAATATTTAAAATTTGCCCAGATCTTTGGGGCTGGAAACCCATTATCTGTGGCTTTGTCCAGATTTTGTGCCATGAGATAAAGAGCTACAGCTGGCATTTAGTAGCAATGTTACATTATGACAAGCCTCTGTACTGCATCAAGGTATCCAGTCCCAAAGAGGTACACAGACACCTACACTGACTCCCCAAAGACACCCACATTGACTGGCATTTAGTAGCAATGTTGTTACATTACGACAAGCCTCTGTACCGCATCAAGGTAGCCAGTCCCACAGAGGTACACAAACTCCCAGACACAGACTCCCACATAGAGAGAGACAGAGACACAGACTCCCACATAGAGAGAGACAGAGACACAGACTCCCACACAGAGAGAGACAGAGACACAGACTCCCACACACACAGAGACAGAGACACAGACTCCCACACACACACAGAGACACAGACTCCCACACACACACAGAGACACAGACTCCACACACACAGAGACAGAGACTCCACACACACAGAGACAGAGACTCCACACACACAGAGACAGAGACTCCACACACACAGAGACAGAGACTCCACACACACACAGAGACAGAGACTCCACACACACACAGAGACAGAGACTCCACACACACACAGAGACAGAGACTCCACACACACACACACAGAGACAGAGACTCCACACAGAGACACAGACTCCCACACACAGAGACAGACTCCCACACACAGAGACAGAGACTCCCACACACACACAGACAGACAGAGACTCCCACACACACACAGACAGACAGACAGAGACTCCCACACACAGACAGACAGAGACTCCCACACACACAGACAGACAGAGACTCCCACACACACAGACAGACAGAGACTCCCACACACACACAGACAGACAGAGACTCCCACACACACACAGACAGAGAGAGACTCCCACACACACAGACAGACAGAGACTCCCACACACACACAGACAGACAGAGACTCCCACACACACAGACAGACAGAGACTCCCACACACACACACACACAGGCAGAGACAGAGACTCCCACACACAGAGACTCCCACACACACAGAGACTCCCCCCCACACACACACACACACACACACACAGAGACTCCCACACACACACAGAGACTCCCACACACACACACTGAGACTCCCACACACACACACAGAGACTCACACACACACACACAGAGACTCACACACACACACACAGAGACTCACACACACACACACAGACTCACACACACACACACTCCCACACACAGAGACAGAGACACAGACCCACACACACACAGACTGACCCCGAGACAGAGACACAGACTCCCACACACATGATAAAAGACAGCACTACAGCAAGACTGAACATTAACACCCACACAATTACTGACATGAACAGTCACACTGCAGATGTACACAACACAGCTATGGGACACAGAAAAGATTACAGACAACATACAAGGGAAAGCCATGGGGATTACTGAGCCTGAGGCAGACTCAAACCCATGCACATGAGAGTAATGGGGATTAGTAAGTCTGACACAGGCAGACTCAAACCCAGAAAGAAAAGATGAATACCAAAGTGGCATTCATCTTCCATATGCATTACCTCTTCAGCTTCTGACTGCTGCCACTTGTCTGTTCTTCCTTCGCTTCTGTCCTAGCCCTTGAAGAGTCTTGCTGCTCCCAACTGTGCTGCCACTTGTCTGTTCTTCCTTCGCTTCTGTCCTAGCCCTTGAAGAGTCTTGCTGCTCCCAACTGTCATACCATCCTGATGAGTCCTGCCACTACCCTGCCACTCCACATGAGTCCTTCTGCTCCTGACAAGTCCTGCCACTCCGAGTCCAGCTGATCCTAGCTGCCTTTGCCTAACATCCTGCTAGTTCCATCCTCATGGTCCTACCTGTTGGAGGTACGTAAACAAAAACAGTGAATACACAGCATACAAGCCAGACTAAGGTACTACCTGAAATTACTGCCTGACAGCATTATAAAAGATTACTGGAAAGGAAATATGAGCACATACCTAATCTACAGTTTTACTGGGATCTTACGAATTTTCTTCCGGACAAAATCTTCAATGAGGCTGCCATGTGATACACTTCGGCCCACTTCATGCTCAATTGAGAGCACAGCTAAGCCTGAAAGTCTCTCCTGACTCATTGACGAACGCAGGTATGTCTTTATGAGTTTCAACTTAGAAAAGCTGCGTTCTGCAGTAGCCACTGTAACAGGTGCAGTCAAATAAATGCGCATTGAAACATAAGTATTTATATATATGTCTTGCAAGTGGTTGCGAATAAGGAAATTTAACACAGTCAGTGGTGACGATTCATTATCAATCATTCGAGAAAGGCTTTTAAGTTCGTGTCCAAGGTCAGAGTCATCAATATCACAGTGGCCACTTATTCTGTCAGTCAGTTGTTCTTTCAGAGCCTTGCAGTGTTGCAGCAGTGTGTCTTCTGCAACATCACTCAAGGCTTTAATATTTGATAGAAATCCAAAGGCCTTATCAAACTCAGAAAGCTGCTGAAACCGGTCAGTAAACGATTGGATTGTTGTGTCCAGCAGCACATTGAAGAACTCTACACGTAATTTTATCGCTGGATCCTGTACAGTCTCATCTTCTCCTTCATAGTCAAAGAACCGTTTTACTTTCCTTCGTCTCTTTTCTTGAAATGTGGTGCCAACATCCAGTTCTTCTGCTATCTTGGAGGCTTCGCCCATGGCATGTTGAAATCCCGTTTCTCTGTAATTCTTTATCAGGTCCATAGTGGATGCCAGCACTTTGACACATGTTGAAATATCAACAGATGGACTCTGCAGAACTTTGCTTGCACGATTTACCTCTGTCAGCACATCACACCAAACCACTAAACATACAATGAACTGGTATGACATAAGTTCTGAGCACAGTCCTCTTGCTTGTTGATATGTTGCAGCATCATTTGTACGTACTGCTTGCCCTATCTCCTGTAATGCCTCAATGACTCCCTTCAACTGAAATCTTACTGCCTTGACAGAGTCTATCCTGCATTCCCAGCGAGTCTCCGACAGTGGCTTCACAGTGACATTTGTGTGCCGTTTTAAGATCTGCCATCTGTTTGTTGATGCTGAACAGAGTTCTGCAGACATCCAAAGAATGACACTGCCTGTACTGATGAATGTGCTCCATCACTAACTATAAGATTTAAATTATGGCAGGCACATGGCACATAAAAAGCCCTTGAATTCATCTGTTTTATCCGGGCCTGCAGTCCAGCGCGTTTCCCCTTCATGTTGCTGCCATTGTCATATCCTTGTCCTCGACAGTCATTAATGTCCAGTTGATGATTTTGAAGAGTCTTAAGAAGAGCTTCTGTCAGCCCTGCCCCAGTTGTGTCATTCACAGGCACAAATCCCAGAAAATGTTCCTCAACTGTGGCTACAGTCTGTGAAATGTCCACATACCGAACTACTACAGTCATTTGCTCTTGATTGCTGATATCTGGCGTGCAATCAAGAATCACAGAAAAGTACCTAGTGTCCTCCACCTTCCCTACTATGATCCTTAAAATAGCATTTGCAATCAACTGGATAACTTCATTCTGTATGTCCTTCCCAAGATAGTGATCCATTATCTCTTTATTACGAATACGACGCAAATGTTCAGCCATAACAGGGTCAAACTGCGATAAAAGTTGCACTTGACCTAAGAAGTTGCCATTGCCATAGGTGTCCAGGGCATCAGTTGTACCACGGAATGCCATGTTCCGTTCTGCCAAGTACTGGGCAACAGCAATAATGCGTTCTAACACACCACGCCAGTGAGTTATCTCCTTTTCAACCACTGCTTGCCTCTTATCATCCATAGTCTGCCTACTCTTTATTCTGTTGTCCAGTTCCTTCCACCTCATCATGCATGCCATATGCTCTGGCGCTCTGTCATGGCTGTGTAAAGCTTTGGACATCTCTCTCCATGCTTTGTAACCACCTGACCTGAGAAGATGGTTAGAATGTCCAAACAATTTGCATGGAAAGCAAAACAGTGCATCCTTTGAGACCGAATATGTCAGCCAAGTGCGTTTTGCTCTCGCTCCATTAGGCAGCACATGGAAGTAGTTCTCAGATGTAAATCTTCTTTTCTGCTCATTGACTGGGAACTGTGTTAACACCACTTGCACAGGTCCATGCTGAATGGCAGCTACCCTAAACTCATCCCTAATCAAGTCTGGCCAAGTCCCTAGATCCTCCAAAGATGTACCCGACACTCCCTGCAAGTCATAGGCCACATCTGTCACTATGGAAGTATGGGCTCCTTCTGTATCAAAGTCTGGTGATCCAGGCAACACCTCAGGTGAGTCTGCATTTGCTGCCGTGCTTTCACCCATGGTAATGGCTGTAGGTCCACAGGAAGTAGCCTGTGGTGTGGCCGGAAGAAAGTTGTTACTTTCTAGTGAAAGGATGCTGGCCTCACAGTGGTCAGACTGTAATGCAAAACCATTGTGTTGTCCTGAAGGCAGACTTTTCCTGAATCTCCCTCACTGATGAGTCACAGAAAAATTTCATAATGGAACCCTGTCTCTTTGCATCCTCATTTCTCTGCTGCTGAAGCTTTCTTTTGCTGCTCCTGACAAATATGTGCTTCATCTCTAACTGGGAATGGAAGTAAAGCAGAATTACTACATATACAGAGTCCTTTGGTCATACTGTTATTAAAAATGCTTAATGGCTTTCATTGACAGTCTATTGCACTGCAGGCAGAAAGACTGAAAAATGACTAACCAGTAGGCACAAACAAGTAATGAGAGGCCCAGGTTACAGTTTCATGTTAGATATCTATCACTAGAGGTGAATGTCAGCTTTTTCTACACAATTCTTCTCCTGTCATCCCCTAAACATGTGAAGTGGCCACAGATGATGCAAAGATTGATATTACAAGCTTCTTAGACTAAAGTCTGAAAGAACTAATGACTAGGAGAGGCACAAGTTTGAAGGAGAACACACCAAATTGAGGCAAGACAAATGTTACGGTACAATACAGACTACACATGCCCACTCCCTCTCAATCTCTTAGCAGACTTGAACAAATCAAAATAATTTTTGAACAAAGGAGTGAAATCATGGATTTGCTAGACAACCTCATGTGTGAAGGATGAAGTGGCACACAGACTGGGAGACTGACATTCCCACAACCCCTCTTAGCACAGGATCAGTGTACAAAAGCATAAATCTAAGGAATGTACCATGCATTACGTGGAGGGTATGAAACAAGAAGTCCATTTCTGTTAGTAGCCTCAGCTGTCCACATTGTGCTATGCAATCACTGAGAGAGAACAGGCTAAAAAACAAACATCTGGACACAATTTTCACAGGCCCCGTCAACCTCCTAAAATTGTCAACTTAATTCAGACAGCCAAAAAACTTGGATAGCAGAGCAGTGTTTGCAGTAGTATGCATTAGAGACATCAGTACATTCTGTGGAATTCTTACCCCCCCCCATCTCGGCACAATTTTGGACAAAGTGAAAAAAATTACCAATGTGCTTACAGTCTGACACTCCCCATTACAAAAAAAAACTCCAAACAATGGACACTGCCACATTCTCACAGGCCCTACCCACACTCCCAAACTTTCAATAGCTATGGACCATAAAAATAAGTCATTGCAACAAAGCATATGAAGAACAGTTAGACAGCACTATAAACAGATAGCAGAACAGTGTTTGCATTAGCAGGCATTAAGATATCAGTACATTCTGCGGAATTCTTAACCCCCAAGTCTAGGCAGAATTCTGGATGAAGTGAAAACAAAAGTCATAGCATAAACAATGTGCTTACAGTCTGTGACCCCTATTAAAAATACTCCAAGCAAACAATGGACACTGCAACATTCTCACAGGCCCTAACCACACTCCAAACCTTTCAACACAATAAGTACGGACAATGATAAAAGGTAAGCCATTGCATCAGTACATTGTTGGTAAACAATAGTAGCATAACAGGGTGTGCATTTGTATACATTCGAACATCCACACCTTTTACAACATTCACACAGCTAATAACTACCCTCCTGACATTAGGCATGGTAAACAATGCACAAGTTCTCTCAACCTCCAAAGAGCATAATTCAGACAGTCAATAATAACTGCAGAACAAGGCGTAACATCAGGGATGGTTAAACAGTACTATAAACCTAGACAGCTGAACAGTGTTTACATTAGCATGTATTAAGATATCAGCCTCCATCATCCTCCAAATTACATAATCCAAACAGCCAAAAATAACTCAGAAGAAGCTGTAACACTAGGGATATTTAAGCCGTACTAATTCCCTCAACAGAACAGTATTTGCATTAGCATGCAACATAGGCGTAGCATTAACAATGTGCTTTAGTGTGTGTGGCCCCACATTAAAAAACTTCAGGCAAACATTGAACACTGCAACATTCTCACAGCCACTAACTACTCTCCCAACATTGGGCTTTTTAAACAATGTACAGGTACCAGCATACTCTAAATTACATAATCCAAACAGCTAAAAATAACTCGGAACAAGCTGTAACACTAGGGCTATTTAAGCAGTACTATAACCCTTAACAGAACAGTATTTGCATTAGCATGCATTAAGATACTAGTACATTCTGCAGAACCCCCCCCCCCCCACCGGCGATGCGCAATAATCCTGGATAAAGTGAAAACAAAAAGCATAGGCATAGCATTAACAATGTCCTATTACATGACCCCCATTAAAAAGGCTCCAGTCAAACACTGAACACTACAACATTCTCACAGGTCCTAACCACACTCCCAAACTTTCAACACATTAAGTACGGACAACGAAAACATTGCAGTCATTGCATCAGTGATTAGAACATTGAAGTTATATGCAATAGTAGTTCACAAGGCTTGCATTAGTATACATTCAAAACATCTATGCCTTCAACAGCAACATTCTCACAGCTGCAAACCACCCTCCCAACATTATGCATTTTAAGCAACATACATGCCCCATCAACCTCCTAACCTCTCAGCACAATTCAAACAGCCAAAAAACTACAGAACAAGGTGCAACAGCAGGGATAGTGTAAAACAGTACTATAAACCTAGATAGCAGAACAGCGTTTAACAAATGTGTAAAAAAACTGAAAACTTACTACAAAAACTGAAAACTTACTACAAATTCAGTTGACAAATCTACCAACAGTTTCAAAAAGTAGCAGTTGAAGCCAGTTCGTATCCGAATACAAAAGATCCATTACTGAGCAGTCAGTCAACCATCTGGAAAATATACATTATACCCTTGCACAAAGGTGGAAGCTTGAGCGAACTTAAATTATAGGCCAAGAGCAATTCTTCCCCGCTACCTAAACTCCTAGAGGAATGCATTCATTCTCAACCAATATTTTACTTGCCACTTACCCCATACACCCAATACTATTGACTTAGACAGCAGCATCTCACAAGACTGCCCACCTATCCCTGCTCTAGCCCACAAGACTGCCCACCTACCCCTGCTCTAGCCAACTACAATATCCTTCTCTGTCCCATTATTTATCTCCCTCCTTTTCATCACCCCTATCCCATTCTCTCTACCGTTTACATATACAGCATAGATACTGCCAAAACAAAATCCTCTTGCTCCAAATAAGTTATACACTTTCCTAACGAATCGGCAATTAAAATTAAATGTATATTACACTTCACATTCCCTTATGTTGTCCCTCATATAAACAGAAGCCAAATTATTTTACATATTTCTAGCACATATACTAAAAGCATTTCTTCCTGGGCATCCACTGAAAATGGATTCTATCCTACACTGTCCAGAAAACAAATGTAAAGTGAGTATAGTAAAATGAGTAAAGTAAAACTGCTATAACCACAGCCTCTCACCACCCATCCTTTTACCACCAGCACACAGACATAACACAACCTGACCCCCACCCTCTCAGGACAAAAACTCTACACAGTACCAAAATAAAACTAATACAACCACAGCCCCAAAATAAAACTAGTACCACTACAGTCCTCACCCCCCCCAAACCTCCGAGCACAAAAACTGTACACAAAACTAAAATAAAACTAATGCAACCGCAGCCCGCACTCGGCCAAACCTCTTGGTAGGAAATATGCACAAACACAAGAAATATGAACAAAAAAAATAAAAATCACCCACCCCCACAAAAATAAAGTTATAACTAAACCCCAAAACTTACCTTTTTGCTTTCAACAGAAGGCTGCTTCCAATACTCTGCTCCCCTTCACGACTGAAGGCTCACCTGCTCTGTTCACCTTCCTCAGACCACTCAGTCCCTTTGAAGTTGCCCTTAAAAGGACAGTTTTGTCAGACCTTTTCAAAAGTTGTCCTTAAAAGGACAGTTTGTCAGACCTTTTCAGAAGTTGCCCTTAAAAGGACAGTTTAAAAGAGTATAATCCACAAACCACGACCGCTGCAAAGGCTTGATCCACCGCTGATCCGTTCCTGCTGTCCGTCCTCACGCTGGTCCAAACACGCTCGATCACTCTGCTGCTGATAAGAAACACTCCTCTGTTGAAAAACAAGAGAAGTGATCCTTATTAGCTGCAGGTGCCTTTTTAAAGGCAGTTTGTGCAGGAAGTGATTTGCAAGGACCAATCAGGTCCTTGCTTCATCACTTCCTACTTAAAAACAAAAAAACAAGGACTTAGTTCGCAGGCTGCTGCAGCCAATCAGATCCCTTGTTTCAGCGAGCGGACCTGATTGAGTGCAGCTTGCCAGCCAATCAAAAAAAAAAAAAAAAAAAAAAAAAAACCACAAAGGGACTTAGTTCGCAGGCTGCTGCAACCAATCAGATCCCCTGTTTCAGCGAGCGGACCTGATTGAGTGCAGCTTGCCAGCCAATCAAAAAAAAAAAAAAAACGGGAAAACGGAAATGCAGTTTCGCGACGACGGAGCAGCTAGATGTCCATGAGGAGCCGAGCCGAAGCAAAGTACACGCCGGTTGGACAAAGTAACCCGCGGATGAGGATGATGGAGCAGCTAGACATCCACGAGGAGCCGAGCCGAAGTAGCGTAAATGCCGGTCGGACCATCGGGGCCCTTATTTGCGGGTAAGTAATCGGGGGCTCCCTGCGGCCGCGGGTTCCGCGGGTGCCTAACGCCGGCTATGCTAACACTCCTTATAGACATGTGTTACAGTGTAACACAGGAGACTAATGCTCCTTACAGACATGTTACAATGTAACACAGGAGACTAATGCTCCTTACAGACATGTTACAATGTAACACAGGAGACTAATGCTCCTTATAGACATGTGTTACAGTGTAACACAGAAGGATAACTCCTTTCCATCTTGTAAGACATACCAGTTGACCCTTGGCGTGAGGTGGGTCTTTTAAGAACTGAGATCAGAGAACTTGTCTGGTAGCTTAAGAATAAGGGTAATGTGCAGAGCTGTAGTAACTACAGAGAGATAAAACTGATCAGTCACAGCTTGAAGTTATGGGAAAGAGTAGTGGAAGCTAGGTTAAGAAGGGAGGTAATGCTTAATGATCAGCAGTATGGTTTCATGCCAGGAAAGCACACTACAGATGCGATGTTTGCTCTGAAAGTGTTGATGGAGAAGTACAGAAAAGGTCAGGAGTTGCATTGTGTCTTTGTGGACTTAGAGAAAGCATATGACAGGTTGCCTAGAGAGGAGTTGTGGTATTGTATGAGGAAGTCGGGAGTGGCAGAGAAGTATGTAAGAGTGGTACAGGATATGTACAAGGGTAGTGTGACAGCAGTGAGATCTGCAGTGGGAGTGACAGATGCATTTAAGGTGGAGGTGGGATTACATCAAGGATCAGCTCTGAGCCCTTTCTTATTTGCAGTGGTGATGGACAGATTGACAGACGAGATCAGACAGGAGTCCCCGTGGACTATGATGTTTGCAGATGACATTGTGATATGTAGTGAGAGTAGGGAACAGGTTGAGGAGACCCTGGAGAGGTGAAGATATGCTCTAGAAAGGAGAGGAATGAAGGTCAGCAGGACTAAGACAGAATATATATGTGTGAATGAGAGGGAGGATATAGGAATGGTGAGGATGCAGGGAGTAGAGATGGCAAAGGTGGATGAGTTTAAATACTTGGGATCAACAGTTCAGAGTAATGGCGAGTGTGGAAGAGAGGTGAAGTAGAGAGTAGAGGCAGGGTGGAGTGGGTGGAGAAGAGTGACAGACGAGTACCAGTAAGAGTGAAAGGGAAGGTCTACAAGAGGGTAGTGAGACCAGCTATGTTATATAGGGTTGGGGACAGTGGCACTGACAAAAAGGCAGGAGTCAGAGCTGGATGTGGCAGAGTTAAAGATGTTAAGATTTGCACTGGGTGTGATGAGGGTAGACAAGATTAAGAATAGTATATTAGGGGGTCAGCCCTGGTTGGACAGTTTGAAGACAAAGCCAGAGAGGTAAGATTGCATTGGTTTGGACATGTGCTGAGGAGGGATGCTGGGTATATTAGGAAAAGGATGTTAAGGATGAAACTGCCAGGTAAGAGGAAAAGAGGAAGGCCTAAGATAAGGTTTATGGATGTGTTGAGAGAGGACATGCAGGTGGATGGTGTGACAGAGCAAGATGCAGAGGACAGGAAGAAATGGAAACAGATGATGTGCTGTGGCAACCCCTAATGGGAACAGGCAAAATAAAAAAAAAAAGAAGCTAGTTATGAATGCAGGAACATAACTATATTTCCATTAGCAGCATCTTAAAAATGAGAGCTGTAAAGTTATACAATTTAGTAACAGACTGATATTTTAACTACTGCTTTATGTCACTGAGGTATTTCTAAAAAGAGTTTTTATCATTATCATTTTATTTTGTTTATATTTGTTTCACTGTTTAGTATTCTAAATAAATGTTTAATCTGTTGCCTTTAAATTTCAACTGTCATGAATTTCACATAACTAACTATATAAATGTGTGTGTATTTACAGGTTGTACATCAGTTTTCCCTAAGGTTTTCCAGGTTTTCTTGAAAGCCATCCATTTTCAAAGACAATTCTTGAACAGTTGAAGTCACCAACTGCAGATATTTCTTCAAGGATGTGCCAGTGTGGGATTGCTTAGAGATGTTCATTTTCATTTGATGAAGTAGTCTCCAGTTGAATTTGACAGGAAAATGTTTGTGTAAATCTTCCAAAATTGGAAGAGTTGAAGACTAGGCTATTATTAATAAGTTTTGATAAATTTGGTTACAAAAAACTAATATTTAGTTTGCATTTTGGATTATTTACCAGTCGGCCATAGGGGTAGGCTATCAAAGTTAAAAAGTGAGGTCAGAAAATTTGCCTGGCAGCTAGATTTGGCTGCAGGAACACCCTCAGGATATTGCCATTAGCATTATTTTAAAAATGAGAACTGCAAAGTTAAATATATTTTAGTAACAGACTGATATTTGTGACTATGGCTTTTTGCCATTGGGATATTTCTAAAAGGAGTTTTTATTACTATTATTTTTACTTTGGCTGTTTATATTTAACAACATCTTTTTTTTACTACTTATATTTCTTTGTTTCACGTTTCAAATTGCTTTTAATCTGGTGCCTTTAAATTTCAATTACCAGGATTGTCATATGACTATTTAACTATATAAATACATGTGTGTTTTAAAGTTATACTCAGTTGTGAAGAAGTCCTTTACCTGAATGAAAGCACTAAACTGTTTATTAAAACTGAAGTTTGTTTCTACTGAGTCCTGTTTGTGGTCCCAGCATAACTTTATTTCTTTGCAAACTTTTCCCTCAAAACAATGTAAATCTCTTGAAACCAAGTTATTAGATTGAAAAAATTCAAAGGCACAAATCTCCTCAAATTTTACAGTGAAGTCTCAAAGTTAACACCATCCCAGATATTGACTCACCACATCAATTTCCAAGAGAGTTTTATACCCACATAAATAAATGTATAGAATAGGCAGTCCTATCCCGATCCAAATATAATGGCAAATTTAAAATCAAACTATCCTGGTTGTTCATCAACGTAAATACAATCTACAATAAAAGGGAAAAAGTAATAGGGTAAACAACAGATCTAAGGATGCCCAAGTCAAGGAAAATATTAGGAATCTGACTAAGAATAAAAAAAAGGCTATTAGATCTACTAAGGCAGACCATGAACTTGAGCTGGCATCTGAAACCAAGGACAATTACAAATCCTTCTTTAGTTATGTTAGAATGCTAAGAAACAACACTCAACAATGTACAAAACTCGTACTTAATCACACAACCTACTCAGACCCAGTGAAAATTGTCAATGTCCTACCAAATGAATTTACTATGAATTTCACCCCTGAGATGACTATCCAAAGCCCCATGATCCCCAGAGCTCACAAACTCCAGATAATCACTAAAGAATATGTACTGAAAGTGCTGTCCAGGACTAAGAACACTTCCTCCATGGGCCAGATAACATACTTAGTTGTCTGAAATATAGTGACAACATGGCCTGTCAGGACCTCTACATAGTTTATGTAACTTGAGTCTGGTTAAAGGCTCATTCCCAGAAGTAATGCATACAACACAGGTGAAGCCACTCAGTAATGGTGACCCAACTACTGAACCAAAAACTATGGGCCCACCAGCCTGAAAAGTCTCATTTGTAAGGCCATGGAACATATTAGACTTGATTATCATCAGCACTAAAAATCTCATCAGGCTAGATTCACAGCAATTTGGTTTATTAAAAGGTAGCTCTTGCATATGAACCTAGTTAACTTCTTTGAGAAGTTAACGCAAGGCATTGACTGCAGTCACACTCTATACTCAGCTTACCTTGAGCTGCTTAGGGCACTTAACGCCATCCCTGTACTAGCATAATTAATAAACTAAATGCATTGTAACTAGAGCCTTGTGTGGTAAGATGAATAACAAATTGGATGAGAAACAGAACGCACAAGATGTGGGTGACAGGGGCAGCATCAGTATCACAGAATATGACAGTGACCAGTGGTGTACAACAGGGCTGAGTTCTAGGACTGATTTTGTTTAGTATTTACTTCTCTGACCTACATACTAAAAACAAAGACCTGTGGCTAATCTAGTTTGCTGATGACTGCAAAATGGAAATCTTTGCCAAATAAACCTCTGACACCGAAGCTGTTGTATTGAAAATGGACTTGAATTAAATGCACGCACTCGAGGCCCTTCTCAGTATGGAGAACATCGATGTCTGTGCAGTGACAGAAACCTGGTTCAAGGCTCCTGAGAGCACCCCAGCACTATCAGGTTTTACCTCTTATCATGCGTTCCGGCCCCAAAATCCGGACAATACCAAGAAAGGAGGGGGGGTATCCATATTCATCAAAGACACCTACACCTCAAGACTGGTGGCAACGCACGATGCATCGGAGACCATCCAGGTGCAATTAACCATAGGCAAGACTGCTCTGCAAATTGTAGCATGTTACAGGCCACCCTCACAAACTCAGGAACCTCACATGGCCTTCCTGAAAACACTAGAGGGATAAATGTATCACCAAACACCATCATACTAGGTGACTTCAATTACCCTAATATAGACTGGGAACACTACTCAAGCCCAAACACCCTAGCCCAAAAGTTCCTGGAATTCATAAACTCAAATGCCATGGAACAACTAGTCACCATCCCACAAGAGGAGAAAACATACTTGATCTCATCATCACGAACATGGGAGCACAATGTTCAACACCGGAAGTATACCCCTCACTGGTGAGATCAGATCACAAACTAATCTCGCTGGAGGTCCTCATCCCACCCCCACCTGAAATAAAAAAGACCACAGTAAAGAACTTCCTGAAAGCCGAGTTCGCACTTCTAAAGACTAATGTGGTCTCCTTTAAGGCCCCGAGCCGACGGAAAACAGTACTCAAGCCGCTGAATCACTTACAAATGCCTTCTACCAGCACCTGCAGGACTGCATGGATAAGGCAATCCCAAGCAAAACAAAGACTCTTTGTACCAAAGGCAAGTGTCCACTCTGGTGGACCCCAGCCATAAACAAACTCTACAACAAAAGGAGGAAGCTACTACAAGATAGAGCAAAATCCTTAAAAGGTAAGACACCCTTGATCACTATAAGTAAAAACTAAGAGCTCTCATAAAATCATCCAAAGCAAATTTTGAGAGAAAAATAGCTAAAGACTCAAAAGACAATCATAAGGCCTTCTTTAGCTATGTTAGAAACCTGGGAGGAAACTCCCAGATATGCTCAGAACTAGTTCAAAATGATGTGAAGATTACTGATCCTACAGACATTGCCAA
>NC_056738.1:141245565-141435565 GCF_019279795.1 Protopterus annectens | reverse complement strand
CCATGCACTTATAGTAATTTAAAACTTTTCTGTCTGAACCCACACAGAAAATGAGTTTTGCATAAAAAAACAGCAAACTAAATAATAAAAGAATGTGCTTTTTGTTACTATGGTGCTTAAACGTTTAAATTACTAGCAGTGTAGCTTGATGATTGAAGGGTAATTCCACCTAAATGGTATTTTTTTTCCCATTGCTGCTTTCACTCCATTTAACACAATCCCATGACTAATGATTACCAGAAATTCAGTTAAAATATTCTTTCTGAATGAACCTGTGTGTGTGTGTGTGTGTGTGTGTGTGTGTGTGTGTGTGTGTGTGTGTGTGTGTGTGTGTGTGTGTGTGTGTGTGTGTGTGTGTGTGCGTGTGTGTGTGCGTGTGTGTGTGCATGTGTGTGTGTGTGTGCGTGCATAATGTTGCCATAACATCTATTGCATCAAGTATGCAGTTTTGGATTGATAGAAGTCAATATGCAGAGAAAAGGTAACTACATCTAAGCCAATTACACCGTTAGGAAAACTAAGTACTTCTGTAGGTCAATGATTTTATTAAATAATCTACCTGCAGGACCAAAATGCTTAAACATATAAATAAGAAAAGTCACTTTGTTCTTTTCAAGAGTGAATCAATGATGCATGACCACTCCATACCGTAACTAGAACATGTGATATGAAATTGCAACTCTGATTTTAAAAAAGATTAAGTTATCAAATGTTAATATACCTGAAAACAATTTTAAGAAAATTGTCAGAAACAGGATCAAAGAGAATCACTAAAACAGATCTCATGACACATTTTGCCAGATATAGTCAAAAAAGTAGGAAACTACAATATGACAGCTGCCACTGAATAGATAAATAAGGAACTGATACAATCATATGAAGACACAATAGTGAAATCATGCCAACATGGTAGCCTCATTTAGAGCACAAATGTTATCACTGCATCAATGCAAATAACATCAAGATAACGGTCAAAAACATTTTTTCCAGCTTTTGGTCATAGTTTTCCTTTGAAGTGATGAGCTGTAAACAGCGTACAATCTGGCTTTGAAATCCTTAGCCCATGCTTCATTACTAAATAACTGCAAAGTTCAGGTAAACAGACTAAAGCTTAGTACTGTCCTTAAATCAACTGTTAATACTTTACAAGCCTAGGTCTGAGTCTCAAAGACTCTCTTTTCATGCTAAATAACTAAAGGGTGGATAAGTGCTGCACTCCTTTTAAAATATGCAGCTATACCTGGTACCTGGTGATCCTTCGCTGTGTGTAAAGAAAGAAAAGATTAATACATAGTCAATGAAATGACATTGTAGGTTACTATGTAAGGAATTCTGTCAGAGAAAAACATCAGATGTCCACCTTTGAAGTTTTGTACATTATGGATTGCGTGAATACTGCAAGGAGAATAATTGTAAACGTAATAGCTTTGGTGGTGTAACATTACGAGTACAATATACATACAACCAGAAATTAATTCAAAGATAAATAAATACAATTGTTAGAAATATTTGATTTTAGAACCAAAAGAACTATCTTAGAGAAAGACATATTGTCCTTATAGAGCTTCTTTGTAAAAAAAAAAAAAAAAAAAGAATGGATGGGTATTATAAATAGGTAGAATGATGTATGAATGATTTGTACACACTTAGGAGGATGCAACTATGCATGATTCAAAATAAGGGTTTCTAAATGAGGAAATGAAAGATTAACAAAAGATAAAAAAAATCTGGAATAAAGTAGCTAAAACACACAGAGTTTGTAAAAGACTCTTCTTCTTCTTTCGGCTGCTCCCATTAGGGTTCGCCACAGCGGATCATCTGTTTCCATTTCTTCCTGTCCTCTGCATCTTGCTCTGTCACACCAACCACCTGCATGTCCTCTCTCACCACATCCATAAAACTTATCTTAGGCCTTTCTCTTTTCCTGTTACTTGGCAGCTTCATCCTTAGCATCTTTTTCCCAATATACTCTGCATCCCTCCTCAGCACATGTCCAAACCAACATAATCTTGCTTCTCTGGCTTTGTCTCCAAGCCCTCCAACCTGGGCTGACCTTCTAATATACTTGTTCCTAATCCTGTCCACCCTCGTCACACCCAGTGCAAATCTTAACATCTTTAACTCTGCCACATCCAGCTCTGACTCCTGCCTTTTTGTCAATGCCACTGTCTCCAACCCATATAACATAGCTGGTCTCACTACCCTCTTGTAGACCTTCCCTTTCACTCTTACTGGCACTCGTCTGTCACAAATCACTCCTGACACTCTTCTCCACCCACTCCATCCTGCCTGTACTCTCTTCTTCACCTCTCTTCCACACTCACCATTACTCTGAACTGTTGATCCCAAGTACTTAAACTCATCCACCTTCCCCACCTCTACTCCCTGCATCCTCACCATTCCTCTATCCTTCCTTTCATTCATACACATATATTCTGTCTTAGTCCTGCTGACCTTCATTCCTCTTCTCTCTAAAGCATATCTCCACCTCTCCAGAGTCTCCTCCACCTGTTCCCTACTCTCACTACAGATCACAATGTCATCTGCAAACATCATAGTCCACGGGGATTCCTGTCTGATCTCGTCTGTCAACCTGTGCATTACCATTGCAAATAAAAAAGGGAGCTTGTAAAAGACTATAGATTAAAATTTCAATGAGTTGAGGAATTAAGTGCAAAACTGGTAAATGTTATGTAGTTTTAATATACATGTAAAACAGATGTTGGCAAAAACTGTGAAGCTGTCAGCTTATCAGGCACTTCAAAAACAAGTTAAAGCCTGTTTAAAACGAAAACAACAAGCTTATTATGTGCAGTTATATGCAGTCAAAGACAAAGGGAAACAAAAGCTTCAACTAGGAAGCATTCTTAATTGATGCATGTTTGACAAAAAGTATGGGTGGTATTCATAGTCATTACAGGAATGTGTAAAGCCTACCCATGCTGTCTGCATGTTTCCACAGAAAAATCATGATTTACATAAGTCATTTATATAGCTGTACAATGGACATGAATAAACATAAGCATATGAAGTTATAATGAGACGTAAATGTGAAATTATGTAAAAAGGTGCATACTAATAGTCCCACATATCTGCAGTTCATAGGCAAATTTCATGCATTTCTGTACCATATTCACATTTCTTATAAAAGCTGAATTTTTAAATTGTAGTCTGCAATGATGCCTGCACTTGCTGCTGGCCTTGCTATTTCCTGATGTGACCTGCTTGCCTTGGCAAAGCCAAAACTGGCTGGTCCCAGTGGTGCTTGTCAGCCATGAAGGCAGAGATATAGACAGAGAACAGCTCACTATAATTTCAACAGTCATGAGATACTTGGTAGGTTTACAGGGGACAAGAATATTGTAAGGGCCTTAGTGAGCATTTATGGCCCCCACAGGAGCACTAGGGGTAAAAGTGGCCTTGCTATCCCTGTGGTAACAAAGATGTATAGAGCCCTCTCTGTACTTGCTCAGAGACCTTCCAGAGAAAGATTGCAGACATGTTGGGTATCTTACAGGCTTCTGACTTGAGGGCACTTCAGCAGTTCCTGGATATACCCTTGGCACATGTGGATCAGTATATCTATTTCCCGGTCTCACCTCAGGACTGAGCCTGGACTATGCGTGCCTTTTATAGGGTGACACATTTCCTTATAGGTTCATAGGTTCATAGGTAGGTACTAGGCTATTGGCCCTAGGGCCTATATAAGCCTAGCCAAAAAGGTACCCTGGCTTTTGCCACCCCAGAAAATTATTTTCCTGTGCCCCTGTCAAGCAGAGCCACAGAGGTGATCCCTGGGGTGAATTTCCTATTTCCCATCCAATCATCAAGATTTCTTTTGAAAAGTGCTGATGAGGAGCTTTGTTTGATATAGATAAGTAGTTTGTTCCAGAGTATGGGAAGTCTGTGGGACAGGAATCTATCCCTCCAGCATGTTCTGTTTATTGTGGTGACAAGGTTTAGGTCCCAAGAATGTGTAGCTCGGAGGGATTGGGATTTCTTTAAGTGGAGCATGTCCAACAGCTCTGGGTTTGACATAGCCTCTGAGTAGGTGATATGCGACGGAGTAAAGCTGGAGTTTTTTGAGACGGTCTGCATAGGGCATCTGTTTGAGGCCAGTAATCCTCTTTATGAGGCATTTCTGCTGTCTTTACAGTTGTTGTAGATGTCTTGTGAGGTACATACCAAAAGAGGCGTTGTACTCTGTAATGGGTCTAATGAGTGACGAGTAGAGGGGAATAATGACCTCTTTTTTCCTGGATGAGAAACCTTTTATGATGAGGTGTGCCACGTAGAAGGATTTCCTGACTACTGTTGTGATGTGATTATCAAGGGAGAGACTACTGCCCACCTGTGTCCCAAGGTCTCTTATCACACTTTCGGTGTTAAGTAGACTACCACCTATGTGGTTGCTCACGGGTTCAGAGTTTTTACCAAAGGGGATGACAATGCACTTTTTGGCATTGAGCTTGAGGCCATGGCTTTGACACCAGGCATCTGTCACAGTGAGGCCCTTTTGTAGGATGCCCACACCGTTAGGAATTTTGATTATGGCTCCTAGTTTGCAGTCATCTGTGAACTTCGTTAGCCAAAGACCT
Source organism: Protopterus annectens (assembly GCF_019279795.1). Classification (NCBI taxonomy): domain Eukaryota; kingdom Metazoa; phylum Chordata; order Ceratodontiformes; family Protopteridae; genus Protopterus; species Protopterus annectens. The sequence continues at coordinate 141,430,967 of NC_056738.1, read as the reverse complement.
TCTGTGTTAGCCTGTACTTCAGAAAAGTAGATACCAAACAGGAGAGGACCCAGGACTGAACCCTGTTGTACTCCACTTGTCACTGGTCTGAAGTCGTATTTGTAGTCTGCTAGTTTCACAGTGTGGGTTCTGTCAGTGAGCCATTTGGCAACCCATCTTGTGAAATAGGGATTTATACCTAGTTTAGTAAGTTTATCTATAATTCCAGAGTGGGGAATGGTGTCAAAAGCCTTGGCGAGATCTAGATTGGTTGTATGAACCACCTTACCCTGGTCTATGGCTTTGGTGACTGCTTCAGAGAAGTCTATCAGGTATAGGAGACATGATCTGTCTTTTACAAACCCGAACTGGGTGGGGTCCAGAGTTTGGAGATTACCAATGCCTTTGTTTATATGTTCCATGATGATGCATTCCATGGCCTTGCAGACCAGGCTCGTTAGGCTAATGATGCGGTAGTTCCCGGGGTCCGTGGTGGCTCCCCCTTTGTGGAGTGGGATAACCGTCACTTTGCACCATTCAGTGGGCACAAAGCATGAGGCGAGGCTATGATTGAACATGGTGCTTAGGTGGAGTGCCAGTATATTCTGTAGTTCAAGTAGAACGCAGGCTGAGATGTTGTCAGGTCCCATGGATGCTATGTTCTTGGCTTTGGAGAGTGTGGTTTTTACCTGTGCAGCCATGATTACAGGAACTTTGCATTCTTCTGGTATAGAGATGGGCCCTTTAGGGGGTGAGAGAGGGGTAAAGTTAGCACTGAATCTATCTGCCAGAATGTTGGCAATATCAGTTGTTTCTGTATATTTAGTGCCATTGTGCTGTAACTCAGAGCAGATCTAAGTGTTGCCATTGAGATTCTTGACATAGCTACAGAATGCTTTGTGGTTGTCTTTAGAATCAGTGGCAATTTTGTTTTCATAACTAGCTTTGGAATATTTTTATGAGGGATTTCAACTTCTTACTGAGGCTGACCAGGGAGTTCTTTCAATCATGGGATTTTACTCTTTTTTGCAACAGTTTCTTTCTTCTGTTGTAGAGTTTGTTTATGGCAGGGGACCACCAGATTAGCTTCCTTTTTTTGGAGGATAGCATCTTGGTTCTGTTAGGGATAGCATGATCTATGCACTCATGTAAGTGCTTATAAAGTGCAATTGTGTAGGATTCAGCAGTCATACCTCTATTGTCCATCTGCATGGGTGTCGTGAAGTTTGCCACTTCTGTCTTAAGAAGCGTGAAGTTGGCTTTGGAGAATTTTTTTACGGTGGTTTCCCTAATGGGGGGTGGGGGCAGGATGTGGATGTCTAGGGTGATTAGCTTGTGGTCCGATCTGACCAATGAGGAATTGGCCTCTGGTGTGGAACACCGGTCACTCATGTTGGTAATGACCAGGTCTAGGATATTGCTGCCCCTTGTGGGGGTGTGGATAAGTTGATCCAAGGCATTGGAATTTATGAATTCCAGAAAATGTTGAATAAAAAAATTTTTGGTACATGAGTAGTTTTCCTAGTTAATGGTGGGGTAGTTGAAATCACCCATTATGAGGGTGTTGGGTTGTACCCTAATATTTTCCAGTGTATCAAGAAATAAGGAATGGGAATCCTGGGGCATGGTGGGGGATCTGTAGCAAGTTACAATTTAGATTGCGGTCTTGCCCAGAGTTAGTTGCACTTGGATAATCTCTGATGTATTATGCTGAGCAACTAGCCTGGAGGTGTGGATATCCTTAATGAATATGGACACACCTCCACCTTTAGTGTTTCGGTCCAGGTTAGGTGGCCAAAGAGGTGTGGTATGAATTATAGCCTGGTAATGCAGGGGTACTCTCTGGAGCCTTGAACCAGGTCTCTGTCATGGCCCAGACGTCAATGTTCTCCATTTTAAGGAGTGCCTCGAGTGAATGCATTTTGAAGTTTAGACTTCTATCATTGAGTAGCATTACCCTCAGATTTTGCTTACTTGTACCTGTTACAGTGGTTAATTTGTCATTTGAACCTTGCCTAAAAAGGCACTATAGGGGTGGCAAGAGCCTTAGCCAGTATCTGGAATCCCAAGGGCAACAGGTGCAGGCCATCTCTGGCAAAGCATCGTGGTCTGTTGATCATGTCATCCCAGGCAGACAGATACTGGATCCCCTTAGAATGACACCGGAAGCTTAGCCAATTGTTGAAGTCAATCATTTTGTCCTTGTACTATGGTATCATTCAGGGTGATGGCAGGATGCTACTCAGGGCTAGGGTCATACCTGCCTGGGCTACAAGATTGGAGAGCTCCTCCATGTGGCTGTGGTTGAGTGCCACACTGAGTTTGTGGGCTGTGTGTTATTTGGGTTGTGTTGGGGGGTGGAGTTGCTTGCGTTTCTGCTTTGAAGGTCTCTGCTGCTTGAGCAGATTTTTATTGAGAGCCTCCATGAATGTAGGTGTGTGTTTTGGGTTTCTGTGTGTCTGTTTTGGTGGTGCATGTTTTGAGGGACTATGTGATGAGTGTAGTGTGGTGCAAGTGTTTACCTTCACCTCTTGACTGTCTAGTCCAGTCTTGGATGAAGAAAGCTTTGCTTACAGTTTGGCTATATAAGTGCATCTCTCACAGGTTGTAGTGTTGGGTGGTAGGAGGAGAGGGTTGTCTGTGTGCATGAGGCAATTGCTGCATTGCCCCAAGATGCCCATATTCATCAGGTAGACAGGAGAAAACACTGGGAGCTGACCCTTAGACATGCCTGGATAGGTGTTTATTTATTAAGTAGTAAAAACTGTTTTCCTATAGACGAGTGAGGAAAGTTGAGTGTTGTAGTAATTTATAGTTTACTTAGTTCTTACAACAAGTTCTGAACAAGTGCTGAGCTCAAAGAAACAGATTTGAGTGCTAAAAATAAAAAAATGACTAGTTCTAAGGGAAAATTTGAACAGCAGACTTTATGGTGCCGGGAATAGTTTAACCCTAGCTAAGTGGTGATGCATAAAGTGTATTTTTATATATATATATATATAACAGTAGCAAATGAGCAAACTGATTTAAACAAATTAACCAATTAACCAATAAAAAGCCAAAAACTGAGCCCCGTTCCAGCAGTCTTCAATCAGACAAGTTCTAACTGCACACTCCTGCCGCTAGGGTGCAGGGGAACCTTCTCCAACTTGATTTACTCATTGTGACAGAGTGCCTCCATATTGCAATTATGGCCCCATCTGGTCCACAGGAGAAATGGTACTGCAGTAGGAGGGGTTATCTCGTTAGTATCAGTAGATTGCAAATGTAAAAACTGCCAACACTTGATAGCAATGCACTGATTGCTACCATAAATGTGTAAGCATCTCCCGGACATTTTGTCTTAGATGAATAAAGATTCAATAAAAATAAAATTCACTGCTAGTAAAGCCTGCAATGATGTATAACATTTTGTGTTAATTAATCGTCTGCATTTCTTTCTTGTCACAACCCTGTTTCTCTTTTTTTATTTTCATTATGCATTAATTTGTCCTTTATTTTCTTTTTTTCCCATTTCTGTTAATTTGTCTACAGGTCCAGAATCCTTAAGAACAGCCCAGCCACTTGCCTCTCAGGTTAGGGAACATTCAACCTCTGCCAGTCCGGGGATGCCGTACAAGGTTTGGCAGCGGCAGTGGTCAAGTAGGCACCCTAACATGTGGCAGCCTGGCAAGCCTAATTGAACGTGGACTTCATGACTTGGTTGAGGATGTAGTGGAGCAGGTAGTCAACAGACACCTCCATCCAGTCCAGGATCCTCTTCAGTGGCTAGAAGACTCACTGCCCTGGTTTGCATTGACCACAGTACCACCAAAGGCCCCCCCTGTCCCTTCAGCATCAGGGTCCTCCATTGCATCGACATCAGACAGTGGGGAAGTTTGAGGTCCTGTGGAACAGGGATTCTTGCTGGGCTATACTCCTCTTCACCTCCTCTTTTCCTTGTCCTCTCTCCTACACCCTCTTACCTACTTTCCATTCAAACTACCATCTTATATTAAACAATTGCAAAAGTAGAGGTTCTATCTCCTGACAAAAACATAGCAGCCTTCCTTTCCCACCTCCTCCAGTACAACCCTATTGCTGTTTTCCTTCTGTGTTCCCCTCTTTGTTATGCCTTCCTTTTATAATCTGTCCTGTCTCTCCCTTCCCATTCTTTAAAGCAATCATCAGGGTATCCGCATAAGGATACCTCTATATAAAACATATTAATAAAAGCTGTGCTGTCCACTAGCTGCCTTAAGTCATTCAAGTGTAACTGCACATAGTCACTTCTGCCTCAGTATCTCAGTATGTGCAAAATCATATGAAACCTAAGGTTTTCATGTAACCCTTCACACTTACTTAATGATTAACTTCAGCTTCGTTATGCTTTTGCCATAAGTGGGTGTGATTCTTAAAACACATTTGCATTTACCTACTGCAAATAACCTGTACTTACTGTATTTGCACATAGGTATAGTGGTGCTCTTTGCAGACAAATGCTACACAAGTGTGAAACCCTCGAATATGAATTCCTTCCTAAATCTTAACAGGTAAGGAGAACATACATTCAGATGTAAAATATAAGAAAATGACAGTCATGCCAAGCATTTTTTAATTCAAAGTGGTTTACAGGTTCGCAGGTTGATTGTCAGAAGTGTACTGCTATTCTGGAAACTTGATTACTGTAACACTCACACTGACCCATTTTACTTTCTTTATACACAACTCACACACACACATGCACGCACACACACACACACACACACACACACACACACACACACACACACACACACACACACACACACACACACACGTGCACAAAGAGATACTGAGACTGAGACTGAGACTGAGAGAGAGAGAGAGAGAAATGCAGCAATGAATATGTCACATTTATTATTCATACTTAATATTGCAATTATGGTCTCCAGTATGTTTGCTCCTGAGTATTTCACACTAAGCATAGACTTTCAAATAGAATGTAATCAATGTTGCATTATAGACCAGGCAGGGATCACCTAAAGAAAATGAATATAACAATAATTTAAAAACTTTTTTGAATAATTAAAGTTTTCAGACCCTTTAGTTTTTCTAGTAAGGCATCATTGCATTTTTTTGTTTCAGGTGGTTTGTTTGAAGGTTACAAAGCATAGAATTGTATTCAATAACAGGCCAAATTAATAAAGTATGGAGTATTGCAGTGATCTCCCTGGAGTGACTAGACATTCTCTTAGAATTATGTGGGTCACAGAATATTCTTTTCTGCTTTTGATACCTATATACATCAGTCAAAGTTTAAAAGATCGTCTCGCACCCTATCTAGATCTTTAACTATAGTGTAATTTCTGGTATGATTTGAGCATTTATTTTGTAATTAGAATGTACATATTTTCTACAAAGTGTTTTGATGGTGTATATATTGACGTTAAAGGCAAGATCACTAAAACAATGTATACTTTTTTTGTAGAAACGCTTATAGGATATTGTCATCTATTAAGGAATTAATTATTTTACACAATTTACAATAATCAGCATATCTGGTTATCAAGATCCCACTTCCAGTTTTTATATCTAACAAGAATGGTTAAAATAAGAAGTGGCCCCAGGAGAAAATCATGTGGGACACCACAGAACATCCCCTCTGAGAAGGATAGGAAACCTTCTACCTTGAATTGTTACATATTGTTGCTTATCTAGAAGTGTTTTATCCACAATTCCACATGGACTGATGTTTATTGTTTTTAATTTGTCAGTTATTCCCTTATATGAAAAGTGCCAAATGCCATATAACAAGGTCAACATTAGCCAAATACACAATTAGTCCTTTGTCATGGACTGTTTTTACTTCTTTAAAGATCTTCACAAAATTTTAAAGGAAAGATGCCACATTAAAAACCCAAACTGCTCCATGTGTAATAGAAGTATGTCCCCTGGATCAGTCTGGATAAGCTCCATTGTGACTCTTCCTGTCATTTTATATACACTACTGCTCAAGATGACACTTATAAAATTGCCTGAGTTTAATGCGACCCCCAACTTATCAGGTATCACTATAACTTGTTGCTCATAAGGCAGGGCCAGGTCTCTATCCTAACATATTGTATAGCATGACTAATAGTGGTTTAGTTTGGTTGTCCTTCATTTTTATTATATAGGAATCCATAACATATTTGCAGGGTAGCTTGGAATCTAAGCTTTTAATTTAATTTGGAGCCAACAGTTATCATACCTGCAGTTATAGTAAGGATGTCTCCCTTACATCTGTTGCACTGTGGCATATGCTTTTACTCACTATAAAACAAAACTGAACAAAATAAATAAAAAGTTATGCACATTAAGACTTATGAAATATATATAAGCAGTTGGTCTTAGGTACACAGGAACTGACTTAAGCATAAGTAATTATTGTACTTTACCTGTATAGAGTATTCTCAGTTTTGGCTCTAATAAGTGATTACCTCAGCCCATTTGGTTAGTAAACAATTCATGCACTGCTTTAATCTGTCAAGTGCTTGTAGTTATGCTTTTTCGCAGTGCCATGCTTTGTGGGCCATGACTAATTTAATAAGGGTCGCTGTACTTAAGAAAGCAGAGACACACTGTTCATGGACAATTTGTACCTTGTCAAAGACATAGGATTTACTGATTTCTGCTGTAAGACTGAGCTGCTAGCTAGATAAGTAAAGAAAATGGGTAATACATGGAAAAGAAATCTTTTCTAGGACTTATTCATACACGTGTGTTTAAAACATTTAGGATATGTTGCTCCAGACTCAGGAGGAATGTAGCTTTGCTACGGAGGGCATGACAGGAGCACTGCACAGCAATTGCACCAGATTAAACACAAACTAGATAGTTATGACCTAAACTGGTAGGGTCCTCTCCTTTAACTAAGACATGATCATTACAAAATCACAACTTCAAAAGCATGAATTAGTTGGTTAAAGAACTAATATACTTTAAAATGTTGAAAGGGATCTTTTGAATAAGACAATAAATAATCTTGGTACAATTATCTTTAAGATCACATTAAACATGGACTGTTTAATCACTAGATGGCTCCTGTAAGGCTGACCTTGGAACCAGGAGGAGGAAGAGTTCTCTTGGTTCCTTTTACTGCCACTGGAGTATGAATCATGGTATTTGGCGTAGCCAGCAGCACACTGTTACTCCAAGCCTCTGACTTCATCCTTTATTATTGAAAATGACACTGTAAAACTTGGTGGATTTCTTTTTGATGTAAACAGTATTAAACACTGTCTGCATGACATTATCAGGAAACTTCACATAAATGAGTGCATATGCCATACATTGGCCATATATTAGTAGTGTACTTTGTAATACTAAATGGTGTTACTGTACAAGTAAATTCAGAATTCAACACAGTTAGAGCTTCTTGTCATAAAACTTTGTCTTGGAGAACAGAACAAAATATGTAACAGAAGTCTAACATCTCATAACTAGATACGTAAAAGCTCTTCCTAGTCCTGTAACACACCACTCTTGGAAAAATTATTTTAAATACTGACTCTGGAGATACAGTACTTAAGGCAACATACTTAATATTGTTCAATTACTTCCCAACATGATTTCACTTCATTTGCTGGCACATTTAGCATTATAAAAGAGTTAGTGATGGTTCTCATCAGTTTCTGCACACTTCTTATTGTGTTACTGCCATTCCAACTTAATGTGCCATGTCTTATCCTTCTTCTTTGAAGAGCAGGCTGAAATGCTTCATCCTTCAATGTGTTTTGGACCAACATAAAAAGTATTGTGTTACTATTTGTATTACTGTGATGTGCCTGTCACAGACTGGTGATATTTGTTTATGAGATACTTCACCATGTACAAAAATACAGTACCAATATGGTCTTCTCTCAGACCTCTTCACTACTACCATAGTTGCAGGCTCCACATAGGTCCCCCCTGAGATTCTTCTGTTTTACCCTTATTGTAGTATTTCTTCGGTCAGTTAATGAACCCCATGTTTGTTTTCTGCTTCTGGACCTACCTCACTTTTGTATGTCGGCATTCTTTGACATCATCATCATCATTCATCCAATTTTTCTCCTGCAATCTCAGTTTAACTGTATGCTTTTGCCAGCTAGAGCCTGAATTACTTGAACCGTTTTGCTGCTATATGCTTCATTGCTTTCTTCATGTCTGTCATTACTAACGATTCACATGTAGGTTAATTATAATAATGTATTGTCCTTTGTAAATATAGTCATTCCTGTGCCTGGTCCAGGGAATACAAGGTGACATTTAACCATGCAAGTTGTCATCTGAGTATCTGTGTTACTCCATACCCTGTCTTGCATGTCCATCCACTGCAGTGTCATTTTCACTCTGTTTCTGTGCATGCTTGTATTACTGCATACTTGTACTGGCCACTGTGCATGCTTGTATTACTGCATACTTGTACTGGCCACTGTGCATGCTTGTATTAATGCATACTTGTACTGGCCACTGTGCATGCTTGTATTACTGCATACTTGTACTGGCCACTGTGCATGCTTGTATTACTGCATACTTGTACTGGCCACTGTGCATGCTTGTATTACTGCATACTTGTACTGGCCACTGTGCATGTTTGTATTACTGCATACTTGTACTGGCCACTGTGCATGTTTGTATTACTGCATACTTGTACTGGCCACTGTGCATGCTTGTATTAATGCATACTTGTACTGGCCACTGTGCATGCTTGTATTACTGCATACTTGTACTGGCCACTGTGCATGCTTGTATTACTGCATACTTGTACTGTCCACTGTGCATGTTTGTATTACTGCATACTTGTACTGGCCACTGTGCATGCTTGTATTACTGCATACTTGTACTGGCCACACATGTTGTCCTTGATGTAATTTCTTACAAGTGGAACAGACATAGAAGTGAATTTTGGTAATCAATAACTTTAACTAAATATATTTTGCAGCTGTACAAAAAGACATTTCTCATGCTTTAATACATTGATTTTAACTGCATCCTAAAAAAAAGAGTACAGTTAGCATTTTGTATGTGTCTAAATGCCAGAAGCTCAATCTATTACTACAATTATTTGTAGAGAGTATGTTACTACTTCCATTTAAATGCACTTCAAGTAATATGCACTGCAACACATATATTTGCATCTCTGATGTTTGATTACATTTGACAGAGAGACATATTACATTTTAAAATCAGACACTAAAGTTTTCTTAACCTAAATGTCTGTGTTGTCTGTGTGTCCTTTATTCTCTTCTGTGCAATGTGCATATGCCATATTTGTCTCTGTTCACTCAGGAAATGTTCAGGAACACCTCACCCTAATGAGCGTATAGTGATTAATTCCTCCATAAATAAAGTTGTTCTGCTTTTTTTTCTTTCTTTCTTTCTTTTTTTCATGCTGCAATGACTGCAGAGAATTAACTGCATTGGTACCATGAGCATTTATGGGTCACACTGTGGTTGTTATATTTGGTAACTCCACCAACCAGACCTTGGTTACTTCTCTCCAAGTATGTGACCTTCTCTAAATCATATAATACTTTTAAATTTCAAGATCATACTTTTGGTAAATTTAAAGGCCTGGCACTGATCAGAAAAATAAAACAAGTCTTATCTTTGTCACATCTAATGTTGGTACATAGATCTCTGGCAGTCTCCCAGGAAGGGAGAAAAGCCACTAATGTTGTGTGTTGAAAGATGGCATTGTAGAGTCTCATTTTTGAACATGATAAGTATGTTAGATTCTTCTCAGAGGGGGTGCAGCAGAAATCAGTTTCATTAAAAGAAATTCCCAGCTCAGCAGTTGCAGAATTTGCTCTACAATGGTGTTATTATGCCGGCAAACTTCATCACAGCATCAAGGGATTTGGAGCAGCTACCCAGGAAGGAGTTTCAGTATGAGTTTTGCATTTATTTCTCTTAGGGCTCTCATCGCTCTACTGAATGCTCTCCAGTACTGTAGTCTCTCAGGGGAATAATCCTGTGCTATGGCTAGTCTTTAATCTTGGTGTATCTGGACCTATTTTACGATACACATCTAACAAACATTGTTTATCTTCTAAATTGTGCATGCTTAATACGCTATGCCTTGGCCTATCCCTTGGGTTCGGCAAAGGTGTAACAACTCGGTGCGCTCTATCTATTTTTATCCAATCATTTTTCATTTTTAACTGGAGCACTATGAGTAGCCATTTACTATAAACAGTACTGGATATGTTCATCCATTCCCACAGGGAGTCTTATTATTCTAATGTTGTGCCTTCCCCTATTTTCAAAGTCCTTTAGCTTTTGCACTGCATATAAAAGATTTTCAGCTTTTCAATATATTGCAGACAGGCTTCTAGAAAATACATTTTTTTAAGGAGAATTATGCAATTTCCAATATATATATATATATATATATATATATATATATATATATATATATTATAGATTCCTGCACTTTCCCTGTATGTCATCTCTAGGTTTGGTATTCAATACCATGCAAAATGTTTTTTATCTCCATTTTGGCCATTATGATTGCAAAATAATTTTAAGAACTGATACATATGTGAACGATGCTACTGAAGTATGGGGCCCAATAACTGAATTTGTCTTTACTGTTATTTTAATCCTAATATGCTATTTTCCCAGTTGTAGAATATACACTAATAGCTGATATTACATTAGTTGTAAATATACTTTCTTCCCAGGTACCAAACTAGAAGCCCAATCATTAATGAATATTGTATGATATCCTTAAACTTGGGGTATTTCCTGAGACTCAGCGAATATTTACAGTGCTTTTTTATATCCTTTGTCTAGGTGATATTTGCTCCTTCTCTGTGCCATTTTGAATCTCTCATTAGTCCTTAGCCTATCAGGCCTATACTTAATCTCCACATCTCTGTTATATGCAGAAATTATATTTTGTATACATGAACTCTACCAGCTGTATGCCGTTAATTGCCTGCTAAGAAGTATTTGTGATTTGAAAAAGTTGCACACTAACAATAAACTCCATTTTAGAAGTATATGCCAAAGCTTCCATTTCCAGGCCTGATGCTGTAAACATTGCCTACCTTAGGCTCCATTTTAGAAATAACTTTTCATAATCAGAACAATTCAGTTTTTTAACTTAGAATCAGGTACAAAGTTTTTTCCATCGCATTAGCATCATCTAACTGTATATGTCTCCGAAAAGCAGCAATGTAAAGCAAAAATTAACATGGACACACTCTAGCCGCATTCATCTGCTCAGTCTAGTATGCCTGGGATGATGATCTCTTCACCAACCTTGCAATGCATGACAGATGATCTCACCAATCCTATAAATTTGCAGCAACAGCCTGTTAATACAACGGCAGTGGCAACAGCAGACATTAATGCTCTTATACCATCCCTAAATCAGCTTCAGATTGTCAATGAATGTTTTCAGGTGTCCCTTTGAGCTTAAGTCCAAGATATTGAAAACTCTGTTGCTGGTATTGAGGAACATGACATGGCTGTTGAATGCACTTCCAAGGACCAAGCAGTACACCTCGAGAAAGTAGTATCCTTTCTACTGCACTGTACCCTAGCAATGCACAAATGCCTGGAAGACCATGAGAATATAAATCATAGAAATAATATTAAAATGTCAGGATGCCAAGAAGGAGTAGAGCAGAAAGACATGCTGTGGTTCTTACAGTCCTGCCTTCCCATGATTTGGGGCTTGATGTTTTAACCAAATTAATGACAGAAACAGTGTATCACTCACTAGCTCCTCTCCCATCATCAAATGCTCCTCCTAGACCAGTGATATTATATTTTTTGTCCTACAACCTAAAAAAACATATTATTCATTGCCTGGGCTAAAAATATTGTTTATTTGGGACACAAAATTAGATTTGATAATGACTTTTCAAAGCTTGTGCTGGCCAAGAGAAGAGTCTGGTTTCACCTGTCGCATTGTTTAAAGAGACTGGGGATAAGAACCTCTACAATATATCCAGTTAGGCTGTGGGTGGTATTACCAGATGGCCCTTTTTCACCAAGTAGAAGAAGCTGTGCTTACCTAAAAGAAAAAAATATGTTGTGGCTCTTCCACATAATATGGACTGGTCCATTACATTGTCTAAAAGAGGCAAGCTCTGGGTGGCCATGCCCTATCTTCCCCAGACATGAAGAGATCCAGACCAACTGTAGTACCTTAGGAGTTAGTTTCTGTCATAGCTCCAACATGACTATTTGAAACTGGAACATAAGTGGACTATCAGACTTAGACACTGTAAGCAAAGCTTGTTAGCAGGAACAACACATTTTACTAGCAGGGTTATACTATAATGCTTGTTGCACCTGTTTGATTTGTTAATTAAGATTGTGACTTAGTCTGAGTGTACATAATATATGCTAAATACAATGAATGCTGCAGGTGCTATATGGGATTAATATTCAGGCATACTTTGTTTATGTTGCCTACTTTACCAGTCCAGTGGATGAGGGGTGTTGAGGGGTTAGCTTCCCCCTCAACCTTGGGAGATGAACACTTTATGTAAATAAACTTGTATATATGTAAGATGTCGTTGCCTATTTCCTATTATTATTTTCTTGTTTTATTATCAGGAGTGCAATATTGTTTAGATTTTTCAACTTTACTGTAATTTATATGGAATCACCCGTGTCTTGTCAAGTGTGTTTAAATAATGCTCAACAACTACAATCTTGTATCCTTATCAATCCATACAGAGATTTTGTTATAACCATACCCCGTAGGCAGGTCAGGATAGCAAGCTAACTGGGGTAGCATAATGAATATTATGATTACTTCGGCAAAACAAAGAAATACATGCAAGCAGTATTACAAAACAAAAGTGATGTTTACTTCTAGTATTTAAATCAAATGAATTTGCTATGCATAGTAAACAGACAATAGATACGATAAGCTGTAAAGCGTGAATAAATATTTGAGGAGAAAATAATTAATCAGAAACAATTTGAATAACTCTAATGCTGTCCTATATAAAAGAATTCTGACATGCTGGTAGAAGTCCTGGTTTCCTTGCACCCATTAATATATATATATATATATATATATATATATATATATATATATATATATTAATTCCATTCTAAATTCATGGCATTTTCCTTACTAATATCCTTATTTTTACAGTGCTCTTTATTGAGTAAATTGTCTCCTTCTAAAACATTAAAGATATGAGTTTATAGCAGAAGTCAGCAGGTACTGTAAAATGTCTGTCTGTAATGCAACAAAATAAATTATAAATGCACTAGGTATTAAGAAGCAAGAGAGTTATTGCCTGAATTGCATGTGTTTTCATTAATAAGATTATTTCTTATGCAGGGAAGTAAGTTCAAAGATCTGGAAATATTTCAGTATAACAGACATTTGGTACAGTGTATGCCCATTGCTGTCTAGAGTAAATAACAATGACAGAAACTGAAATGTGAAATCTTCATGGTGTCTTTCCCATTCTTCTATTTTGTGAGGCTTTAAGTTTGTATTTTTAAATAAACTGTCTAGCTTTAAATGTTCCCTTTCTCTAATACATTATAAGTAGTGTTTTTTTCTGCTGCTGCCATCTTGTTTTCTGTAGAGGTAAAGGGTAAGTTGCAAGAACCACAAAATGTGCTACAACTAAATAGTGGTCACAGTAGAGCTTCAGCTTATTAGAAAGGGGTGGAGCATGGCAATCCATATTTTTTGCAGTCATGATGGGTTACATTACTTAAGGATAGACCATGATATGGGCAAGAATACTTTTAGTGTGCAATACTACATGACAGTGTCTGTCATTATTGTCCTCACAGCTTCCTCATCGCAGACATGTCCAAGTCTGGGCTATGTACCAGAATGAAAAAAATTTGAAAAATAATGCATTGATTAGGAGATTAAATGGAGCAAGTCATATACTTGAAATTTAACAGCCTCCATGTGACTAATACATTTAAAATAGAAATGCATAGGAGAAAACACACATACAAAAAGGCAAGTATGCACACACACACACACACACACACACACACACACACACACACACACACACACACACACACACACACACATGCACACCTCCCCTATACACACATGCATGTGCATGTGTGGGCATGCACAAGGTCAACCACAGAAACAAATTTTCAAAGAATGCCCAGATTTTTACCTTATATTTTTGTCCTGTTCCTCATAAAAATTGTGATTTTCTGGGAAATAATTTAGGACTGCAGTCACTAAATAATGACAGATTTGAGTTTCAGACTTCATATCTTTTAGAAACGTCGTGCCAGCGCAAAGCCTGTTATTCCTAGCAACATTTTAATGTTTATAAGAACAATATTTAAAATCTGTGCATAATGTTTGTCTCTTCCATTATTTCAGACTTTGTACAGAACCTTGTGCTAACAAGTTGAAAGGGATCTCTCTTTCCCTCACATACATACATACATACATGCATACACACATACACACACATACACATGCACAAACTCACTCACACAAGCGCAAACACAAGCGCACATACACACACACACACACACACACACACACACACACACACACACACATGCACACATACACACATACAAAGAAAAAAACAGCCATAAGAAACCTACAAATCAAATGCAGTCTGCCTGAATGGCATATCTATAAAAATAATTATCTGTCTGTATTATGATTCATTTTAAGAGTTCTATTACATTGGTCTCACTGAAAATATACCCAAAGCATTGCAACCTGTCTGAGTATAGAACTGAAAGAAATAAAGGTGATATTCCATTCAGTGTAAAAATAATGGATAGACTACAGTTCATGCAGGACAGGTGGTCTTTAATGCACAAACATTCTTTGCAAGTTTAAAGGCATGGTAATACTGAGGAATCATTGTGTTGAAATATGCCATCCACATTTGTTCTTTTGGTACAGTTATTTCTGAGATTTGCATATATTATGGGTTCATAAAGAAAAAAGAACTGCTATACTTTTCTCACTGGGTAACATAGTGTAGATTTCAGCTGAACAGGTTTCTGCGGATCTTAGATATCATTGTATTATACACCTTCAGTTGTATTTAAAGTTTTTCATTTCTTTTGGCTGCTTGCAAGGTAATTTCTGGAAAACAGCATTAAAAAATCCTTGCCAGATGTCTGTTAGTCAAGTTAGCAATGTCTGTTAGTCAAGTTAACTAAAATTATATTTAACCTGTTATTATAATTAAAAAGAAAGCTAAACAATGCACCAGGAACTAAGTTATTAGAACCATAGTAAAAGCAGAAAAAGTCACACCGTAAAAAAAGAACCCTTTTATACCTTTTTGTAAGACTGCCACATTTCCTCTTCTATATTTAATTGTATAAAATTCCCTAAAAGACACAGACAAATACAGTTTGATGTCTGAGTGATGAAAGAGATGATGGCAACACACAAACGACATACAGATAGACCCACAGACAGATTGCCAACAAGCCCTAGCATTTTAGTACTTTCCAGCTCCACTATGTAGCACTACAGGTAATTCTATATCCTTGACTTACTCAAAGTTAGCTGCTCCATATAATTCTTCTTTTCACAACCTCTGTATTTGCTTTGAGCAATGTAGATACCGTGACGTAATTGTTAAAGGCTAACATATATTAACTCCCTTTTCTTTTTAATCTTTCTACTATTACTTCTTAGCATTTTATTTTTGCACCTTGAGTATTTCTTGGTGACTTTACTGCTTCTTAAGAAGTAAACATCCTTCTGCTGAATCCTAGTTGATAAAGTACTACTGCCTTTCAGTAAGAAGCAGTAGTTTCTCCAAATACTGCCTAGGTTTTGCACCCACATTTGTGACCAAGGAGTGGCACAGTGGTGCAGCAGATAGCCTTGTTACCACACAGTAAGATGCTCCACGGTTCAGTTCTCAGCAGGGGTGCCTTCTGTGCAGAGTCTGCACATCTTACCTGTGTTTGTGTGAGTCTCCACTGGGTGCTTCAGTTTCCTCCCATGTTAAAAAGACATGCAGTTGATGGATTAGTCACTCTAAATTGGTTATAAATGTAGTGTGGAAGAACTACCATGGCAGGGCTAGCCATGTGGCAATGTAAACCTTGGCTCTAGATGACTGCCACTTTTGAAGTGACATCCTGACCCCATGTGCAAAATTGGGAAAAGGAGTAGTGGCCGGATGGATTGTGATCAAGAAGCAGCTGTTTTTGAATTGGCTGTATTATTTAGCTACAGGGTGTCCAGAATGCTACATACATATCTCACCCACAAGAAATTAGGATCTGATATCCTGCTGAAGCATACAGTTTACTTAGCTAAATATTAACTTTCAGTAAGCTAGCCTCAGTTGAGTTATATTTGCAGAAAGTGCCTATAGTCACTGATTCTATAACCATATTTTCCCCCATCTGTATCCCCTAACACCATCCAGCAGTATGTTTTAGCTATCAGGCATTTCATCACCTTCTCTTTCTTGTATACTAATGCATGTTACTTCTTTTTCCCACTTTCCATAATCTCCTAATTCAATATACTCATACCACCCATGGTCCATACCTGGTTCTCAAACAAAGTTATGGACAAGACTAAATATTAGATTTTTTACGCAAGATTTGCGACGTCCCTGCCACACTATAATCCTACTTATCATCACCTTCCAGACAGTAACTTAAATGGTATCTTGTAGCCAGCAATTTGGTTTTCTGCATCTTGTATTTTTTTTGACTAAATATCTGCGGAAAATGGTTTGAAATACTAAACCAATGTCTATGTTTGGTAGGCCAGCTGAGATTTCATTGCCCATTGCCATTGTCATATACAATGATACATACAAATGATTAAGACTATTTACTATAAAAGAACCCACTCCATCTTTCCTCCTTCATTTTTCAGCTCCAAGCACTTTGTTATGCGTTTGCATGTGCTGGCTTCCAGCAACAATCCCAGGAAATATTTTTCAATGACTTGCCAGCACTCTAATTATTGGGCAGGAAAATATGTTTCCACAATTCTATCAGTATCTAATTCTCTGTTTCAACAAAATTACAGAGTGGGACATTCCTTGGCTTAGTTAATACGTTCTTTAACCTTAGTTACAGGCAGAGGTGAACTCAGCAGAGCAGTAGTTTGGAGTCTCTCCTTGCAGCTTTATTGTATTCTTTTATGTGAAATTAGCATCCATCTGAGGCAGAGCACTGTTCTCCCCTTTGCTATTTATTATCTAACCACTGCCGCAACCTGCACATGAGCAGGCCTTCTCAGTATTGATCCTCTTCACTGACAATATTGATTTATGACAGCATTACATTGGCATAAAACAGATATTGTAAACCGAAGACAAGGCACAAGAAACTGGTAAAGAACAGGAAAACAAGTCCCAAGCACAGCAGAGTCCACACACAGCATTTAATGAATCTTCACAAAGTAAACTTTAAGCGCTTTTCATCTGCCCACAAAGCAGACTTCCTCAGAAGTAATTATTACAAAAACATAGGGCATTTAAATAGTCACTAGCACCAAAAACGCTGGATAATTAAGCCATTAACCATTTAAAGATACACTGCATAAAAAAACCTAATAAAACACACTGAAACCTAAGTAATATCTAAACATTATTTACAAGTTTTTATGTATAAAAATATTCTATGTTTAAATTAAAAACCGAATAAAAGTGGCAACATAATAAATTTTTCCTAGCAAAATACAACCTTAAAGTAAGCATTTTATCTCAACAAACTCTTGAGTTTGAGAATGCCACTAAAAGAATTAAACTCATTTAAACCAGGAACATTACTTACATAAAAATTAATGATGAAGGCATAATAAACTTTTCCAAGCATTATACAACCTTAAAGTAAGCATTTTATCTCAGCAAACTCTTCAGTTTGAGAATGCTACTAATAGAATTAAATTCATTTAAACCAGGAACAATTCTTCCATCCAGTTTGATTTGCCACTTAAGTTCTAGCTCTTCCAATTTGAGGGTAAAGGGTCCCCCTCTGAAGCTGTATTCAACCTTGTCAATAGCTAAAAACTTGAACTTGTGATCACTATTCAAATGGATGTGTTTGGCCAGGGCATTATCAAGCTTATTACGATTAATGGCGTATAAGTGTTCATACATCCTGTCCCGGAGCCTGCACTCCATTTTCCCTACATAGAAAGCAGGGCAGTAGATACATCTGGCTAAGTAGACTACACCTTTAGAATTACAGTTGAATCTATCCTTTAATCTATATTTATGACCAAGCACTGAAAATGAATTAGCCGTATCAACATATTTGCAAAAATTACAATTCTCACATTTAGACATTCCACCTGATCTAAGGGGTCTCAGATATTGCCTTTCCAATAAATCCTTGAGGATCTTACACCATTTAAACACTATATTCGGGGAGTCACCAAATTTATCAAATAGGGACTGGTTACATCTGAATAATTCCCAATTTTTCTTTATTATATTCACACAAAGGATACTATGAACACTGAATATGGTTATAAAACCACAAGACAGTGATTGACCCTTTTGTGAAACTATAACATTATGTGTAGGTGACATTAAGGTATCAGGAACTTGTGAGGTCAACCCTTCAATACCTCTAGAGGCCAATATCGGCTTAAATATAAGCCTTTCCCTCTTGTAATTAACTTCCTCTATTAGTGTGTCCAACAGAGACTCAGGGTAGCCCCGATGAAGAAACAGTTTTTTCAAGAACTGACATTCTTTATGGAAATCATCATCCTTAGAGATGATGCGAGAAGCCCTGACTAGTTGACCTTTAATAACTGCCATCTTTTGGTGAAAAGGGTGACAACTAGAGAAATGTAAAAATGTGTTAGAATATGTCTTTTTCCTAAATATTTTTGCAGTGTAACAATTCAGAACTCTGTTCTTAGTCAGCCAGGTATGATACAGACTCCAAACTAAAATTGGAAGTAAACTGTAGAAATTCAGTTGACCTATTAAAACTATCTAATAGGTCATCGCCTACTTGGTGATGTAAAAGTAGGCGATGACCTATTAGATAGTTTTAATAGGTCAACTGAATTTCTACAGTTGAATTGTTACACAGCAAAAATATTTAGGAAAAAGACAAGAATTCTAAAGGTATAGTCTACTTAGCCAGATGTATCCACTGCCCTGCTTTCTATGTAGGGAAAACGGAGTGCAGGCTCCGGGACAGGATGTACGAACACTTATACGCCATTAATCGTAATAAGCTTGATAATACCCTGGCCAAACACATCCATTTGAATAGTGATCACAAGTTCAAGTTTTTAGCTATTGAAAGGTTGAATACAGCTTTAGAGGGGGACCCTTTACACTCAAATTGGAAGAGCTAGAACTTAAGTGACAAATCAAACTGGATGCAAGTAATGTTCCTGGTTTAAATGAATTTAATTCTCTTAGTAGCATTCTCAAACTGAAGAGTTTGCTGAGATAAAATGCTTACTTTAAGGTTGTATAATGCTTGGAAAAGTTTATTATGTCTTCACCATTCATTTTTATGTAAGCAATGTTCCTGGTTTAAATGAGTTTAATTCTTTTAGTGGCATTCTCAAACTCAGGAGTTTGTTGAGAATGCTTACTTTAAGGTTGTATTTTGCTAGGAAAAATGTATTATGTTTTCACTTTTATTTGGTTTTTAATTTAAACATAGAATATTTTTATACATAAAAACTTGTAAATAATGTTTAGATATTACTTAGGTTTCAGTATGTTTTATTAGGTTTTAAATGGTTAATGACTTAATTATCCCGTGTTTTTGGTGCTAGTGACTATTTTAAATGCCTTATGTTTTTGTAATAATTACTTCTGAGGAAGTATGCTTTGTGGGCAGACAAAAAGCGCTTAAAGTTTACTTTGTGAAGATTCATTAAACGCTGTGTGTGGACTCTACTGTGTTTGGGATTTGTTTTCCTATAAAACAGATATTACTAGCTATTAATTACATCTTCCTTCCTCTGTAATCTAATTTCCAGTCCTCCTTTGCAGGTACTTCCTTCATTTTTTCTATGCAACCACTCTTTTTTTCTGTATGTAACACCTTCTAGAGCTTATCCGACCTGCCCATATCTTTATACTCAATAAAACTCCACCATCTCCATATTTATTTACATTTCCCTCTTTCTCTTTTCATTCCAGTTTTTAAGAACTTACAGAACCATCCTTATGCCACCCCCACAAGCTGCCACCTTCCTTTATCTTTCCAAAACCTTGCTGTTATGAGTTACATAGCCCTTAACCCATCCTCTCATTATTGCAATGAGTTTTTCCATATTATTCTGTCTCTTCCATTAGCTTTGTGCCATTAGAAAAAGTTATTGCCATCTTTGCATCATTTATTTATATAAACTTCCTCAAGTGCACTGAAAACATTATCCCTTTGCCTTTTTGTATATATATATATATATATATATATATATATATATATATATATATATATTTTTTTTTTTTTTTTTTTTAACTGATCAGTACATAGATGACTAGGCTAGTCTCACTAGACCAGTGGTCTCTTTACAGGAGGGACATGAGGTGCTATTCATGCTGATTAGGGAAAACATTGCCATAGCATTGGGGAACTTTTCCTAGTGCTTTTGTTACTGGAAGTCCTGTAATGGACTTCAGGGTGATTGCAGAATGGAGAAAGATGGGAGTGTAACTACAGACAAGTTGGCAGACAGAGAGACTGTCGATGTTAAAGTGTTCTGTAATAATGGTTTACCTTTGGAACATTTAACAAATTTATTGCTGAACATGAACCTGGTGATGATTGGGTTGCTTCTTGTTGCCAGATTGTGGCATTAATTGGAGAGCTGGAGTTGATGTGCATAAAACAGGGTACACAGGAGTGATGATTATTAATAAAGAGCATTTACTTGGTGATGTTGCAGTTTGCCAGTTGGAGGCAGGACATAGCAGTTTGAGAGACATGGTAAACATGAAGAACATGCTACTTCAAATGTTTCAGTTATAAAAGGAAGTTATATGAACTTTGATAATGGATTGGTAAATGGAATGTTTTTCTACCAGTAATTAAGATTTCATCACAAATGCACTCTACAATAAATAGGCATAACTTCAGGATAATATTTTAGTACCTTTGGGTTTCACTACCACAGATGTATACTCTTTCATCCATGTGAGGGGAGAAAGTTGTTTGTGATGTAATATTTGAAACTGTGAATGCTGCTGACCATTTTTGCAATAACATCCTTAAAAACAATTCTGTTTGCAATGGGCACAATATCAGTTTCATGTTTTAAATATGAACTTTAAAAGGAAACTTAGTACAATTTCAGACTACTGAAATAGAGAAGTGTTTAGAACATAATTCAAGACTGTGTGACAAAATGTATTTGCAATTAAAAAAATCATTATGGTGAGAGAAATATTGAAATGCGGCTTGGGAAATATTGGTTGTGCTTAATCATGATGAAGGAGGAGTACATCATATTCCAAGTCTAGTTACTACTGCTGGGATTTTCTCAGTACAATTTCTGAAGTTTTTTTATTAAAAGAAAAGGCAGCATTTAAATTTGTCTTTACATTGTTATGGGTTTTAAGATTAATCCAATTAGATGGAATACAGTATATGCAGAAGAAGGAGGTTTTGAAATGATAAATCCAACAGCATGTTTAGCATCACTAGTTTTTCACTGTATATTATAAAAGGTAAGTAATGCAGGCAACAAAATGATAGGAAAGCTACACTGAGGAAATTATAGACAGGCTGGGGTAAGTTTAATTTACAACAAAAGAAGACTAAAAACAAATATATTATATAAAAATACATTGTAGAATTAATTTGCTGGAAAATTAAATTATGAGATTATGTGAAAATAGGAGATTATAGTAAGAAAGTATTATGGATGTGTATTATTATGCTAGACTGTGGTTACAATAAAAACTGAATTGACACACACTTAGCACAGGACTTTAAAAACAAGAAAATAAAAATAAGAAAAATCTGAAATCTACTGTGTTATTCCTTCAGGTCAACACTTTATTACACACAGAGTCTGCGTGTAACGAAGTATTGGTTTGAAGGAACAAAAAAGTGGATCGTGGACTTTTTTTGTTCTTAGACTGTTGTTACAACTGGATGAAAAACTTCAAAAGTTTATTATTAACAGAAGGAAAAGATTTAAAGGTATACAGGAGATTGAAGGTTTTTCATGGAAAATGACGATAAAATACCTATTAAGGGACAGAGGAATTATAAAATGAAAGACCAAAGATTATGTATGTCATGTCATAATGAAGACACAGTAAAACATGCTTTGCTTAGTTGTAATAAAATTCAAATATTATGGAAGGAATGCTTCTCAAATTTTAAGACAATGCAGTTGTATCATATTACATTGAATATGATGTGTCTCATTTCTATTTCTTCAAGTCTTCTGTGTTTCTACTACCATTACAGGAAAGGACCTGATTCCTAAGTCAAAGTATGATTAAAGTTCATAAAATTAGGATTTTTTATAAGTTAAAAAGTTCATGAAATTACTATTCTTTCAATCTTTTAATATAGTAGATTATGGTCTGTAGATGCTGCAGAGCTGGGTAGATTTCAGTGTCTGCACCACCTTTGATTATGACTAGGCCATCCTCATTAGTTTCATAGCCATCTACCTGTATAGACAGCAGGTATTCCTTATCAGGTGTTAAAGGAATAAGTGTAGGTAGTCCTGCTGTAGTAAAGCTATAGTATATTGCATTCTGTCTTGCCTTTGTTCTGGCATGTATTACTATATTTTGACCCTTTTTCTGCACTGGTCAGGTGTTGTTCCTCCCCCAACAACATTTATGTCCATAACCATGTGGTCCCACATCTTTGCTCTCTGAACTTGAATTCCACCCCTCCCCTTTCTCAAAAGGCACTTGCAATATATTCTTAGGGCACCCATGGTTCACATGAAGGGATAAATTCTCTTTTCTGTATATTTATCCCTGCTGCTGCATTATGCTTTAACCTGGAATAACATATACGAGTAACCCTAATGAAACTCAATTCTACAAAATTAAACATTTTCATCATATCTGTATCAAAATCCATATCATACCTGAATTCTTTACACCTAAATCCCTTATTAAACCATGACTACAGAACAATAATGAAAAAATATTGACTTTCTGAGTTCAGAATGATTATATTGACGTACAAATCAAAATGGATCAATGTCCTCCTCTTCTTTTATACTGCTTACATTACGATCACCAAATGAAAAACAAAAATGGCAAGGCTTTATAATTTCTAGTGTCCACATATGTTATGCCAATAGATCTACACACAATGAAATGTTCAGTGACCGTTTGCCACACAATCCCTATTTTTAATTTCTCCAAGTCTTTTGGCTTTCTAATACCATGAAAGGAATAGACCCCATTCCTAAGTCAAAGTATGATTAAAGTTCATGAAATTGGTATTGTTTCAATCTTTGATGTTACCTAGAAGTGCTCTTTGCAGAACACAAATGACATTCTTATCTGAAAAAGTTTTGACCATTTACAGTCGTGCTTTCATTTCCTCATCTGATGAACTATATTGTTTTAAATCATCCACAAAAAGAAGACGAGAAGTCTTAGTACTTTATTGTTTTCGGGGAGCCAAATTATAACCATGACCTAAACTATTAAGTAGACAGCTTAATGGGTTAAGAGCAAGACAAAAGAGCAGTGGTGGCAAAGAGTCACCCTGGAATATCCCCCTTTGAATTTGTATCCCTGGAATAATAATGTGTCCTTCATCATGACTTGAATGCAGAGTGCCTTGTCCCTGTTTCATAGTCACTGTATTAAGTAATTGATCAGTGTATCTTATACATTTGTAAGCACTCTTTTATCCATGAATGTGGGATACTTCAAATGCTTTTCTGTAGTCTATCCATGCCATACTTAGGTTCTTCCTATTTTTACAGTATTCCATTAAGATTTTATTGAACAACAAATAATCCTTTGTTCCATATGACATTCTTTTATTACCATTTTGCCATGATTGAGTTTTCTTATAAGTGACTATAAACTCTGTCGGCATCAATTCCAGTGTATAGTTTATACATTGTCAGAAGGCAAGTTATTGGTCTGTAGTTTTTAGGATAGCTTGCAGGTTAGCTCTTAAGAATGAGCATTGTTTTCCTGTTGTTAATCAGGTTGGTGTCTGTTTGAGGTGCACATACAAATAGTTCTTACTCATGACTAAATCTTCATGTAAAGATGTTAATACTTTTAGCCAGATGTTAGTTACTGCATATGGGCATGGGGTTTTCCAGTTAGAGGCTTTTCTTAACTTTATCTCAGTCTCTCTGGCTGTTACCTCATCCCATTTAATAGCCTGTACCTTTGAACTTCTTATTCTTTGTTATGTTCTGCAGGATCTTCATAGATACGTATTTCTCCAAAATGTATCTATTTCTTCTTTTTTTGTGGCATTCCAATTCCTTTTGCCTTGTTTCCCAATTCTCTATAAAACTTTTTGGTCATCAATAAATTTCTTATTTTATACTTTTTTTTTATAATTATCTGCATTTCTTCTAAGTTTTTCTGCCTGTGCTGATATTTTTAGTTTATTATAGGTTCATAGGTTGATACTAGGCTATCTGCCCTAGGGCATTTACAAGCCTAGCCAGAGTGTGTTTGGCTTTCGCCACCCTTCTTAGATTAGTTGACTGTGCCTCTGTATAGTAGGTCACAGAAGATAGCCCATTTAAGGTTAGTTTACCGTGCCTCTGTCTAGCAGTGACACAGAAGAGATCCCAGGGGTAAATTTACGATCTCCCATCCAAACGTCAAGATTCTTCTTGAAGAGGGTCATTGAGGGGCTCTGTCTGACATGGATTGGGATTTTGTTCCAGAGTGAGGGGAGCCTCTGGAATATGAATCTGTCCCTCCAGCATGTTCTATTTATTTCTGTGCTGAGGTTTAAGTCACTGGAGCATGTAGTTCTGATGGATTTGGATTTTTTGAGGTGGAGCATGTCCATTAATTCTAGGTTGGACATGGCTTTATACGTCAGGCACAGATTGCCTCTGAGTAGGCAGTAAGCAACTGAGTAGAGCTGGAGTTTCTTTAGCCTAACTGCGTAGGGCATCTGTTTGAGTCCCTTGATCCTCTTGGTGAGGTACTTTTGGGGTCTTTCTAGTTTTAACAGGTGTCGGGTAAGATACATCCCAAATGGGACATTGTATTCAATTATGGGCCTGATGAGTGATGAGTAGAGGGGCACAATGACCTCTCTTGATCTAGATGTGAACCCCTCCGTGATAAGGTGGGCTATATAGAATGTCTTTCTAACCACTTTGGCAATGTGATTGTCAAAGGAGAGATTGCAGTCTACTTGGGTCCCCAAATCCCTAATTACTTCTTCCGTACTTAATGGATTACCACCTATGTGGTAATTTGTGGGCACTTTATTTTTCCCAAAGGGGATAACTATGCACTTTTTGGCATTTAGCTTTAGGCCATGGCTCTGGCATCAGTTATCCGTCTCTGTGAGACCTTTTTGGAGGATGCTTGTGTCAGCCGGTGAGTCGATTATGGCCCCCAGTTTGCAGTCATCTGCAAACTTTGTCAGCCATAGTCCTCCTTTCTTAGCCTGTACCTCAGAGAAATATATCCTGAACAAGAGAGGTCCCAGGACTGAGCCTTGTAGGACGCCACTTTTAACTGGTTTAGAGTCTGACATGGCACCTGCAATTCTGACCATGTGGGTTCTATCCCTAAGCCAGTTTGCAACCCATCTTGTGACATAGGAGTTCATATTTAAGCTGGTGAGCTTATTTATGATGCCCAAGTGGGGTATTGTGTCGAAGGCTTTTGCAAGGTCAAGGTACGCTGTGTGGACTACCTTCCCTTCGTCTATGGCCTTGGTGACTGTTTCAAAGAAATTGACCAGGTTCAAGAGGCAAGATCTGCCCTTAACAAAGCCGAATTGGGTAGGATCCAGTGTTTGGAGGTTCCCAATGTCTTTGTTTATGAGTTCCATGATGATACGCTCCATAGCTTTGCAGACCAGGCTAGTTAGGCTTATAGGGTGATAGTTTCCAGGGTCCGTTGTGGCACCACCTTTATGGAGTGGGACCACTGTTGATGTACACCATTCTTTGGGTACATATCCTGTTGTAAGGCTGAGACTGAACAGTTATTTTAAGTGAGGGTTCAGTTCTTCTTGGAGCTCATGTAAAATGCAGCCCAGGACACCGTTCGGTCCCATTGATGCTGTGTTTTTTGCTTTGGAGAGGGCAGCTCTCACCTGTGCATCTGTGATGTCAGGGAGGCTACACTCTGTTGAGATAGTCATTTGCTCATTTGGGGGGGGAGAAGTTTGCACTGAACCTGTCTGCCAGGATGTTGGCAATGTCTGTGGGTTCAGTGTATTTTTTGTCATTTCACACTAACTCAGAACATATCTGGGAGTTTCCACCCAGGTTTCTGACATAACTAAAGAAAGCTTTGTGATTATCTTTAGCGTCTTGTGCAATTTTTCTTTCGAAGCTAGCCTTAGATGATTTTATGAGGGATTGTAGCTTCTTGCTAGTACTGATCAGAGTTGCCTTCCCTTTCAGGGATTTTGCTCCATCATGTAGTAGCTTCCTCCTTCTGTTGTACAGCTTATTTATGGCTGGGGTCCAACAGACAGGTCTCCTGCCTTTGGAGGAGTGTGTCTTGGTTTTATTTGTGATAGTACGATCCATGCATTCCTGTAGGTATCCATAGAATGTGGTTGTAAAGGATTCTGCAGTTTGGGCCGTATTTTCCACTGGCTCTGGGGCTTTGAAGGATTCCATCTCGGTTTTGAGAAATGGGAAGTTTGCTTTTGAGAAGTTTTTGACCGTGGTTTCCTTTGCTGGGGGTGGGGATGGGTTATGGATGTCCATAGTGATTAATTTATGGTCAGATCTTACCAATGAGGGGTATACCTCTGGTATGGAACATAGAGTCCCCATGTTGGTGATGATCAGGTCCAATATGTTTTCCCCTCTTGTGGGAGTGGTGACCAGTTGTTCCATAGCATTTGAGTTTATAAATTCTAGGAACCGTTGGGCTAGGGTGTTGGGGCTTGAGTAGTGCTCCCAGTCTATGTTTGGGTAGTTAAAGTCACCCAATATAATGGTGTTTGGAGAGACCTTCATATTCTCCAGTGTCTTCAGGAAAGCCGAGTGGGGATCCTGAGTTTGGGAAGGAGGTCTGTAGCAGGCTACAAACTGGAAGGCAGTTTTGCCCACTGTTAGTTGCACATGGATGGTCTCAGATGCTTCGTGCAGTGTCACTAGCCTGGAGGTATGGGTATCTTTGATGAATATGGATACTCCCCCTCCTCTTGTGGTTCATCCGAGTTTTGGGGCCGAAAAGCATGGTATGAGGTATAGCCTGGTAGTGCTGGGGTGCTCTCGGGAGCCTTGAACCAGGTTTCTGTTACTGCACAGATATCGATATTCTCCATACTGAGGAGAGCCTCGAGTGCGTGCATCTTGAGGTTTAGACTTCTGGCATTGATCAGCATTACCCTTAGTTTCTTTTTCATTGTGTTGTGTCTAAGGAGGTGGGTTTGTCTTTTGAGCCTTGCCTAAAAAAGGCCCTATGGGGGTGGCAAGAGCCTTGGCCAGTATTCGAAAACCCAGGGGTGACAGGTGCAAGCCATCCCTAGCGAAGCAACGTGGCTTGTCAAGCATGTCATCCCAGGCTGACAGACACTGGATCCCCTTTGAGTGACACCAATACTTTAGCCAATTGTTGAAATTGATCATTTTGTCTTTATACTGTGGTATCATTCTTGGTGAGGGTAAGATGCTACTCAAGGTCAGGGTCATACCGGCCTGGGCCACATGATCATAGAGCTCCTCTATGTCTCTTTTCATGTAATCCAGGGAGGTATGTCTCAGGTCATTCACACCAGCATGGACAATGACGGAGTCATATTTGTACTTGCTTTGGAGTGACCTGAGTGCTTGTCTTATGTGGCGGATCCTGGCACCCGACAGGCAGCTTACAGTGACCTTCTCCTTGTTCAGCCTGGTGAGAGGGACGTCAGTGTGTCTGCCAATAGAGTCACCTATTACAAGTGTATTAGGTGTGTTGTTTAGCCTTAAGGGCTGTGACTGTGTGGCACACTGACTTTGTGAACTATGTGATACGTGGGTATTGTTGTGGGGTAGCAGTTGCTTGGATGTCTGCTTTGGAGGTCTCTGTTGCTTGGGCATATTTTTATTTAGAGCCTCCGAGTATGTTTTTGTGTGTTTATGTGTTTGGTTTGCTGTTGCGATAGGTCTATGTGAGACTGGATTTGTGGTGTGTGTGATTACCTTCTCCTCCAGATTGACCATGCCAGTACTATGTTGAGAGAGCTCAGCCTCCAGTTTGGCTATATAGTTGCATCTCTCACATATATTTGAGCTTGTTGGGAAGAGGAGAGGGTGGTCTGTGTACATAAGGCAGTTGTAACATTGCCTCAAGATTCCCATATTCACCAGCTGGACTGGAGAGTAAACCTGAAACTGACTTTTGGACATGCCAGAATAGTATAAGGAATTACTTTTTGACTTGATCAAAAAGGACCAATAGGGAGCCAAGTACTTAAAGGGAGTATAAGAGGGTGTAGTGCTTTAGTTTATTAGTGCTTACTTATAAGACACTTATCCTAGCTACTGCTGGGTTTTAGAAGGAAAATTGAGTGCTTACTTTGAGATTTGGAGCAGTTCTAAGGGAAAAAGTGAAGAGCAGACTTTGTGGAGCCGGGAATAGTTTAAACCTGATTAAGCAGCGCTGCCCGATGCTGCGCTATGCGCAAAAACATGCAAAAGAGGGTTTTAAGAGAGGGGGATCAAGGAGTTTGGAATTGACCCAGAATGGCCAATAAAACTACAGTTTCTAGGCAGTAACCACTCCCACAGGGGCAGGCAGGCTGTTCAGTGTTTACCACTGCCACTGATGAACACAGAGACTTCCCTTTAGCCCAAGCAAGCAATGGCCTCCAAGAAACTTACAAACAGTTCAGAACAGCAAATCTGTAACTGAACTTTTTTTTTAAATTTCAGAAAGTGGGATAAAAGCAAGATTTTTTTGTTTTTTAGTAGCAACAAGTTAGAACAATGCCATAAATGACCTCACACTTGAGTGCTAGGCCAGAGACAGGTAAAATGTAAGTTTTAAGAAAAAAGATTTTAAAATAAGTGCAACACAGGAAATGCAGTAAACAGGCTCTAGATGTGTTCTAAATACAGTTTCTAATACAGATATCAAGTTTAGCAAGCTGGAAAATGCCAAAAAGTAGGCAGCAATGCAGAAATCTTAACAAATAATCTGAAGAAAAATACTTAAAATCTCAAAAGTGGCTCCTTTCTTCTCTCAGTGTTTTCTCCTCTTGGTGGGTGCTTCACCAACAGCCAACAAGTCTGAAAAGATGCCAAAACCACAAGGCAATTGGGTTTTAAGAGAGGGGGATCAAGGAGTTTGGAATTGACCCAAAATGGCCAATAAAACTACAGTTTCTAGGCAGTAACCACTCCCACAGGGCAGGCAGGCTGCTCAGTGTTTACCACTGCCACTGATGAACACAGAGACTTCTCTTTAGCCCAAGCAAGCAATGGCCTCCAAGAAACTTACAAACAGTTCAGAACAGCAAATCTGTAACTGAACTTTTTTTTTTATTTCAGAAAGTGGGAAAAAAAGCAAGATTTTTTTTTTTTTTTTTTTTTTTAAAGATAGCAGAGATACACAAGTAGCAACAAGTTAGAACAGTGCAAAAAATGACCCCACACTTGAGTGCTAGGCCAGAGACAGGTAAAATGCAAGTTTTAAGAAAAAAATTATTTTAAAATAAGTGCAACACAGGAAATGCAATAAACAGGCTCTAGATGTGTTCTAAATACAGTCCCTAATACAGATATCAAGTTTAGCAAGCTGGAAAACACCAAAAAGTAGGTGGCAATGCAGAAATCTTAACAAATAATCTGAAGAAAAATACTTAAAATCTCAAAAGTGGCTCCTTTCTTCTCTCAGCATTTTCTCCTCTTGGTGGGTGTTTCACCAACAGCCAACAAGTCTGAAAAGACACCAAAACCACGAGGCAATTGGGTTTTAAGAGAGGGGGATCAAGGAGTTTGGAATTGACCCAAAATGGCCAATAAAACTACAGTTTCTAGGCAGTAACCACTCCCACAGGGGCAGGCAGGCTGTTCAGTGTTTACCACTGCCACTGATGAGCACAGAGACTTCCCTTTAGCCCAAGCAAGCAATGGCCTCCAAGAAACTTACAAACAGTTCAGAACAGCAAATCTGTAACTGAACTTTTTTTTATGCAGAAATCTTAACAAAAAATCTGAAGAAAAAGAATTGACACAGTTTCCTGTTCATTCCCTTGCTGTGTAACTCCAGCTGAACCTTTGTACTGGTTTCCTATAAAAGGCTCCAAAAGTATCTTCATATGGCAACTGATCAGATGTTTCCTGCTCCACTGGTTTCTGCTTAATTTGGGGATCTATTGCTCTATCCTGCTGTGATGTTATCAAAGTTAGATTTTTTACACTAAATCCTTGACTTTGCAGGTAATTCATAACCTCAGTTTCTATTTTTTTTTTTACTTCTCCATTGCTAATCCTCTTTCCTACTTTTCCTCTTTGTTTTCTTTTTTTTTTTTGTATTGTAAAAGTTTCCATATCTGGATGGCTTTGCCTATATTTCTCTTTAAATATCTTTGGTGCTGCTCTTTTTGTATTGTTTAGTTTGCTTTCTCCTTTGCATAAATATTGCACCATATTAAATCTTTCTCTTTCCCATGTCCATATTTCTTCTTCAGATGTCTCCTGCTCCTCCTGTTTCTCCTAACCTGAGGGGCTCTTTGTTCCATCATGCTGTGATATAACCTGTGTTATACTTTCTACACTAAATCCTTCACTTTGCAGCTATTCCATAACTTCATCTTATATTTGTTTGACGTTTACTTTATTAATCCTCTGTTCTACATTCCTTCTTTCTGATCTTATTTTTTGTATTGTGAAATTTTCCATATCTGGAGGCCTTTGGCTGTATATCTCTTCAAATATCTTTTGGGCTGCCTTTTTTGTATTGCTTAATTTGGCTTTCTCCTTTGCATAAATATTGTACCATATCAGCTTTCTCTTTCTTTCCCATGCCCATATTTCTCTTTTATACCTTTCAAAAATCTCTAGGTTTTGTTCTTTATATTTCATACTTCCCCAGTCATTTATTTTTCCAAATGGCCCAAGGTTTCTTGTTCTATATAATGTTTTTCATAAATTTGTTGTATTAATAAATGCAAATTCTTATTTGAAGCTTCTGACAGGTTTTCTTGTGCAAGTATTTTTCTTTCCTCTAATTTCTCTCAATGTTTTTGTATATCTTGTCTGGAAATTCTGGGCTTCTTGCATAATAGTAACAATACATAATTTCTTTCTTATCCTCAATAGTCCACTCTATTAGAATATTTTATTTTGAAGCATACATGATGCCAAACACAGTTGTGCTGATATATGACCTATGTCAGTGAGTATTTGTTAGAACTGTAAGGTAATAACTTCATTTTTTAAAGGCTTAAGCCATGCCCGCTGGGAGTTAAAGGTACACACGCAAAAGAGCTGTACTGGAGGAAATGAGTTAAGGCCAGATGTGATGATGTCTATGAATATGCTTATGTATGTATCTGGTCATAAAGACATAAATTGTCTGTAGGTGGTTGTGGACAAGATGAGATGATCTGTGCTGGCTGCAGGATAAAGTGATGGTGAATAACACATCCAAATGCAACATAATTATCCCACAGCTATTCCAAAGAAAACTGGAATAAGTTAGGTTTGTAGCTTAGAGTTTAATGAAGCCTAATTCATAGCTATCTTTCATACTACGACACACTTTAGCACACTTAAATTAAAGCAATGAAACTCAGACTGGACATGTTATTAACAAATTCCACTAATGCAAAAAGTAATTCATAAGGAATTAGCTCATTTGCATCCATAAAATTTGAATTCACAGTATTAATAACAGGTATGGATTTCAAAACATTAGTTCATTTAATAAAACACACGAAATTTCCATTTAAGAAAAAAACAGGTATGTGTATATATACTTATGCATTTCTATGGAATACGTTCAGAACATCTACTCCACAAATAACAAAAAACAAATCACAAAAGATCGACCAAATAATGCTGAACCCTAAAACACTGAATACACTAAAAACAGTGTCTTTGCAGGGGGCTTACCCCCATGTGTGGGATGCATCACTGACATCACCTGCTAATTACATATATAACAATTCCAAGATTGAACTAAGTGAGGAAAGGGTAAAAGAACAGCTTCCACTGTGCCACAATCTCACACAACACACTACAAGCATTTTAATGCTGCTAAAAAAATACAGTAGCAACTAACTTTGAGGTTCCATGTTTTGACCTTATGTGATGGATCATTCATGACTCAGTATTTATGGAGATGATTGATATATATATATATATATATATATATATATATATATATATATATATATATATATATATATATATATATACATATATATATATATATATATATATATGTGTGTGTGTATATATATATATATATATATATATATATATATATATATATATATATATATATATATATATACACACACACATAAAGATAGATAAGTTTGATCAAAATACAAAACATTGAATAAACTCATCTGTGATTGCCATTAACCACCACTAAAATCACTGGAAATAGTAACCACAAATGTAAACCAATAGGTTATATTTGAGATTACCAAAAGTAAAACAAAAATGAATTTTACATGAGGTGGCTTTGCCCCCCACCCAGGAATGAAACATGCTAACTCCAGAGTCATACAATCCTTGAATTATGTAACTCTTGATCTAATGAACTTCAGACAGTTAAATGTATTGCCAATGAAAAACATATATATAGATATATATATATATATATATATATATATATATATATATATATAAAGATAGCTCTCTCTCTCTCTCTCTCTCTATATATATATATATATATATATATATCTTCTTCTTCTTCTTTCGGCTTTATCCCGGTTAGGGGTCGCCACAGCGGATCACCTGTCCGCACATTGAATGGCAGTGGAGTTTTACGGTGTCGAGTTGCCAGCCCGGCGCCCAACCTTCCACAGAAGGCACACTCACACACACACCTAGGGCCAGTTTAGAGTGTCCAATCCACCTGCAGCATGTCTTTGGGATGTGGGAGGAAACCGGAGCACCCGGAGGAAACCCACGCAACCACAGGGAGGACATGCAGACTCCGCACAGAAGGCACCCCAGCCGAGGATCGAACCGGAGAACCTCTTGCTGTGAGGTGGCAATGCTAACCACTGCACCACCGTGGCCGCCCATATATATATATATATATATATATATATATATATATATATATATATATATATATATATTCTATAGATATATATGGATCTGTGTCAGTTGATCTAATTTTCAGAAACTCGGAATTCATATCGGCGAGATTATATGATCAAATTTCCAAAATCTCGAACATTAAAAAAAAAAAACACAAAGAACACAAAAATTTGTCTTTTTTTATGTCCCTGCACCCTCCCACCCCCACACCCCTTGCAGATTACACATTCCAGCTCCAACATCACACTACATTGAGGAAAATGGTAAATTTCTCAGTCCTCACTGTACCGCGATCTCCATTCAAAAGCTTTGAGCTTTTGGAAGTTTGATCATATCGTCTTTCCTATATAATATTTTGAGTTTCTAAAAACTCAATCACCTGATAGGGATCCATGTATATATATATATATATATATATAGAGAGAGAGAGAGAGAGAGAGATAAAATGCATGTGTATGCAAAGAAATGCAGATATATATCAGAAACTAATATAGAAATACAAATATATAATTACATATATATATATATATATATATATATATATATATATATATATATATATATATATAGAGAGAGAGAGAGAGAGAGAGAGAGATGTATGTTTTTATGCATTTTGCATGTGCATACTTACAATATACTGTAAAGATAGTATAATATACATTAATTGTTGCCTAAGGAAATATTTGTAAGATGGCCAAAAATGTTTAAAAATGCACATGTGCATGTAAGCCAGTGCTCATTAATTAATGTAATACTTTTGTAAAATATTCAGTATTTCCAAAATAACTGCTGCATGTACATGTTTGGATAGGGTTGGCCATCACACCCTAGGCAAAAGGGGGGGTAAAGTAGCCACTGAATGACCAACACAGCAGTTACTGCATGCTGCAGAGTTCATACTTTTTATTTTAAAATGTAGAAGGTGTCTTTCTTAAGGGCAATTTATTTGATGCTCAGAAAAAAAACAGGTATGCAAGGCACATTGCAAAGCAGGCAGTTACATCACAAAACTTAAAACAATGCTAAATATGATAGATTTAACCATGGCTGTAACAGACAAGCTTGAGCCAGAAAAATGTTACAGATAGGAGGAAGTCATGACATCCTTTAAATTCTACCTGCAGTAAACACATTTTGGAATTAAATTTTTACTATTTAAGGGAAGCAAGTGTCACAAAATACACACAAAAACTTCCTACTTAGAGGAATTTGCATATAATGTGTAAAGGCATACTGCGGTGATTAATGAATGTAAGCATAGCACAGAGGTATATGAAGACATATATGGTAAGTTAACAAAAATGCACCCTTTTGTTCTTTTTTCTGTAGCTGATGAGGAATTCAGCTATAACAGCTGTCCTGCACAATGAAGACTAGAGATGTTAACCAAGGTTGTGTATGAGTATTTAAACATTAAGCATATAAATGTATAAGATAAGCATTTGGTTCAGTTAAATGTGAAGCAATTCCCCTTTTTTAAATAAGTATTCATTAATAAGTAAATAATCAAAAATAAACGCACAAATAATCTGCTACCATTAAGCCACTGAGGCACAACCTACCTCAGTAGCTTATTGCATATATTTTATTTTTAATGGTTCCTATGTCTTATCTTAAACCCACTTTTTTTAATTCTTACCAGTAACGTAATGCAGAATATATTGTCACTGTGAAATGCACTTCCATTTCATACCTTAAAACTGTTTAGTAGATGCTTAAAAGAAACATTTGCAAATAAGTTTTCTCCAGTTAAAATGTACCACCATTGCATATTATACACCTGCTTTTTATTTGCTAAGTAAGCAATATTAATAAAGTATTTACTAAATTAGCACCAAATTGTGAGTTATTTTACTGTTTCCATTTTGTATGGTTTTCTTCCCTCCCTCTCTCTTTTCTTATTTTCATTATCCATTGTTTTTCATTTCTTTTTTCCTTGTTATCCCATTTATGTTCATTTCGTCACAGGTTCAGAGATCCTAGAAGCAGCCCAACTGCATACCTCCCAGATAATTGAACGTTCACCCTGTACACACCCACGGACAACCTCATAGGTTCAAGGGAGTGGCTCTGGACATCTAGTCACCCTAATGCAGTGCACCTGGTAAGCCATGAAAGCCATGATCTCTGTGACTTGGCAGCGGATGGGGTGTAGCAGGCAAAGGAGAGGTAACTTAGACCCATCAGAGATCTTCTTCAATGAATGCAGGACTCACTACCCCAGTAGGCCCCAACCACCGAGCCACTGATGCTTCCACCCACTCTACATCGGGGTCTTCCACCGCACAGTCATGAGGCAGAGAAAACATTTGAGGTCCTGCAGACCAAGGTGCGCCTTGCAACAATTTCTCATCACCTCCTTCCTTCTTCAATCCTCTGTCATACACCCACTAACCTACTTCCTTTACAAACTACCCTCATATAAAAATTGTTTTAAAAACAGTTGTGTCTATCCCCCACCAAAAATATAGAACCCCTCCTCTCCCAGCTCCTCCAACAAAAGTCTTTTGATGTGTTCCTTCTGTGTATCCCTGTTTGTTAGCTCTCCCATTTTTCTGTCTTCTTTACCTTTTCCTGTTTCATCTTTCAATAAATTAATCAGGATATCCACTTAAGGACACTCCTATAGAAAATGTATAAAATCCCTTTAAATGTCTTAAAACTTATTACAAATAGCTGTGCTGTATGCCGTTTGCATTAAATCTCTGTCAATAATTGTAACTAGCTTGTGCATAGCTGCACTCAGCCAAGGCTAGTGCCTTTAATCCAATGCTATTAAGTGTGGACTCATCTTCTTTGAGTAGCACTCTTAGATTTGAGTATCTGATGCTCTTTATTCTCCTTGGGCACAGAGTGACTGCTTAGTTTGTCTGTCTCACCTTGGATCCTCTCATTTGATTCTATTCTTGCTTCCTATATGTTATATGCCTGTTCTCTTAATTTGTAAGGGTACATCTTTTAACATACCATGTCTGCAAATATTTATTGCTATAGCATCATTGTACAACTTAGTTCCTCCTTCTTCCCATGCAAGTCTATGTTATGTGTGTTGCAGTCTATATTAGCTGCTGGCATGCAACAAATCTCTATGAACGTTTTAATTTTTTATGCTGTACTTCAGCTCTAATATGTTTTTTTCTGTACTTCAGCTGTAATATGTTCTTTCCGATACATTCTTGCATGCATTTCTCTCTTCGGTAGCCCTTCTGACAAAATTTTATGAAAACTTTTTGAAAATGACACTTACTTTTATAGTTCTCACTGGTTTGAAGTTCTGTTTTATACCTTCTTTATTCTGCAGCAGGGCAAACATGTGCAGCTGGTTGAAATAAACCAACAAACTTTATCCATCATAGATATACTTCCTTGCAATGAAAATAATGCATTTTCTTATCTTCATTTCTCATACTGCTTTTAGGGGGCTTGAGATGCATTTATTCACTCACATAGTAAAACATCCCATGAGTAGGGATTTGTTTAGATATTGTGAGTGTAATGGCATAATATGTTTTGTTGCGTCTCAAAACATGCATGTGTTGAGTTGCTGTGATGTAAGTAATTTATTGCCAATGCAGTATAACCAAAAATATGAGTCACTTACACCATAATTCAATAATAATCAAAATTTTAGGTGGCAGAATAATATTTATATTTTTAAAAGGAACAAGTATACATTTCCAAGGGAAGGATTTTTCTTATGAGTGATATAAGGGATAACGGAGTCGCTGTGAAGGTTTGCATTATATTCAAAATTAGTGTCAGATTAACTGCTTTATTTGATAGGCATGTAGATTTGTCTGTGTGTTTTCTGTAGCTTTGATTGTATTAATGGTATATATATTTCATGTGGAATATCATGTCATCCTGATTCTTTGTAAATTTTTTAATATGCTGATTTGTTACTATATATCTAATAATTTGGCTGATTGGGATAAATTGTCCATTTAGTCTTGCTGGGTAGATTTTACTTTGAAATCTTTAAAAAGCAGGATAAGTCAGGAGCATAACTTAATGTGTATGTGGTTTATAATCTAAATAGAGTTTAGTACAATAATTCTAGAAATGTTTCATTATTTATGATATACTTGTGTCTGTTTTTTAGTTGAGGAGTTATATCACCCAATTTTACGATTTTGATTTGTTATTATTTTTGTTTCCGCTTTAGGCAAGGATTTGTTTTGAGAGCATTGCATGCCCATTAGAGTTTATTTTGCATGTTCTGGGTGTGAGGCTTTCTATAAAAAAAACTAGCAGGATGTCTTGCACTGGATTTATGAACATTTATATGACATCAGACAAAACAAGCAATAGATGCATTATTAACACATACTAAGGCCTACAAATATTTTTATGCAGCTGATTATCACCTGCTTGCATCGTAGAAGGAGACAGGCATAATGTCTTGGAGCTCAAGTATTAGTGGTGGTACACGCTGTCCTTACACTGCTTATGACAAGAATGAACATGTGGACTTCAAATGTAGTAGGAAGACTGTACCATTAAACTGTTAATACATCATATGCAAAACATTTCCTTATTCATACTGATGCAGAATGTGTTTTGTGCTTTATGTTTTAGATAACGTTCCCCAAGTTATATTATGAAAATAATAGATAAATGTACTTTTATAACCATGCATTTCTAATTATGTGATGCCCTGAACCTGTAAAGATAATTCTTTATGACAACAGTCTGATGAAATATCTGGTTAAATGATATTAAGACAAAAGTGCTTACTGTGTACATTTTTAGTAACCATTAACAACTATGACTGTTTACATAATAGACAGAAACTTGCCCTTGAATATTGGTTTGAAGTTGCATTTCCCTTCTAAATAATATAATTTCTGGTTTTATTTTGTTTTGTTTTTTCAGCCTGTCTTAACAGTCATATTGTTTAGGCTGAACAGCACCCCCCCACCTGGGAATAAATAGTGACAATATCAAAAGTGAGCAGCTCATTGCTGTATTATTATCAATACTGTTTCACAGATCCTGTTCTGCACTTTGTTTCTTAACTAGAGTTCTTTCTGTGTGGAGTCAGTAGTTCTTTCATATGTCCTCCTACACCCCATAGCTATGATCTCGGGAAACAGTGACTATCCAAATGTTGTAAAGATGTGCATTAGATGTGCATTTTATGCATACTTGTGTGTATTCATCTTGGAGTAAACTGATATCTTCTCCAGTAGTGGTTTCTCAACCTTTTGTCCACTGAGTACTGGAATAAGGTCTCATTCTGATATGACCCTGAAATGAATAAGGTGAAAACATGAGAAACAAAGCATGATTAATTTGACTGGCTGACTGAATAAATTATTGTTAAGTGCTTCTAATGTTATTTTTATTCTAAATGCCCTCTCCATATTTTGAAATAAAAAACAGGTAACTAAGATAATCAAACTTTTGTCACAGCTTAATTCATAACTAGGAAAAAGAAACAATTATTGCAAATAGCATCCACCATACTCTTTACATAGTAAAAATATATTAGATATTTTTTCTATAAACCACGTCTGCTGCAATTCAACATGTATTTTGCATTTTTTTATATCTCAAATATTCCTTTTAGTTCTTGTAAATAATGACTTTTGAATACTAAAGGCTGATTATGTATTTAAAAAGTTTGACCAGTGTCCAAATCCAAACATTGTAATATATATATATATATATATATATATATATATATATATATATATATATATATATATATATATATACATATTAAATTGTGACATTCAGTTATGTCACAAATCATTCATTACAGTTATGTTCAAAGAGATCTTGATTCAGAAAGGTTACCGCATGGTAAAAATCTGGTATACACCTCGCGGCAAGCATTTGCAATTTAGAGACACCTCTACCACAGTGCTGTACTGACAGTCTCAACAGCCTACCACCAATGCTTGTTGTAGTCTGTAAGAGCAAAATTCCAGAAGAATGAACATTCTTACAGACTTGTTTTTCAGCATTGCTTTGCATGTGAGATCACATTACAACAGAGTTTTGGAATTTGCCCTTACAACAGTGTTGTGCAATCTCAAGGTTGATATACAGTGTGTGTGTGTGTGTGTGTGTGTGTGTATATATATATATATATATATATATATATATATATATATATATATATATATATATTTACATATATGGTTTTACTTCAGAATGTCGAGTTGCTGAAAACTCGAACTTCATATGTTCGAGACCATATGATCGAGTTTTCAGAAACTTGAAATTGTGAAGTGAAATAACAAAAAAAATCGAGCACATAGTTTCATGCAAGCCTCCCTGCACCCCCATACCCCCCCTACTTAAATATACCAACTCTGAGATTGTGCTACAGTGGGGAAAAGGGAAATCTCCCATTCCGCACAGTATGCAGAAGCACAGAACAGGAGATCTCCCATTTCCTCGCTATAGTGCGATCATGGAGATGGTATATTTAAGTAGGAAGGGTGCAGGGGGGGCTTGCCCCCCCCCCTGCAGAAACAATGTGTTTTTTTTTTTTGTTTTTTTTTATTCCACTTCTTAATTTCGAGTTACTGAAAACTCCATCATATGGTCTTGACCATATGAAGTTCGGGTTTGCAGTAGGTCTATATTGTGAAGTGGAACTATATATGTCAGGGTGCAAGGGGGCTTGTTCCCCTACAATTTTTTTTTTTTTTATCTTTTTAGATTTAATCTAAAAAGATTGTTCTTTTTGTATTTGCTCTTTTGTGAATTCACAGCATCATGAGGAAATCCATGTGCTCTCCCTCTGGAAACACCTGTAACATGACATGAATTCAATTCAGAGAGTCATTCAGCTACTTAAGTTTATATCAGTTGGCCAAGCTAATGAACAGACTGAAAAGCTTGTATTCAGTCACATTTTCCAATGGGTGAGATCACATTAGAGGTAAGTGCCAGTGGGTTTAGAATATAGGTAGGGGAGGAATGTGCATGTGCATATGTGTGTGGCTGCATGAGTGAGTGACTGCAGAAGGATAAGGGGTCTCAGGTACATGATTGTGTGAGTGTGTGCATGTGTGTGCATGTATGCATGTGTGTGTGTGTGTGCATGTGTGTGCGTGCGTGCGTGTGTGTGTGTGTGTGTGTGTGTGTGTGTGTGTGTGTGTACATGTGTGTTTTCATGTATCTGTTTGTCTGCCTTGGTGTTGAAGTAGAGGGCTAGATAAATGATAGGTAGAGAAGGTGTGTGTGTGTGTGTGTGTGTGTGTGTGTGTGTGTGTGTGTGTGTGTGTGTGTGTGTGTGTGTGTGTGTGTGCGTGTGTGCGTGTGTAAATTTTTGGGGGTGGGCTGTCATGCCTCACATTTTTATCTTATTTTATTTATTTTACATTTGTTAACCAGGCTGGTCTAGCTGGATATATTTCCATTTTCAGTAGAGGCCCGGGGAGAAAAGCTCCAACAATATAGAAAAAAAATTAAAATGTAATTACATGTTAAAAGAAAGGATTGATAAAAAAATACAGCAAGAATTATAACATAATAAAAGTATTTACACTTGAAAAAGCATCAGTAAATAATATATATACTTGGAAAATCAACAATAGAATGTAGCACAGTAAGATACATAAGGAAGTTTTCACTTCTAGTAGAACATTATTCAGCAGTATATAGATTAGAGTTTGAAACAGTGCAAGACTTACTTGCAAGTATAAGAATTTAAAAGTTTTGAAGTTTGTAAGGAATGTGAAATAAAGTACAGAGGTGGGAGAGGGTGGAGGGGGTTGTTAGTCGGGGTTGCTACAGGGGTATAACCAGTGAATTTTGAGGTGTTTTTTAAGTTTTTGTTTAAAGAGAGGCAAGGATGTGATTAGGGTTAGTTCAGTAGGTATCAAGTTCCAGTTTTTTCCTGCTGTGTTAGTAAACAGAGTCACCAGCCATGTTGTTAGATTTTATAATAGTTGCGAGGAGTTTGCTAGAAGAACGTAGGGAATTCAGATTTTTATAGGGGATAAGGAGATTGGAGAGTATAGGGGTAGCGTTGGGTTGATAAAATATTTTGTGGGCAATCGTAAGTTGGGAGATTGTCAGTTGGTTTTGGAATTCAAGCCAGTCTAGTTGCCGAAGATTCAAACAGTGGTGGGTTCTAAAGGGATTGCCAGTGGTAAATCTGGCGATGTTGTTGTAGGAAGTTGCTAGTTTGTTGAAATTATGTTTCTTTAGGTTGGTATAAATGAGTGAGGCATACAGAAGAGTAGAGATTAGATGGGAATGAGCAATTCTGGTTCTGGCTGCTGGAGTTAGGAAAGGTTTTATTTTATATAAGGAGCCTATTTTTCTGTTTACTGTTTTAATGGTGTTATTTATATGGTGATCAAAGGTAAGGTAGTTGTCAATGGTTATTCCTAACAGTTTAGTAATAGAGTCAGGGAATATGACAGTGCCATTATTGGAAGAGACTGAGAAATCTAAGGGGGAGGACTTGGTAGTGGTGGAAAAGAGAAGGAGTTTGTTTTTTTGGCATTAAGGAGGAGACAGCGCTTTGTAAACCATGTTTCTACAGTATTAAAAACTTTTTGAGTAAGCAAATAAAGTTCAGATGGGGAGTTTACTGAGCATACAAGCATTGAATCATCTGCATATTGAATGCAGGTGGCTTGAGGAATTGCTATGTGGAGGTCATTGATAAATAATGAGAAAAGTAGTGGTCCAAGAATAGAGCCTTGAGGGACTCCGAGGGTGACTGGCAGAAAAGATGAAATTTGATTTTCCCAGAGAACTGCCTGTTGCCTGTTGCTGAGGTAGGAGCTGAACCATTTAACAGCTTGAGAGTCAAAGGAAAGGGATTGAAGAATATTGATTAAGAGGGTGTGGTTTACCATGTTGAAAGCTTTTGAAAGGTCGATGAAGAGTGCAGATGAGAGGATGTTTTTATTGCGGTTTCTATTAATGGTATTTGTAAAGGATAAAAGGGCAGTAGTGGTACTATGAGATGGCCTAAAGCCATGTTGGCAGTCTGCTATTATGTTATATTGTAACAGATGATGTAAAAGTTGTTTGTGAATGCATTTTTCTAAAATTTTTGCTAGGGGTGATAAGAGAGCTATAGGCCGGTAGTTTGAGTAGTCATTTGAGTTCCCACCTTTATGTAGGGGAATAATATGGGAGATTTTCCAAATAATTGGAACGGTACCCTCTTTGATTGTTCTATTTATAAGGATAGATATAGGGTGGGCAATTGCTTTGGCTGCTTTTTGGAGATATTGTGATGGTAGTTGGTCAGCAGAAGGAGTACATGGCCTGAGGTTTTGAGTGAATTTATAGATGAGAGTAGTAGAGATGGGTTGTAGTTTAAATGTAGGTAGAG
This sequence comes from Protopterus annectens, assembly GCF_019279795.1. Taxonomy (NCBI): domain Eukaryota; kingdom Metazoa; phylum Chordata; order Ceratodontiformes; family Protopteridae; genus Protopterus; species Protopterus annectens. The sequence continues at coordinate 141,388,344 of NC_056738.1, read as the reverse complement.
AGCCTGATGGGGTAGTGGGAAGGCTTGAATTGTCTGGGATAAGTTGTCTAGCTAGAGATTGTATGGTGTCTGTGAAGAAAGAGTTAAAGGTATTGGCAGTTTGATGGGGGGTATTTGGATCGGTATCAAGTGGGGTAGGTGTTTGAGAGTTGCCTGGGGAAAGGAGTTTATTGATACTAGCCCAAAACATTTGAGGATTATGTTGATGTGTTTGCTGCAGTTTATAGTAGTAGTTCTTTTTATCTGTAAGTATTGCCTTTTTTGTACTATTTCTCAGCTGCTTAAAATTTAGTTGATCAGAGATATTTCTGTTTGCTCTCCACTTAGCCCATGCTTTGTTTCTAAGCAAGATTTGATGTCTGGTTTCATTAGAGAGCCATGGGGCTGGATTGGACTTCATTCTGATGGACCGTTTAGGTGCATGCGTATCTAGGATAGATAGGAATTTAGAGTTAAAATACTTTACAGCCTCTTCAAGTGGAAGGGTTTTTAAAGGTTTCCAGTCACAGGCATTAAGTTCAGTTTGAAATAATTCTAAGTTAAAGTCATCCCTGTACTAATCCTGTAATACTGGGTAGAGGAATACTAGCCACCAGGGATGCTCTTTATATTGTGCTGTAAAGGCACTTAAAAAGATAACAGAACAATATTTTGCAGCACAAGTGATGTAGGGAGGGCTAGCACTAAGCACCAGTGATGCATTTTACATAATGCCATACAGGCACTTAAAAAGATAACAGAACAATGTTTTGCAGCATTGTATTTATTTACATTTGTTGACCGGGAATGTCTGACTGGACGCAGGTCCATTTTCAGCAGAGGCCCGGGGAGAAAAGCTCCACAAATTAAAATATTACAGACATAGTTACAGATGAAGAATCCTAGCAATTAAAATATTACAACCATAGTTACAGATGAAGAACATAGTACATTCAGTAGATACCTAGCATCTGTTCCATCCACGAAGTCATAGTAGTTATTAACAATTGTTATAATAAGAAGTTACTGCCATATAATAAGTAGATAGGCATGGAAGTATCAGAACTTGCTGAAATCAAAGGTAGTTTATGGGGTGGAAGAGTGGTAGAGGGTAGATGGAGTGGGAAAAGTTAGAGGGGAGAGTTACAAGGGCATAGCCAGCATATTTTTAGGTGCGCTTTAAGTAAAGCTTTGAAGTGGGTGCATGATGGTACAGAGGTTATTGTGAGGGGGAGGGTGTTCCATAATTTGGCTATAGCACTGGAGAATAGTGCTTCTCCAGCAGTGTTATTGGCTCTAGTAACCTGCAATTGATTTTTGTTGCTGGATCGTAGTGGTCTGGTGGTGAGATAGGGTTGGAGTAGATACTGGAGGGATGGGACCTTTAGAGGATGGTTTACCAGTTTGTGGGTGAGTGTGAGTTGATATCATTGAAAGAGGTGAGGGAGTTCTAGCCAGCCTAGTGATAGAATGCGAATTTGGCGATTTTGCTGTAGCAGGTCTCGAGTTTATTTAGATCGCATTGCCTTAGGTTGGTATATATTGGAAAGGTATAAAGTAGGGTGGAGATAAGGTGCGAATTTGCAGCTGAAATCCTAGCTGCTTTGATGAGGAGTTGCTTATTTCTGTATAAGGCTCCTAGTTTTTTGTGGACTTTTTTTATGGTCATGGATATGTGAATATCAAATTTGAGATTGTCAATTTCAACTCCTAGCAATTTGGTGTGATCTGTTGGGTGGATAGTGGTGTTGTCTTTTGCTGTGATGTTAAAGTGAGAGTTGTTTTGGGTATGTTTGGTGGGTTCAAAGATGAGGAGTTTAGTTTTGTTTGGGTTGAGTATTAACTGGGCACCGGATAGCCAAGTTTCAACAGAGGAAAAGGCATCCTGTGTGACCTTTTGCAGTTCGGGTAGGGACTGGGCTGAGCAGATGATGGTTGAGTCATCTGCATATTGTATGAGTGTGCCATGTTTGGTGGCAGAAGCTAGATTATTGGTGAAAATAGAGAAGAGTAGGGGTTCAAGGATGGATCCTTGGGGAACACCAATAGAGACAGGTAGTTGGGGAGATATGTCATTCTGCCATACAACTGATTGCTGGCGGTCAGACAGGTAACTCTGAAACCAGTTGGTGACTGATTGAGAGAAGGATAGGTTATTGAGTACAGAGATGAGTTGTTTGTGTGGGACCATGTCAAATGCTTTAGATAGGTCTAGGAAAGTAGCAGAGGAGAGATGGCCATTGTTTTTATGGAGAAGGATAGTGTTAGTAAAAGAGAGTAAGGCAGAGGTGGTGCTATGGTTTGGTCGGAAACCATGTTGAGTATTAGAAAGGAGGTTGTTAGTAAGGAGGTAGTCTGAGATTTGAGAGTGAATGCTTCTCTCTAGTATTTTGGAGAGTGGAGATAGAATCGCTATGGGGCAGTAGTTGGTTAGTTCTGTGGAGGGGCCGCCTTTGTGAAGGGGAATTATGTGTGATATTTTCCATAGTGTAGGGACGTAGCATTCTGACAGAGATCGGTTAATCAAGATGGATACTGGGTAGGCTAGGGAGTCAGCTGCAATTTGTAGGAATTCACTTGGGAGGTTGTCTTCTGCTAATTTTGTGGGTTTAAGTTTAGTTAAGAGTTTTCTTATGTTGGAGGTAGGACTGTGAGAAAATGAGAAGAGTGTGGGGAGATTACTGGGTGAAGGTATGGGGTGTAGGGGAGGGGGTTGTGTTGTCTACCTAGTGATAGTATGGTTTGTGTGAAGTGTGTGTTGAATGAGGTAGCAATATTTTCTGAGGAGTGAGGAATGTTAGGTGTAGGGGTATTGATTTTACCTGGGTGGAGGATGGAGTTTATGGAGGACCAGAATTGTTTGGGGTTGTGTTGGGAGGAGTTCAGGGCAGACTGATAGTATTGAATTTTGTCCTCCTTTATTAGCTTTTTGACTCTATTGCGTAGTTCTAGGAATTTCTGTCTAGCTGAGGGGGTTTTGGTTTTGCACCAGTGTTCCCAGGCTTTAGCTCTGTTTTTCATTTCTGACCTAGTGGTTTTCTGTAGCCATGGGGAGGGTTGGGCTTTGGTTCTGGTAAGTCTTATAGGGGTGTGGTTATTTAGGATGCTTAGGAAGGTAGTATTGAAAAATTGGACTGCGTCATCTAGGCTGAGGTAATTTAGAGGGTGCCAGTTACAAAAGACATATGGTGGTGGAACACTAGATACCAGGGACACTCTGTATATTGTGCCCTAAAGACACTTAAAATACTCAAGCCCTGTATCATTAGTATTCACAAAAGATCTTAGCCCCCTGCAGTGCCAATAGACTCCAAGGATCCTCTTACTTATTACCTTGTCTTGGGGGAAGAAAGTTAAAGTTAAAGGGGGGAGTCTTGAACCAAGCACCCTCAGCAGATAACCAGTTCCATAGAAGTGTTTTAATTTGCTTCACCACCTTTAAATGTTCTGTAAACTCAGAGACAGATAAAATGTATGTGTGTGTGTGTGTGTGTGTGTGTGTGTGTGTGTGTGTGTGTGTGTGTGTGTGTGTGTGTGTGTGTGTGTGTGTGTGCGTGTGCGTGTGTGTGCTAGTGTGTTTGTGCATGTGTGTAGGAGAGAATATCAGAGGATGTCTGAGCCAATGTAATTAATGTAGGAGCTGCCAATAGTGACTACCATAGGAAAATGCTGATTTGCACTGGTGATAATTACTTGTCAGTCAGAGAGATGAATATTAGCTGATAATGAGATCTTACCTCATTGTGGCTAATGTGACTCTGAATTGCTTTTACCACAGTTGCTAAAACTCTTTTGGCCACAGCTATTACAGCTGATAGTGGGGTTCTTTCTAAATCCTTGAGCATGTTTCTACTCTATCCCAACATTCATGTTTTAAACAAGAAATTAATATTGTTTTAAGGTAAAAAAATGAAAATAAATATAGTATGTGTATATATATATATATATATATATATATATATATATATATATATATATATATATATATATATATATATATATATATAAATACCATGGATATTTTGCACTGTTTTTCAATCCAAGATGAAATAAAACTTTTTTACATAACAAAATGAGTTATATGTTTCTTGTGATGATATCCTCCAAGCATGCTACATTTTACTGCTCTGCATCAAGAGAAATGGACATATGTGGCCATTTTGGTTCATAAATATTGAAAGGCTTTAAAGTTAAGAGCATTCACTGAACTCTAACAATGCAGCCTCATAATTATGAAGAATTTCAGAAACAAATCCAACATACCAATGAATCAGTTCATTCATACACCTCATGAATGTAACTTTTCATTTTTTAAATATGAACAAACACCTTGCATCCTTATTAGTGAGCAGTCCAAACCAAATAGATGTTTTGTAATAAAGCATTCAGAATACAAAATAATATTCATATAATAATAATAATAATAATTATTATTATTATTATTATTATTATTATTTACTGCAGTTACATAAAACTGGATGTGTGCGTGGCTATGAAACTGCACACAGTAAAAAGTGCTTATCTAGGGTATGACACTAGGTTTTGTACAATAATATCTTGAATGTATTATCATCTATGAAACATTGAAAAAAAAGTGTTTCTTATTTATCAACATGGTGCGGCTAAATGTATATTCACTGCAACCAACAGAAGTAGGTGCATGCAGTTAGAGAGAGAGTAAAATGCCCAAATGTCAGGTGACTTACTGATGCAGTCATAGCATAACTGGAATTATACAATGAAAGGCAGTTAATAATCCAAAAGAGCACATGCTGATTGGCCAGATCAGTCAGCTTGCCCATTGTAAATTTATCATTCCCCACAGAAAAGAAGCCCAGCTATAAAAATAGCTTTCTCCATGGCCCTAAGCAGATCTTAAGATGTATTAGGATCCATGTAGGTGATAGTGGTGATACTTCTATTTTTCTGCACAGCTACCAACCACTAAGAATTACAGCTACTACATTTCTGTGTTAAAAAGTGCAGTGTATAATAGAAATAATTCACTCTTGTGTATGGGTAATGCAGAATTAAAAAGAAGTTATGTCTTACCACAACGTTCTATCTGTGTTGTTAATCTTCATCCATTCATCACTGATGGGAATCGGTTCTGCCCTCGGGAACCATGCTGGCCATATATCAAGCTTGCGCCAGCCAAAAACTCTCAAGCTAAGCTTTTACCCATGATGGTCTTCTCCCTGTTACCTCATATCACGTTTGTCCTTTATCAGTAAAGCAGAGGCATTTTCTGCACAAGTGCCCTAAGACAGCACTTGGACCCAAAGTATTCCCCAGGAGTCTTTGGAGGGGGAAGGAGGGTGGGACGTGATGAATGGATGAAGATCAACAACACAGATTGAATGTTATGGTAAGACATAACTTCTTTATCTAATGTTGTTAATCTTCATCCCATTTATCACTGATGGGACAGAGTCCCAGCTATCTTTGTTCCCTGCGCAGCCCTCATGGAAGAATATTCCTGAGCACCATACAGCCGAAGGACTCTGCCCCTGGAGACCAGATCCAGTTTGTAATGAGTAATAAATGTATGAGGAGAAGCCCAAGTTGCTGCTGCACATATATCATCCATGGAGGCTCTAGAATGAAAGGCTACAGAAACTGCCATTGACCTGGTAGAGTGGGCTTTGATTTTCTGAGGTATAGGTTTTTTCTCATGATGATAAATGTGAAGTATGCAATCTCTAAACCATTTAGATAAGGTTACTTTAGAAACAGAACTTCCCTTTCTAGGGCCAGCAAAGGAAATTAATAGTTGGTCTGATTTTCGCATTGTCTTAGTCCTGTCCAGGTAAAATCTCAATTGTCTATGTACATCCAAAGAATGCAGACAGTATTCCACTTTGTTAGTGAAATTCTGGAAAAATACTGGGAGGTCAATAGTTTGATTGATGGCAAAATCCAAAATGACTTTGGGGAGAAAGGTAGGGTTTTTCAGAGTGATACTCTGCCCTTATGAAAGATGAGATAGGGCCGATTAATACATAGAGCGTGGAGCTCTGAAATGCATCTAGCTGATGTGATGGTGACTAGAAAAAGTGACTTCCTTGATAAGAATTTGATGTCACATTTTGCTACAGGCTCGAAGGGTCTTGAGTCAAAGACTGAAGAACTAAAGTGAGGTTCCATGGTTCAATGGGTTGTTTCATAGGTGGTCTGATGTGAGAGACTTCCTTCGGAAAGGTTTTGCATAAATGGCGAGTAATCAGAGGAGAGTTTACAAAACTGCTATGAAAGTTTGAAATAGCAGCTAGATGAACTCTTATGGTAGAAGCTGCAGCTCCATTTTTGAAAAATGTTGATAAATGGTGAAGGACTACAGTAACTGGGACCAAGAAAGGATCTAGATTTCTTTTCTTAGACCAAATAGAGAATCTGTTCTATTTGTCTAGATAGAGTTTTCTGGTGAATAGTTTGTGTAAGGCCAGAACAATTTCACATACTGGAGAAGAAAGGTTATCCTGCCTAGTGATTAACCATAGTGTTAAAACCAAGCTGTCAGCTTGAGACTGGTGAGGTTTGGATAACTCAGCCCCTGAGGGTCAGAGATCAGGTCTGGAGATGGATCCAGAACCCATGGTCAGCATAACAGGTGAGGCTGGAGGAAGAGGAACCATACCTGTTGAGGCCAATAAGGTGCTATAATTTTCACTTTGCTTTTTAACCAAAGTGCTTTCTTCAAAAATTGGGGAATCAGAGGAATGTGGGGATAGGCAAACAGAAGTCCCATGGGCCAATCGTGGATCACAGCATCCCTTGGGGACTCCCCCTGCGGGAGAATTAGGGCAAGGTAGCTGCTGCATTTGTGGTTTGACGGAGAGGCGAATAGGTCACAGCAAGGCTAGTCCCAGCAGCTGAAAATGTTTGCTGCTGTGTTGGGGTTGAGGGACCACTCATGAGGCAGGAGAATACATCTGCTCAGGTTGTCCACAATCATGTTGGAATCCCCCGGGATATTTGTTGCTATCAGAAAGCGGTCGGAAGCTATCGCCCACTGCCAAATTCTCATGGCCTTTCAACATAAGGGGTAAGACTTGGTTCCTCCCTGTTTGTTGATATACCAGACTACCAACATGTTGTCTGATTCAATTGCAATCATCCCAGAAGGAAGAACAGATTGGAAAGCTTGCAACGCTAAAAGCACTGCCCTCAGTTCTAGAACATTGATATGCAAGTTGGCCTCTGTTGTGGACCGTGTGCCTTGGACTGTCATACCCTGAAAATGCCACCCCACCCTATCAGGGAAGCATCTGTGGTTACAGTGGCCTTGGGTTGAGAGGGGTGGAAAGGGCGGCTTTCAAAGTTCTGTCTCTCCACCAAAGCAGGTCCTGTTTGCAATGATTGGTTATTAGTACCTGAAAACTGAGAGGGTGATGTTTTGGGAACTATTGAGATAAAAGAAGCCACTTAAGTATCCTCATATGAAGTTTTTTGAGAGGCACTACTGGTATAACAGCTGCCATGGATCCTAGGAGTTGAAGGACTTCCCATGCTGAAGCTTTGTTTTGGCAGAGTATCACCCAGAGCTGAAGTCTCGGTCTTTGTAATCTGTGATGTGGGAGATATACTAGACAGGAGCGAGTGTCGAAAATTGCTCTTATGAATGCTATGAACTGGGTCGGAGTAAGATTGGATTCCTCACAATTTATCGCAATTCCCAATAGTCTCACTAGGAAAGAGTGTATTTCAAGGCTGTTATCAATTGATGCTTGGTGGGAGTGGTAATGAGTCAATCGTCCAAATATGGAAACACCCAGAATCCTTGCAGCCTCAAGTGAGCTGTGACTACTGCCATGCACTTGGTGAAAACTCCATTTTGATGTGGTAATATGCATCCTGGAGATGCATGGAGCACTTCCAATTGCCGTTTCCCAGAAATGGGAGAATGGACTGAACCGTGACCATCCAGAATTTCGTTTGGGTGACAGACTTGTTTAAATTGCTAAGATCCAAAATTGGTCTCCAGTCCCCTGTCTTTTTTTGGCACCAAAAAGAACCTTGAGTAGAATTCGGATCTGCATTGGTCTGGTGGGACTACTGTTTGGGAGACTCTTTTTTGACACAGCTTTTTTATTTCTATAGCTGCTTCTTCCCTTTGACTGGGTGGAACATTGGGAAGTCTTGTATGGGGTTTTGGGTAAACATTGAGGGAAATAGTGTAGCCTCTGGTCATAATCCTCTGCACCCAGTGGTCAGTAGTTATTGATTGCCAGGCAGCATGGTGCAGAAAGAAACGTCCCCCGACTGCTTCCACAAAAAAGCAATCGGGCCACTCTTCAGGAGCACTGATAGGACTGTCCAAAGAAGGAATCTCTGGGTCCCTGGTTACATGGACCCACTCTGCTTTGGTAGGGGCATCTTCCAGAAGAATTACCCCCTCTGTCTCTGGGGATATACTCACCACTTGTGTCATGAAAAGGACCCTAAGACTTTTTGTGCCACGACTTTCCACTCCTCTGGTTCCTGGAGAAGGAATGCTGCAGGGTGGAAATGCATACACCTATGGTCTTGCTGTCCTTTTCACACCTGGCTAGAGTGTCTTTCACTTAAGGGCCGAACAGGGAAGACACTTCAACTTTCAACTTAAAAGGGTCTGCGAAATCACAAAGGTGCATCCAGGCATGCTGTCTCATAACTATGCCTGAACCTGCAGCTCTGGCCACCCCTTCAGTTGCATGTGATATTAACCTCATGGATGAGTTAGAGATGGATTCCAGGGTTGTGAGCTGCAAGGCAACTTTGTCACTTATCATGTCAGACACCTGTCCTGAGAGAGTTCCACAGAGTTCAGCGAATAAGTCTCTTTAGATCCTCATAAAACATGCCAAATAGTTCAAGGACCATATAGAAAAAGTTGATGATGTAAACACTTGCTTTCCCAATCTGTCCACCACCTGGGACTCTCTGTTGGGCAGGTAAACAGTCTGACTCTCTTTATCGAGTTCCTTTTTTGTGGCCACCACCATAGCATCAACTGGTAAACCCTTAGACCAATGAGGGCTCACCTCAGGAGAGGATAGAATGTTATCTGGTTTCCTAGGGATCAGCTCCACAGAATCAGGATTCTTCCAAGTGCTCCACCATGAGTTGAACTAATTTGTCTGCAGACTAAGTCACCCAAGAGGTTGATGGTCGGGCACAGAAAGCCTGCAGAAAGATAGACTCCTCAGAGGAAGGATTGGTGGACTTTCAGTCACCTCTCAGAAGGTGACCGTGGGGACCCTTCCCCTTCACCATAGTCCGTATCCTCAGTCAGAGACTTCACAGGAGAGTCTACATGCTTCTTCTTGCATGGCTTCTTTGGTGGAGGCTCCTCAGTGGGGGCTTCTGAGGAAGACTCGGAAGAAGGGGCCCCCTGCAATAGGATCTTCTGTGGCTCTCATGCCCGATGTGCCCGGGGTGGTGGCTTGTGTCAGCTGCAGCTCAGGGGGTTTCTGGGGTTCCAACATCAGAGGAATGCTTCCTGAAGCAAGTGCTCTCTCCATCACCCAGAAAGTGAGTCCTCCTGAAGAGGGATGGGAGCCCAGAACTGAGAAAGATAACCTCGGAACTGGGGTCACACTCTGCTCTGCTGAACCCACCTCTGAGGAGGGAGCCTCAAGAAGAATCAGAGCTGACAGAGCCCCCGGCACTGTAGACAGAACTGTAGATGCTGTTGGAACCATACTCAGTGCAGAAGACCCATGACCCAATCCTGAGGGTGAAGAAGGTTAAATTCCGACGATACCAAAGATGAAAGAGCCAGTCCCGAGGCCATAGTGAGGTCCACTACTGGCACTGAGACAGAGGGTTCCAAGAAGGACGTCAGAGCTAGAGACTTTGAAACCTATAAGGTCAAAGGAGGAAAGTAAGTTGGAGTCCTTGGAGATACAGTCCCAGGTCTGGCAAGTGGATGGATCTTGGATGGAGTGGGAATACCCTATCTGTCAGCAAGTGATCCACAAGGCACACCACATCAAGTTCTGAAAGGCTCCTGGTGGATCTAGTGGATATCCCCAATGGGGAGTCAGGACACTCTAGGAAGGGACTATATATTTGTCCTAGAATGGGGTCCACCAATGGGGAGTATTGGGTCCATGCACTGACGTCCAATGACACTTTTGTCTCTAGTTTGAAGACAGGGAGCAGTGGAGTTAGTATTGGAGTGATCGGTACTGTAGATGGAGTTGGTGCCAAAAGGGCAGTCGGTACCGTAGAAGGCAAAGGTGGCTCAGACACTAGATGAGTCAAAGTAATCGGAACCAAAGATGTACTTGGAGCTGTAGTGGCACTCAGTGCTGAAAAGGAGGGAGCAGTTATCAGAGCAACAAATGTCAGTACCGTGGACAAAGTCAGTGCTGAAACAGGTGCCGAAGGTGGTACAACAGTTGATGGAACCAGGGAAGGTGCCATGGTGACAGGCCTAGGTTCCAGAGACATTTTAGGTAGTTTTCTCTTAGTAAGCTTACCCAGGTCACCAGAGGGTGAAGAGGGTACAGAATGTGGTCTTTTCCTGTCTTTTCTGGGAGGGGGGAGCCCTCCATTGCAGAAAGAGCCTCTGTAAAGGGGGTCTTTAGGAGGCCCTTCAGGATCAACTTGTTTTTCTGTTCATTTAATGTGCGCTGACTGAAACCTTTACAAATAGAATATGGGGGCTGCACTAAGAGATGGGGCACCCCCAAGCAATATACACAATCATCATGTAAGTCACTGTTAGGCATTTTCCTACTACAATTATGACATTGTTTGAAACCAGAAATAACTTTCTTCTCAGATATAATGACAAACCCAGAAAAACTCACAAACTCACAGGCTGAAAAGAAAAGGGAAGAGGTATATATATATATATATATATGAGAGAAAGAAAGAAATACCAGTGATGGAATTAAAGAAATACTCCAAGGGGTAGAGAGAAAGGCTGTACCACCAACGGTACCAAGACTACAAACAGGTATTAAGAAAAGGGTTAAAAGGTTTAGCAGTAGAGTTTGAACAGTAAGGGTGTGTAGAAAAAACAGAAAGAAAAGGAATAAAACACTCACTGAAGAACAAAAGACAGTAAAAAAAGGCAAAATAGTTGATCTTAGCTTGAGAGCTGGCTTGAATGCTTCTTTACAGTGACACAGCAAATGAGATCTGGGGTAACAGGGAGAAGGGTATCATGGGTAAAAGCTTAGCTCGAGAGTTTTTGATGGCGCAAGCTTGATATATGGCTGGCATGGTTCCAAGGACGGAACTGATTCCCAGTAGTGATGCATGGGATGAAGATTAACATCAGATCCATGGTTAGCTTGGTTTAATCACTCAGGCTTTGCCCTCATTATCAAAACACTCCATCTACTGGGAAATCCTGTGTTATCCACAAACATAGTTATGGATTATTCCTAAATTATATTTATTATTATTATTTGCTTACTGTGGTGGTGCCCTAATTAAGACTGACCATTTTCAGGCACTACTCAGGTGAATAAAGAGATGTTCACAACTTGTATAACAGTAATATTTTGGAAAGCCTCGATATGAGGCTCAGCTGAGGTGTTTCCTTTTATCTCTCTCAATTCTTTATATTATTTCATAAATATAAATGCCTCTGCTACTGTGTGACTGCAATGAATGTATGTGTGTGGCTAATGGGTTGTGCAATGAGAAAAAAATAATGTATTCCTGGACAAACCCATGTCTTATTTACCACAGTTCTCATTTTCTTCATGGGTTCATAGGTAGGTACTAGGCTATTGGCCCTAGGGCCTATATAAGCCTAGCCAAAAAGGTACCCTGGCTTTCACCACCCAAGAAAATTATTTTCTTGTGCCCCTGTCGAGCAGAGCCACAGAGGTGATCCCCGGGGTGAATTTCCTATCTCCCATCCAATCATCAAAATTTTTCTTGAAGCGTGCTAATGTTTGTTTGATATAGATAGTAGTTTGTTCCAGAGTATGGGAAATCTCTGGGACAGGAATCTATCCCTCCAGCATGTTCTGTTTATTGTGGTTACAAGGTTAAGGTCCCTAGAGCATGTAGCTCAGAGGGATTAGGATTTCGTTAAGTGGAGCATGTGCAACAGCTCTGGGTTTGACATAGCTATGTATGTTAGGCAGAGATCGCCTCTGAATAGGCGATATGCGATGGAGTAAAGCTGGAGTTTTTTGAGACGGTCTGCATAAGGCATCTGTTTGAGGCCAGTAATCCTCTTTGTGAGGTGTTTCTGCGGCCTTTCCAGTTGTTGTAGATGTCTTGTGAGATACATACCTAAAGGGGCATTGTACTCTATAGTGGGTCTAATGAGTGACGAGTAGAGGGGAACAATGACCTCTTTTTTCCTGGATGAGAAATATTTTGTGATGAGGTGTGGCACATAGAAGGATTTCCTGACTACTGTGATGATGTGATTATCAAAGGAGAGACTACTGTCCACCTGTGTCCCAAGGTCTCTTATCACACTTTCGGTGTTAAGTAGACTACCACCTATGTGGTAGCTCATGGGTACAGAGTTTTTACCAAAGGGGATGACAATGCACTTTTTGGCACTGAGCTTGAGGCCATGGCTTTGACACCAGGCATCTCTCTCCATGAGGCCCTTTTGTAGGATGTCCACATCGTTAGGAATTTTTATTATGGCTCCTAGTTTGCAGTCATCTGCAAACTTCATTAGCCAAAGACCTTCTGTGTTAGCCTGTACTTCAGAAAAGTAGATACCAAACAGAAGAGGACCAAGGACTGAACCCTTTGGTACTTGTCACTGGTCTGAAGTCGGATTTGGAGTCTGCTACTTCCACAGCATGGGTTCTGTCAGTGAGCCAGTTGGCAACCCATCTTGTGACATAGGGATTTATACCTAGTTTAGTGAGTTCAGCTATAATTCCAGAGTGGGGGATGGTGCCAAAAGCCTTGGTGAGATAGGCTGTGTGAACTATCTTACTCTCATCTACGGCTTTGGTGACTGCTTCAAAGAAGTCTATCAGGTTTAGGAGACATGATCTGCATTTACAAACCCGAACTGGGTGGGGTTCAGATTTTGGAGATTACCAATGTTTTTATTTATAAGTTCCATGATGATACGTTCCATGGCCTTGCAGACCAGGCTCATTAGGCTAATGGGGTGGTAGTTCCCAAGGTCCGTGGTGGCTCCCCCTTTGTGGAGTGGGATAACCGTTACTGTGTGCCATTCAGTGGGCACAAAGCCTGAGGTGAGGCTATGATTGAACATGGTGTTTAGGTGGGGTGCTAGTTCATTCTGCAGTTCATGTAGAACACAACCTGGGATGTTGCCAGGTCCCATGAATGCTGTGTTCTTGGCTTTGGAGAGTGTGGTTTTTACCTGTGCAGCCATGCTTACAGGAACTCTGCATTCTTCCGATATAGAGACGGGCCTTTTAGGGGGTGGGAGGGGGGTAAAGTTAGCACTGAACCTATCTGCCAGGATGTTGGCAATATCAGTTGGTTCTGTATATTTAGTGCCATTGTGCTGTAACTCAGAGCAGATCTGAGTGTTGCCATTGATACTATTGACATAGCTATAGAATGCTTTATGGTTGCCTTTAGAATCAGTGGCGATTTTGTTTTCGTAACTAGCTTTGGAGGATTTTATTAGGGATCTTAGCTTCTTACTGAGGCTGATCAGGGAGTTACTCCAATCATGGGATTTTACTCTTTTTTTGCAACAGTTTCTTTCTTCTGTTGTAGAGTTTGTTTATGGCAGGGGACCACCAGATTGGCTTCCTTTTTTTTGGAGGATAGCATCTTGTTTCTGTTAGGGATAGCATGATCCATGCACTCATGTAAGTGCTTATAAAGTGCATTTGTGTAGGATTCAGCAGTCGTACTTCTATTGTCCATCTGCATGGGTGTCATGAAGTTTGCCACTTCTGTCTTGAGAAGTGTGAAGTTGGCTTTGGAGAAATTTTTTACTGTGGTTTCCCTAATGGGGGCGGGGGCGGGATGTGGATGTCTAGGGTGATTAGACTGTGGTCAGATCTGACCAACGAGGAATTGACCTCTGGTGTGGATCACCAGTCTCCCATATTGGTAATGACCAGGTCTAGAATATTGCTGCCCCTGGTGGGGGTGTGGATAAGTTGATCCAAGGCATTGGAATTTATGAATTCCAGAAAACGTTGAACAAAAGAGTTGGTACATGAGTAGTTTTCCCAGTTAATGGTGGGGTAGTTGAAATCACCCATTATTAGGGTGTTGGGTTGTACCCTAATATTTTCCAGTGTATCAAGAAATGAGGACTGGGAATCCTGGGGCATGGTGGGGGATCTGTAGCAAGTTACAATTTGGATTGCGGTCTTGACCAGAGTTAGTTGCACTTGGATAATCTCAGATGCATTATGTTGAGCAACTAGCTTGAAGGTATGGATATCCTTAATGAATATGGACACTCCTCTGCCTTTAGTGTTTCGGTCCAGGTAAGGTGGCCGAAAGGTGTGGTATGAATTATAGCCTGGTATTGCAAGGGTGCTCTCTGGAGCCTTGAACCAGTTCTCTGTCACTGCACAGATGTTGATGTTCTCCATTTTAAGGAGTCCCTCAAGTGAATGCATTTTGAGGTTTAGACTTTTAGCATTGAGTAGCATTACTCTCAGATTTTGCTTGCTTGTACCTGTTAAGGTGGTGAATTTGTCATTTGAACCTTGCCTAAAAAAGGCACTATAGGGGTGGCAAGAGCCTTAGCCAGTATCAGGAATCCCAAGGGTGACAGGTGCAGGCCATCTCTGAAGGTCAGAATTCAAATTCCTGAGGGGGAATGTATTCCTTTTTTTCCTGTTCTTGTGTGCTTCATAAATAAGCATGCTTCATTTCTATATAACTGAAATGAAAAAAATGTTTAAAAGTAAAATGCTGTGGAATCCCTGACTCATCTATCAGCTCAAACCTTCTCTCTTTTGCTTCTCTTCAACACTTTCTTTTACGTTCATTACTTCCTTCCTTCTTCACCACCTGTCCTCCTTCTTCCAGTTTATGACCTTCCTCTCCAACTTGCATTTTTCCTCCCAACTTACCATACTCCTCCCAACTTATCATCCTGCTTCCCAACTTTCCACCCTCATCTCCAACTTGCCATCCTCCTCCCAAGTTGCCACCCTTCTCCCTAACTTACCATATTTCTCCCATCTTACCATCCTCTTCACTAGTTTAGCATCTTTCTCTGAACTTACCATCCCCCAACTTATATCCTCTTCCTAAACTTACCATCCTGCTCCGTTTACCCTCATACTCCAACTTACCTTGTACTCCAACTTACCATTGTCCTCCGCAACTTACCATTCTCCTCCCCAACTTACCATTCTCCTCCCCAACTTGCCGTTCTCCTCCCCAACTTACCATTGTCCTCCCCAACTTGCCATTGTCCTTCCCAACTTGCCATTCTCCTCCCCAACTTGCCATTAATTGCCATTGTCCTCCCCAACTGGCCATTGTCCTCCCCAACTTATCATTGTCCTCCACAACTTAACCATTGTCCTCCACAAATTACCATTGTCCTCCTCAACTTACAATTGTCCTCCACAAATTACCCTTGTCCTCCCCAACTTACCATTGTCCTCCCCAACTTACCATTGTCCTCCACAAATTACCATTGTCCTCCCCAACTTACCATTGTCTTCCACAACTTATCATTGTCCTCCACAAATTACCAGCTCCATGCTTTCACTATCTTACTTGGGTCTGACATTTCTACTGATGACTTTATAATACTGTAAACATATAATTGCACTGTTTTCTTTTATACTTACTGTATTTATATTGGCTTTACAATCTATTTGCTATGGCTTAATTTAAGATAGCTGCAATCATTTATACCTCTTTTTTTCTCATATATTTGATTCCTAACTTATTTTACATCTGCAGTACTCATCTGGGTCATTGCTCAGAAGGAATTTGGATCACTTTCTTACTGTTAACAGGTAATATTCATCAATCCACCCTCAACCTCTTTTTTCCATTTTACAAGTGGGGTCAGGGTGTCACTTCAACAGTGAAAATCATCTCAAGCTAAGATTTACACCACTGGGTGGCTAGTTCTGCCATGGTAGATCATCCGTACTACTCCCTTGCACACACACTAGCACCTATGGCCAACTTAGAGTGTCTAATCCAACTACTACATGTCATTGGAATGTGGGAAGAAACTGGAGCACCCAGAGGAAATGCATGCAACCTCAAGGAGGACATGCAGACCACACAGAAGGCACCCCAGCCAAGAATCGAACCAAAGAACCTCTTACTGTGAGGTAACATTGCTAACTGCTGCACCACTGTAGTATATATAAATTAAATAAATGTGATTCAGGATGAGCCCATTTTAGTGTTGTCTCAGTGATGCCACCAACAATGGAAGAAGATCACTATTCCTGAAAGCATTTCTTCACATCTCAGTTTGCTGTTGCTAATGCTTTAGTCAGTTTGTACCGCCTCATACAATTTTACAGCTGACGCTACTAAGCAATTTCTGTGAATCCAAAATTAATTTAAAACTAAATAGCATTGTTCCTATTTTTAAGTATTTCATTTAGTGTTATTTTGTTAAAATATAATTTCAAAGGACATTTTTTTCTCTTAAACCAAAAGATAAGCAGTAGAAATAACTACTAATGAAGTAAGTAATTTAATTACAAGAATTAACTAACTAAACACTTCAGAAGGTATTAAAATCAGCAGCAACCGAAGAACAAAGAAATTTGGAACATTGCCGCAAATAAAGCAGTTCCTTACCCTTAGTGCTGCAGTATCAACCTGTAAGGAAATTTTCTACTTATTACCTTTGACCTTGGAATTCAATGAAAAAAATGAACTAAACAAGTGAGAGCAAACTTAAAGCAAAATATGCAACACAATTCTCCTTGTAAATGAACCTCACACTATCTTTGTCTAAAGCACAGACAAGCAGAGAATTCAACAGAATTGTGAATTTATTAAAATAAAATAATCCACCCAGAATGCTGATTTTTTTTTTTATCTCAACAATCAGTAAATCATTAAAGCTGTATGACATGAGGTCACAAAATATTCAGCATATGTATTACTCATCTTTGAAATGAGCTGCCTGCTTCCCAGCTGCTAGCCCTAATACAAAACCAGTTTCACTCATTTCTCAAAAATCAGCAGAAATCTAAAACTACCTAGTCATGTACAACAAAGACTTAACATATTTCTCTGTTCAGAACTAAGCAAAATTTGGTAAGGAGGCTGGAACAATATTCTGCCTCGACAAATGTCAAACATGCTTATTTCTTTTTTCCTGTACCTTAAACACCATTGTTATACTTGAATGTAAGTACATGAGCTGTGGCTAATTGTGTATGGTCTGTTTTACTGTCAATTATTATACATTTTATGCTTGATCTAAAATATAAGTATGTGTAAATAAATCTGAAAACAATTTAGCATTTTTCACCAATTTTTCTGACATACTAACCTTTTTGTCAATTGTTAATTAAGGCATTTCTTCTGACATTAAACTACCAAAATATTAATGGTTACTGTACTTTGCTTGTCAATGTTGATACTATAGCTTCTCATTTAAGTTGTTATTTTTGTCCTGTATTACTATGGAAATTTCACTGACTGTGAATGCATGAAATACTACAGCATTCAAAAATTGTTAATTATAACCACATTATTATGCGCTTGAGACATTGGATGCCAAGAAATTCAGCTAGACAGCGAAGCTTGAGAGGCGAATCTTGGCATCCATGTTGAAAACACATAATCGAGGGTTGCAATTGGAGACCCAATCATAATTTTTTCGTAGTGTATGAAATTTTATCTGCTTCATGTATTACTTTCTACCATACCTCGCAATGGCCCTTATTTTTTGCAGTGTCCAGATTTTCACTTCATATTTTTGGTTCCTTATAAAATTTGTGGTTTTCTGGCAAACCATGGAGGACTGAAGTCATGGCATATATTTGAGTTTTGGTCTTTATACTCTTCAGAACATGTATAACACAAAACATATTATTCTGACAACTTTCTAAGTTTATGAGTACTATTTTAAATTTGTCCAGATCTTTTGTACTTCGACATTGAGAGGTATGCTGGTTGCAGAAAAAAAAAATAAAAAAGTGCAAAGTATTTTAGCACCTCTGAAAGTCAGTAAAGCCCTTAATGAGCACTAGCAAAACTCCATGACTAGCTTGAGACCCAATACTAACAACACTTAGAAAGGTACTTACCAAATAGATACACAGATAGATAGATAGATAGATAGATAGATAGATAGATAGATAGATATTGTATTTTCTATGCTGCTTCTAAAATGTAAATATGAGCAAATAAATCTGAAAGCAGTTTATCATTCCATTCATTTACCTGTTTTTGTGACCTATTTGTCAGTTTTTGATTTAGACGTTTCATCTGATATCAAGCTACCAAAACATTAATGGAAACTGTGCTCATCTGGGTCACTGTTGATACTTGATCCTCTCATAGTTGTTTTTTTCTGTGTATTATAGATTGTAAACATAATAGTATTATTTAAACTGATAAGCTTAGTATCTTTTCATCTAGAAATGCTTCTGCATTGAATTGTTTTAAGTGCTGTCATCATAGCTGTTTTGCAAGCCTATAATGTAACTAGTTACCTTGAAATATTTTCATACTGAATTAAGTGTTGTTTTTCTAAACTAAAATGTGTTATACTGCACACCTGTTTGTGCCTGTATCTTGACTGAAAAGAGTTAGCTGACCATCTCACTTATCCAATAAACAAATTAATAAATAAATAATTAAAAATAGATAGACAGACAGACAGATAAATCCCACAGCTCAAATGAAACACCTACTTAATTCTCTTCTTTATACGTATGTGTATCATAAATATGTATGCCTCCACTTTTGTGGGACTGAGATGAACGTAACCTAAATATAATTTGCTGCAGTTCAAAGGCTAGATGATTTTCAAAAAGACTAATTAGCCATGTCACACATTAAAATATACTGCAAATTATTTCTGACCCACAAAAGCAAATGTTAAACTGATACATTGTTATACAACTGCTGCTGTATGATGTAACCAGAAAAAAAAATAAACAAATAAATGCAATGTTTTCAGTTTGCAGTACACATCTTGTTTATTCAAATTAGTTTCAATCAGAATATTTCTTATTGTGTTTCCTCACAGAGCCATTTAGGAAATAGACCTGAGTGAGGGTGAGAAGAGACTACTAAAAGTGGAGCTGTTTTTTATTCTCACAGAAAAGATGTGAATGCTTGGCATTTCAGTTGAGACATGACTTCAATTCATGTGAGCACTATTAAATTAATTAATAGAGCAATTTAACATCCAGGAACACCAGATGTGTTCCAGTTATGTAGTCTGCCTACTATCACCGTTGTCATGATGAAATAAAAGAAAAGATGTGGGACCTGTCTAATATCACTAGTCACTTTTAAAACATGTACAAAGAAATCTAATGAGGGGATGTGGAAAATGCACTAAGCTGTACTAGCTATTTAATGTACCTCCCTCGGCATGCTTCAAGGTTTTAAAGTCTACATTTTTACTAGGTTTCTTCCAAGGTAAGGACAGCCCTGCTGAGGCAAATTATTTCTGCATTTCATGAGAATGTATTTATTACCAGCTAACTTTAAAACAGAAACATGAACTTTGACGACAGGTTGTGATCACTTTTCTAAATTACTCTATCTGCATTCTTACCAAGGCATCTGTTTCATCTTAGTGACATTTTTGCTTCTTCCCTTAACTCATTTCAAGCATAATTTCCTTGTACTTAATCTGTTTGTTCTGGTACATAACTTTAGTATTAAGTCCAAGCACATCTAATAAACTTGCTCCAGAAACTCAGCATTCTTATTTTGAAGAACCCTTTTTTTCACATCTCTTTTGAATTACCGCATGCAAACTTATTCAGCACCTTTCTAGTATTTCTTATTCACTTTGCTTACTTCCATGTGACAGTTCAGTGTTTGTTTTTATTTCTTTTATCTGTTATTTGCCTTTTAAGCTCTGTGTAGAAAGTTTAATTACATGACACTTCAAGCATCTTTCACTGACAGTATATGGTCAGATCCCAGTTATAAATAGGTCAAAAGCATCAGTGAACTCAACAATAAGGGGAACTACAATATCACACAGCCTTAATTATATCCATAATAAAGTTAACAATTCCATATGTCTCAACTTTCACATTAAGAAATAAGAAACTCAATCAAAAACCTCTGCACTGTAGGAAAAATTTATTTTTTCCATCTTATGCAATAATACTTTGTAGAGTATGAAATCATTTTAATATATCATGCTCTCCAACTCACACCCGCTATAAACCCTAGGTGCATTTGATTCTATTAGGCTTTGTTGAAACAAAACATAATTATTTGTTACAGATAATGTGCATTCACATAAGTGGTGATCCACGTCAAGTTATTAAACATAAGCTGCATGAATATCTCTTTAAACAGGCATATATCTATGTGGTTATGGATATCCAGTATGATTTTAAGATTGTAACAGAAAGAATCCCTTTTAAATCAAGAGGAATGCTGTGCAAATATTTAGAAACTGAAAATAAATGGTTTCTATAGCTTTGGTCCTGACATTCTTTACACTGAGAGGACCATGGAAATGTTTATACAGCTAAGTGATCTAGTATTGCTTTTCAGCCTTTTGTCAAACTGCCCTGATAGGTGATGAGCAAACTTCTTAATAAAGGAGTTTGTGGATAAGGATGTTTATGGAAAAGTCTCATCTGTCTTCTAGAGTCAGCCAGCCAAAGATATGAAAAGTGAATAATACTGGCCTATGTGGAGCGAGAGTAGGCAAATACTGTTAACAATAAAGTCAATTCCTGATGCTGTTTTCAGAAAGTATGGCTAAAAAAAATCTGAGTCCCGCTGTGAGAGAAAAGTGTCCAGATGATGATAACCTTATTTCATGAAAATTATGTTTCCTTTTTTGTTAAACAAGAAACCTTTTTATTAAATTATCACTTATGACATAGGCAATCATACATTTATACAAATGAAAACAAGCCATATTGACATATTTTAGTTGCACACATTATACATCACTTATCTTTCCATGGTCAGTCAAGCATTACATAGCTCTTTCAAATCCAGCCTTCTTTTAACCCTCATTCCTCTTCCAAGGCATTATTCTGCATGTATTAAGTTTCAGGCATTATATATTTCTCTATTGCTTTGTTTATTAATTTATTAATTAATTTGTTGACTGAGATAGAGTACTGATCACAATAAACTATTTTCAGCTCAGAAAATATAAACAAAGGTAACAACTACAAAATAACTTGTTCAAGCAAATACAAAACAATTACGTAGAAGCAATGTGAGTACATTAAGGGAATCAGATAATTAAGACAGCAGCAGTCATTGACAACTGAAACTTTCCTATATCCAATTGCATTGACCTGAGAGGGAGAAAGTAGTTTTGGCATAAGGAAGAAATGAAAATGGAGAAACAGAGTTAGGTAGATATGGTAGGGAGAACAGGTGATGGGTGAGGCATGGAGAAACCACGTTTGTAGAAGAGCAGGTTGTTTAAGGTAGTGCTCATGTTAGCAATGTTTAGAATTAGGTGACGTACCTATTGTGCATTTACAGTTCACCTAATTGATAAGGAAAAGTTCTTTCTGGAAATTGTTGAATGATGACATGAACTTTATGTCATCTGAAATGGTATTTCAGAGCAAATCAGAAAAATGATGGGAGGCATGATTGGAGCATTAAAAAGAGAGAATGCAGACACAGAGGAAATAGTCACTGTAAAGGGAAGGTGGTGAACTGCTCTTAATGAATAAAGGAGACTAGGTTGAAGTTACTTACTTTCTTTACTTAAGTAAGGTGGAATGGCCGAGTGGCTAAGGTTTAAACTTCATATCCTTAATAGGCAGGGAAATTTGATCTTTGGAAAGGTATATTGATGAACCTTCTTTTATTTTGCTAATGGCTCAATCTAATAGTGCCAATATTTTAACAGTGTCCTTAATTGCTGTGGAATTTTCCAGATTTGTCACTGTTTTGTTGGAATTTGTTCCTGATGGGTTTGAGAGTTATCTTAGTGCTTTTATAAGGCAAGAGGAGCATGGGGCAAGCTATATTAGGCGGGGAGGCTGGTATAATGGTATGGGTTTGTCTCTTAGATTCTTATTGTTGTCCTTTCTCTTGATAGATGACTGATGTGCAGAGTTTGTGGCAGAGATGGGCGGCCATTATTTCACAGGCTGAGGAGCTGTTCCAAGAATTGCATGACATTGAGTTGGTGGCAACCAAAGAACCTGGTGAGTCCAGTTGGAAAAGGAGAATGGAGACAGTGAAGAGCAGGTTAGTAGCCTGAGGGAAATAGGCACAGCAATAAAGGGATGCAGTCATTGTGGATATTCTGGCCGTTGGAGCAGTGTATGATGTGGCTGCAGGTAAGGACATGTTGGTGGGAGTTTCTGTAGGCATGTCAAACATGGCATCTTGGGAATAGCTCGGGTATAGTTGGGGACAAGTCATGTCAGAAGTCTTGTGGAACTGCAGGGACCATGGAAGATCTGCATTGCAGTACGGAAGGGGGCAGGTTCAAGGTGAGGCACTCATCGGGCAGGGTAGTATAGGGTTTTCCTGGGGAGTTTCATGTCATCTGTAGGCAGGGTGGAATCACAACAGGAGACTAGTTTAGACTTTGGGATCCAGCCAGGTAATTGGTTAGCTACACAGGCCCTGGGGCAAGGTAGGGGGTAGTCTTTCCTACTCCTCACATGTTGTCCCCAGGTAAAGAAATGATCTGGAAGGGGGAGTATGTTGGCATTTTCGAATGAATTGATGTTGTAGTGGTTCAACATCTCCTGGAATCGGAAACTGCAAATAGCAAAGATCTTCTGGTGGTTTTAGCAGCCTTGGGGCGAAGAAGTGTAGGTAGTCTGCAACTAAGAACATGGGAAAT
This sequence comes from Protopterus annectens, assembly GCF_019279795.1. Taxonomy (NCBI): domain Eukaryota; kingdom Metazoa; phylum Chordata; order Ceratodontiformes; family Protopteridae; genus Protopterus; species Protopterus annectens. The sequence goes on along the minus strand of NC_056738.1, from coordinate 141,365,459 downwards.
TGAGTGTTATGCTTTGTGTACTACATGGTGGTTTAGTTGGAAAAGGATACCACCTTGGCCTTACCACTCTTGGCTTTTTTTCTCATGATCTGTGAGGCTCAATGTCTATGGGCAGGAAATGCTTGGTTATGGTATGATCAGAGGTTTTGGAAGTGGAAAGCTGTGGATTAGTCATTGCGTTGGGAGGTGAGGCACCCTGACATATGTCTAGCCACCAGTACAGATAACTGTGCAGCTGTTAGCAGAAGGAGTAAGTTAGAAGGGGGAAGGAGTGGGGGGATGTTGGCATTTTAATGTATGGTGTTGCTCTTGGGTGGTGTCCAGGTTCTCACACACTTATTTGAAGTGTGTGGGAATACATCCCACTGTGCAGTGCTGTCAGTGGGAAAGTAATTCGGGCAATCCAATTCACTTTTGACCACCTTGGGTGAGTTAACTTCTTTGCTTCAAAGATTTCAAAGTCTGCAAGGAAAGGGGCATTTTTGTGAGTGGGAGGAGTGTCCTTGCAGGTGATGAGGAGAAGAACAGGGGATACATTCTCCAATTAAGGTGCAAGTATTGTAGCATACGCTAAAGCAATTTCCTGATCTGGCAGTTACAGAAGAAGTAATTACTGACCCTTCTCATGGATTTTCTATTAAATCAATGGTTGGAGAGGATGCAGCAGTCTAAGAATTGACACTTAGTGTGGGGATGGAAGATATTTTGGAAGGTTTGGTGAGAAAGGAATAGCAGACAGGTAGGTTATAGGGCCCTTTTTGACAGCCCCCTGTTTTGCTTACTGGTTGAGAAAATAATACATTTGAAAGAAAAGCTTGGATGGATAAAATTCAAGGACCAGATGCAGATTAAGTATGTCATGGAGCTTTTAGGGCTTCTGGTTTTTGCATGTTGGGCAATTCACCTGGGTTGTACTTTTGTAGGTCCTTGGCCATTTGTAAAAGAGGGAGAAGCAAACATCATTGAGTAAGAATTGGTAAGTTGGCATGAGCTAATTTAACACTGTGATTGTCCCTTTTGGATCAATTTAATGGTGTCTCTTTTCAGCTGCTGGATTTGGTTGGTCAAGAGGAATTGCAATTGTTTACAGACGCGGCAGATGGCATTGGTATGGGGGCATTTTTGGTGGCAAATGGCTTGTGGCTCATTGGCCAGCAAATTAGAACGATGAGTGGAAGAAAGCAGTAGTCTTTTGGAGTTAAGGCTAACTTAGGTGGCATCTGTGGTTTGGCAGGTGCAGTTGAGGGGAAAGAGGGTTATTTAGGTGATGGCCATTGAATAAGACAGGTTTAAACTTTTGCTGCAGGGTTAACCTTTGGTGGATGGTGATTCAGTGGATTATATTTTGTGGGTGGCATTGGCCTTATGGATGTATTATAGAATCTGTAGGGTGTCAGAGTAGTTAGGATCACTAGTTAAGGGGGTGTCATGGTATTTTCTGTGGCAATGCACATTCAGTTGCTTATATCTAAAATGGGTCAGATAGGGATGGGCACACAGATATTTCTTGGAAGGAGAGGAGTAAGTGGTTGTGCCTGGTGGGTTGAGCTAAGAGATTACTGTGGACCCATGGGGGCAGTCCTCTGGATTTGGTTTTTCAGTTGAGAAGAGGTAAAGTGAAAATGGGTAATCAGTTTGTGTCTGTGATGAGGAGAACTTTTCATTGTTTTGATTTTCTCGAAGAGAGGTTTTCTATTCATTTTTTTTTTTTTTTTTGCATGGGAAGGGCCTTAGATTGAGTAAGGGAAGGTAGATCAGTTAAAGTCATTAAGAAGGTGGATCGTTGGTTTCAAAGGCATGATTGTCTTATTTTATATAACTGACTGAAGTGTTGAATTGGCATTTATTGGGCAGCAAAGTGGGCTGCAGATAGGTCAGCTGGCAATGAATTGGGTTTGCATCACTTCAGATGGAGAGTCATATGGCATGGTATCAGAGGCCTCAGGTGGAATCAGCTCTAGGATCAATTTGTTTATACAGTCATGGAAGGGGTTTTCTTGAGTATTATTGATACATTTGACAGGTAATTATTTAGGAATAATTCCAAAGTGGCAGTTGGTATGTAGAATAGGAGAGGATTTGATTACTTTGGAGAGGTTATATCTGAGTATGTCTATTTTGTGGTCTGAAATAGTACCGAGATATTTTGGAGGAATGTTGGTAATTCTATGGCATTAGAGTGGGCTTGATGGTTTATTAACTGTAGGCTGGTGAGGCAACTGGTCACTTTGGGTATGCATATATTAATAACAAGGACCCAATTTAGTTCAGAGAGGGCAAAGTGCATCTGGATGAGTGTGCTTTGGATTTGTTTAATTTGCATTTTGGTTCATTTTTGGAGGGTTTAGTGAAAGTTCTGTAGTAGGTGAGGGGGAACAGCCTGTTTGCCTTTGTGGTTTGGGTGCCTAGGCAGAGAAGAGGGGCAGGCATGTCCCTCGTCTATTCCCCTTCAGGTTTGGGTGCTTGATGCAAGGAGTTTTATGGATGAAAGCAAGCGATAGTATGATGCTTTGATAAGTATGAATAAGTGGGTGGTAGTGGTGACACTGCTTATTGGACAGAGGGAGTGGGGATATGCTGCCCTGATGAATGTTTATGGTGTGGTTAATAAAAATTAATAAATTAAAATGTTTCAATAAAGTTATGAAAGCGAGCGATTGGATGCTGCTTTGATAGGTATGAATAAGTGAGTGGTGGTGATGATGCCGCTTATTGGACTGGATGAGTGGGGATACACTGCTCTGATAAATGTTCATGTGGTGATTAATAAATTAAAAAATGCCTCAAAAAGTTATGTCAATGGAAGTTTACTAAAAGGTCATCAAATGCCATTTTGGTGTGGTGTGGTGTGGTTTTATTGAAGGTGATAATGACAAATGGCCCCAACAATGGAAAAAAGAGAAGTAGTTTGTGTAAATATTTAAAAATGCTTAAGATACGGCCAAAAAGAGAAGTGGTTGGTTTAAATATTTAAAATGCATAAAACACAAGTGTCTTTTTTTACAAGAAATCCATTTATTGCAAGATGATAAATTAAATACAAAGAAATAAACAATACTAGCAAGTTCTAGCTTTAAAGAAAAAAGACAGTGTACACCAATCTTATGGAGAAACTCTATTATAACATCTAGGGTTATTGAATCATACAGTGATTATAAAGGTATGATGTGTATGATCATTACTGAATATCAAATAAGAATATTAACTTAAGCAAATCTGGGATTTTGAACTAAATTCTCTATGAAGTATTTGGACAAGTTATCTTCAAATGTCCATTTTCTGTAATAGTAGAAGCCCTTTTACTAAAACCTATTTTTTTGTATTTTTGATGCAATACTTATTATGTAAGGTGCACTGTATTCTGTAAATGAATTAACAAATTAAGCCTGACCTGTTATGCCTTGAGTATATTAAATAACTATTATGACTTATTCTTTAGATAATTTAATTTAATAAGTATATTACAAATAATTCTGTCACTTTACCTTCAAACTAATGACTGAATAACGTGAAGTGTGATGTAAACTGTCTAGTAATGCTGTTAGAAATGTATAACTGAGTATACAGTATAACATGACTAATGACTGAATAATGTGAAGTGTGATATAAACTGTCTAGTAATGCTGTTAGAAATTTATAACTGAGTATGAATGTTATATTCTGAAATTTGACTGAAATATACTATGCTGAACTTATAACTGAGTATGAATTTCACATTCTGAAACTTGACTGAAATTTACATAATCCTGTTAGAAATGTATAACTGAGTAATAATGTTATATTCTGAAATCTGAAATGTACTATACTGAATGCATTGTATTCTGAACCTTGACTGAAATTTACATTAAAGTGATACATATTTATACTAAACATCTAAATTAGCTGTGCATAAATGTTATATTCTGGAAACTAACTAAACTAATACTAAAGGAATACCTTTTCTGGCAGCATTACCTGAACACAGATAAAAGCATAAACTGAAACCTAGTACTGTTACTTTAACTCTAATCTGCATAAATGCCCATCTGCTCTCCCTCTCTCTCTCTCTCTCTCTATATATATATATATATATATATATATATATATATAAAATATATATTTTTTTAACTTTAAGATTTTAGATAACCGAAACGCTTTTAAACAAACATTGAAGAAATGCACATTTGCTGTATACACATTTTAGATACTTGAGTTGTGCACCACAGCTCTTGATGAGTTTAGGCCTTACTCTACATTGTCCCAATCACCACTGAGTTATTGGAAAGGAATCTTAAAGTCTTTGTTCTTTCTACACTTAGGCATTCCAAACCTCCCTTTTTCCATCTCTTCTACAAGGCTGGGTGGCTAATGTAATATTTTTCTTGACTGTATTTAAAATTATTAACCTAGAACAATATCTGTAAAGCACACACAAGCAGTATCAGGTCCTTAAAATAAAATTTGCAGCTTTAACAATTATAAACTGATAGCATTGCTTGCTGCCCTGACTCTACATTTTTCTGCATGAAATAAACATATGCTGCTAATAAGCTCTTGCAAGTTTGTAAGCAAACTAATAATGTACTATAGTGAACTAAACCAATGCTACTAATAAATACGTTCTTGAAAGTCTATAACTGAACTGATAATGTACTACAGTGAAATGGAAAGGCTGTAACTTTATTATTAAATCAAATGGAAAACTCAGTGACATTGTTTTCCTTGTTATAACCTCAAATAAAACTAAAGCAGCAATCTGACACTATTAATATTTTAACTTTTTTTGCATTTCTGCACCTTTGTAAAATTAATATTAACTGTTGAACTTTTTACATTTACTCTGTGACTCTCAGATCATAATTTACTCTTCAGTGTGCAAGTCTCTGCTAACTGTTTAACATAGCCATTCCTTTAGCTGACATCATTTGATTGTTTCAGTACTACTGAATGCTGCAAGAATTTATTATTACTGTCTACAATTTTCTTTGATAAATAGTAAGAACTGTTACTGCATAAAACTGTCACTAATAATATTAAACTGATCTTCACCATACTGTTTTATGGCATATAGTACTGTCTTTAATTCAGCTCACTGAGCTGGCCTGTAATCTACTAACTCAGTTACATAAGTCTGTGCCTCTGGTATACTTGGAAAACTGCAATTTCTGCATGAAATATATACAATCTTAAACCATTTACATATGCACATTAGTTACTAGAGTTGAACTGATCTGATTCTGAAACTTTACATGTCCAGCTTTATGAAAGTATGTGAAGTTTCTTCAACATGAGATTTGAACTAATGGCTTTAATAACACATAAAATTTATGCTGCAGTCTTTTTTGCATGGGATCTGAACTTTTGACTGTACTGTCACTGTTAAAATGCAGCACTGACTTTAAATGTTACATTCTGTAAAGCACCAAAACATAATTTAATATTTATGAATGCTTTTTTATCTCTCTCTGTATCAAGATATTATTTATGCATTTCAACACTTTACTACCATAATTTAAAGGCCTTAATAATGTCTACTAAACAAAACAATAACACAAAATATTCATTTTCCATATCTGTAACTGTAAACCTTTTATTCTGCAAATTAACCTGACTGTCACTTCTGGTATACTCTATACAACATGTGCTTTCAGAATGGAAAATGCATACTGTTACCCTTTTTCTTACTGGCCACTTCTAGTATGTCTTTCTGAGCTGAAAATGTAATGACTTGACTCCCTGCACTTCAGCTGTGGTAACCCATAAATATGCATGTTCCTGCCTTAACCAATTCTTCAAATTCTGTACATTTGCACAATCTACTTCATGCAACTTCCTACAAGTGCCATTTGCATGCACTACTGTACATTCTGTAGCATTTTTATTTTCCCATAAAATCTTGTTACTGAAGTCTAAAACAACAAATAACCCTTATTATATACCCATACCTAGTACAGAGCTCTTACACTTGAAGTGTTAACTGCTGTAATCTTCAACCCTTTAAATCCTGACAAACTGCACTCACTTCTTCCAGTAGAGGTCTATTTGTAACTGAAATTGAAGTGTTTGTGTTAATCAGTACATTATTCCATTATTTCTTTTCTGTAAAAATGAAATATTGTCATTTCTTTTAACCTTAATCAATGACAGGTAAATAATCTGGTTTGGTGCTGGACTGCCACATATTTTATAGATAAGCTGAAAATCCTTTTTTATAGAACTAGCAACAACACTGACTTGAGCTATGATATGTGTTGTTTTCTTTATTTTGCCCTGAAACACTAGGAATAACATTGACTTGAGTTAAGGTATACATTTATTCCTTACTTTGTCCTGAAGTCTGTCTATCTTTTATGCTGGTGTTTACTTTATCAAACTAATCAAAATCTGCACTCTGATCCCTTTTATCTCCCCTCAGTGCAATATTTGCACTGGCTTCTGAAAACAAGAAACTAGAATTTATTACAAGCTTAACATCTGTATTTGAAATAATGTCTGGAAATCTGCATTTTACGTACACTGACTGTGGTTATGTCTATAGCTGCAATACTGCAACTTAATTCTGTATCATGAATTACATGTAAAATAAAATTCCTGACATTTTGGACATTTGTATTTGAAATAATGTGAACTTGAGACATTGCAAATATTTGCTTTATGTTTGGTAGGGAAATCTGCATGTTATGTACACTGACTGTGCTGACATCTATATCTGTAATACTGTGATTTAACTCTGCATTTTGAATTACATGTGCTGTATCTTTTTCACTGATTTGTGATGGTTGTAAACAAGAATTTGTGTTGTTTAAGTCTGAAACCATACTGATAGAAGCTGACTCATTCCACGAAGCATGAGACAGTGTGTCTGTTGCAGTGTGCTTTTGTGATTTAACCCTTTTGTGTCTAGAAAGATTTAACATTCCTGAACTAATAACCTTGAAATTTAAATGAACATTTCTGGAACACAGTTTTTTAGACTGTTTTACCCAATTTTCAACTTTAAACCACACGTTTAATGCTGTCTTTACTGTAGATGCACTGACATATTTATACAGTTTACCTTTACTGATGTATTTAAACTTTTCTGAGATTTACTGGCTGACCTAGCTGAAGTTGCTTTAGAAGGTGTTCTGGAATCTCACAGCTTTTTAAAACTTGTTCTTATTTCTTGGCTTTGTGACATCACACCGGAAACTTGAAAGTCTATAATCAGCTTTGGAGATGGTGAGGTACATTGCTGTTAATTGGATAATGTCTTTTATACTAGTATTTTGGAGAGCCTGAAATTTTTTGAGACTCTTGTGAAGCTGAAGTAATTTTCTGAAGGAACACTGCAGACATTTTTACTGCTTCTCTGTTGAAGTTAGCTTTTCTGAAGTAACTGGAATAAGGCTGGAATAAATGTCATTATCTGTTAATTACACAGAAATGTGCTGAACAAGTGCCAGTCACACCTTTATGGGCCAAATCATCTTGCACAGTTCAGAATAAATTCTGCACACACTGTAATTTGTAGTTTATGTACAGTGGTGGTAGATGTACTGTTTCCAATAACAGTGCTGATAAACTGAAACAGTCTGTATAAATTCTGTATTTATATCTGAATACTGTTTCCAATAACAGTGCTGATAGAAATGCTGCATTCATATCAGAATACTGTTTTCAGTAACAGTGCTGATAAACTGAGATAGTCCTCTGCATTCATATTCATTATATTCGTTTCCTCCTTAATAGTATAATTAATATTCTGGAATGCTGGATATTTGACCTGACTTCTGCACTCATACCCGAGTACTTCCTTCTGAGGACTGCACTGCCATGACTTTCTGCATATCAGATGAACAAACTTAACTAACTATGTCTGAAGTGGTTCACTATTATATCACCAAGTTGTACTTGATCGATAATTAAATATTCGAAAAAGTTTTATCAACTGCAAATGTTGATTATTGTAATGTCGAATCTAATATATGCAAATAAACTGACAGATTTGCACGATTGCATTCAGTAAAATGAAAGTGACAAAAGTTCTAGTTGCACATTTAATGACATATTCTGCCATGTTTAAATTAGCGTGAATAGTGTTAAGCTAGTCATAGGGACTGAACTGTTTAGAATTTGTGGAAATTACAATGTAAACTATGTAGATATGCAGTCTACATCCGAGGTACTGTAAAATGCTGTACTGCAGAGAACTGCTATGCTAATGTTTTCTGTTATGCTACTAAAAACAATGCCTACATTAGAACATTGCCATTAAAAACTAAGTCATTCCTGCTGAATAGTTGGTACAGATAATGTCTTAAGTGTGTGACATAGCTTTATAGTGCATAAATTTGAAGACAATGCCAGGACTCTTTATGTGATATGTTTTCTGTATTAATCTTAATATAATTGTTTATCTGGCAAGTCAGTGACAAGTGCCATATGCTAATAATGTCATAAGTGAATGATTATACATAATACTATGTAAAATGCATACTTACATAAACGTATTTATGAACGTAGAGTGCAATGTTAAAGCATGATAACAGGTTTATGTTATAATAAATTTACAAAACAGGAAAAGGGTAATATGAAAAATATGTCTTGTATTGGCAGGTACATGAAATTGTGGCTGACAGTCATGGTCCAGGAACAATAAATGCTGTGTACAGCACTGTTAATTCACAGAAAGGAAGGAAAATGTTGATGATTGAAGGCTATATTTATTACCTAGAAAGTGTCTGGTGAAATAAATTATTGTTGTTGCTCTTTAAAACAAAAAGAGAGGTATAAGGGAAGGTGTATTACAGAGGGGGGTAATGAAGGTGAAATTCTGAAGAAAACTTCTCCTCATTTTCATGCACCTGACCTTGTAAAGCCAGAGTCCATTAGAGTAAGAGATGCCATTAAATGGAGAGCAGAGCAGAGTGTAGAGGAACCCTGTAGGGTTGTATCACAGGTTATGGTGTCCACATCTACTGATGTTGCTACTGAACTATAAAACACAAATGCATTAAAACAAGTTGTTGTGAGAACACTACATGGATGGGGACCCTGGCAGGAGGTCCATCCAGTGATAGGTCTGATGAATGCTGACTACAGTGTGATAATGACTTCCTTGGACTTTAGATGCCATACCTTTGTTTATAAGTTGCACAACATAGAAGGATTTCCTCACTACTGTATGCAGAGCCAGTTGGTTATCCACTGGGTGACATATGAGAGACATATGAGTTTGTAACTAACCTTGGATCTGCCCTGACAAAACCAAACTGGGTTGTGTCCAATGTCTGGAGTATAAGACTAGTGAGACTGATGAGTTTGTAGTTTCTGTAGTCAAGTAGCTTTAGCTTTGTGCAGAGGTGGGACTGTTGCTGTTCTCCATTCATGTGGCATGAAGCCTGTTTGGAGGCGCTATAGTTAAACAGTTCCAGAGAGGCCCTGAGGTCATGCTTCATGCTATATAGAAGACATCCTGGGAAATTGTCTGGGTCCATTGATGCAGTGTTCGATAGCAGGGAGTTATATTAGATGGTATTTCCTGAGGAAAGGTTGAGGGGAGAGAGGTTAACAAGCAATTTTTTTTTTGCTTCTGGTATTTTTGCAGATGTCTATTCCTTCTTAAACTATGTTGTTGTTTTTTTCAACTAAACTAACCTCTTGATGGATAACGCTTACAAAGTCTTGTACTAAACTTGTTTTTTTTTTTTTTTTTTTTTTTTATTTTTTTTTGATATAAAAAAACAAGTTTAGTTTTCATTTGTCTTTTGTTAAATAAGTCAGTCATTAAGATCCAATGACAACAACTCTCTCTGTCCACAACAACTATATATATCTGGGGCATTTGTCTGTACTACAGTATGTTGCTAAGGTTTGGAACTCCTTTTCATCAGGTCGGAAACCATTGAAGAAAGACTTACCAAAAAAAAAAGCTTTTGTTTTGCTCAACACCAAGATAAACTATATCCCTAAATGTGATCAGACACTTACACCTAACCTTTTTTAATTTGTCTATAAACTGGCTAAAAGTTTAACTATAAAATTACATTGCTATATAAACTGGGGTCATAGATTAATATTTCTTTGTTAAATGAGTCAATTTTTTGTCCAGAAGTTATTCTCTTGGCTATGTGTTGTATGTTCATCTAATTAGTAAATATGTTTATGACAAAACAACAATAAATTCTTAAAAATTATGTAAAATGATGTGATGATATCAGTTTTTAAGTTCTTCATAATTATTTTCCTGCCTTGTGTCAATAACATCCAGAGAGAGAAGTGACATTTGGTGTACTCATCTGAAAATGAAGCATTAAACAGCACCAAAATGTTAGATAATATAAATTTATCTGCCCATGATGATTGAATCTGCTTTGATTAAGATTTATATTTCCAACAAACAATACCTTCCTTTTTTGTGTATAATTGCAATTTTATATGGAGTGATAAATGATCTATGTAAAAATTTCTAGGAAAATATTCTCTAAAATAAAGATGATTCACTTTTTGAAGATATTAAAATCATTTTGTCTACTGTCATTAAATTAAATGGAATGAAGGCAAAGCATCTGCCTTCAAGGATTTTACTATCTTAAAAGATCTCACTGCTGAAATGTTACCCATCAAAGGTGGAACATTTCTAATTAAACATGGGGGGTGAGGAAATATGTCACAGTATTGTTGCTGTCACTACTGTCAATGACCTCAAGATGATGTGTAATGCAGACTTTATAATGGTCGATGGAACATTTCCCATAAGTACCTCTCCTTATAGTTTTCATCACTGCGCTTAGAAAAGGTTATGGCACTGCTATAAATGCTACCAGAAATGTACGTTTTGCACTAAGCAAGTATTTTACTGCAGGATATCTCATTTATCGACTCCTAGTTTGAAAAAGTCAAATTCAACATTCTTTTAATAATTTTTCAACATTATTTATATTCTACATTTTAAAAAACATTTTTTTTTTAAACATTATACTTCGCCATTGTGTGATTTGGTGATATAATAGTAAACCATTTGAAGTATTTCCTAATAATAACAAAATGCTGTATGTTTCATGTCTCTTCAGCCTTGGTTCCCAAACCTTACAGCATACAAAGATGTGTTTGTACTCAAACGTACAGTACATTCTGTTCTTATCGATATTCTTGACTGAAGGTTATTTTCACTGATTGAAAGTGCATTTACTGAAACTGTATGCAAACTGTGAAGTCTGATTTAAGGGTCTATATCACCACATCGAATGGTGATAAGTTTGAATGCCCTTTGTTCAAACCTAAAAGTCCAAAAACCCTAAACAGAACAGCGATTTATTTTCCCCAGGGAAAAAAATCGCTGCTCTGTGAAAAAAAAAAATCACAACTTTAAAACAAACTAAAGTGGGGGGCTTCACCAATCACACCCCCAATGTGGGGGGCTATGCCCCCACACCCCCCTACTTAAATATACCAACTCCGAGATCGCACTACAGTGGAGGAAGTAGCAAAGCACCAAAGACGGCCCACCGATTTTTTTTCCCTGGGAAAAAAATCAATGTTCCATAACTTTGCGGTATAGGGCTTTCGGACTTTTCGGTTCGAACAAAAGGCATTCAAACTTATCACCATTCGATGCAGTGATATAGACCCCTGCTTTAATATGATTGTATTTCTAGGCTTATGCAAAGAGAATACTGTATTTTTCTACATTTAAATGACACCTGATCTAACATACAGAAAATATCTTCCAAGCAATAAGGAAACTAGAAAACCTATTTGTATAACAGATCAAAAATGAGCAAATTAAAAAGGTTGAAAAAATAAAGCTGCAGGAAATTATGACATCATTCCTGCACTATATAAAATATTACCTCCCAATGTTTTTGTCTTTTTTCAAATAAAAATATTACTAGAAATTAAAATTAAATTTCATATACTTTCAGCATAGAAATGTACAATAATTTCTCCCTCATTAAAACACAATAAGGGTCCATTCCTATGTTCTTTTTATAGACCTATTTCACTACTGAATGATCATTACAAAATGTTTATGCCAATTCTTGCCAGTAGATTAAATATATACTACATACATTAATAGAGGAAGACCAAACTGGTTTTATATTAAATAGCCAAATGCATGATAACATCAAAAGAATAATTACTTTAATTGATTATGCTAATAACTAGCCTGTATTTACATAAAGCTTTGATTCAGTAAACTAGTCTTATTTAACTAAAGTATTAGAAATATGCTATTTCTAAGTAATTTTATATACCCTGTTAATCATCTTTATCAAAATTAACTCTCATATATTAAACTAGGCTCTTTTATTATTTGGTCAATAAAAATAAGGAAGGGTATGAAATAAGGTTATCCCTTGTCCTGTTTAATATTTGCTTTGGTTATGGAACCTCTAGTCTATTATAAGACTTAACAATGATATGGTAGGATTTAAGCAAGCAATAATGCCCAATATGGTGTGTGTTATTGGGGAAACAATGTACGACCAGTGGTGTTGTGGGTCCCAAGGTGACAGTGCTTAGAGAATGGGCTAACTATTAATTTGTTTTGGATTTATTTTATTTTTTAATATAAATTTGATGTAAAATAATTCATCCACCTTACATTTCAAGCTTGATGTAGTGGATGCAGCTACTGTTGGAGGAAGTATTTTATATCCAAAATATAAGTTATTTAAGTATTTAATGTCTACACCCCCCAACACACACACACACACACACACACACACACACACACACACACACACACACACACACACACAGCAGTTACAGCATCTTCAAGTACATACACCTCAGATCTCTTTGTGAGCAAAAATAAAAGTCATAGAATGCAAGGCATTACATCCCCCATGCCTCTTTACTGCCACTGATTTTGTCAAGTACTGCTGCACTGTCCCTCCTACAATGGTCAATTTACTGGTTAATCATTGAGGATTAGAGTCAGTAAAGAATGCCAGACTTTAAAGTTTCATTCTTCTTATTGTTTTGAAGCTGCATCTCAATACACACACTCAACCTGTTTTTTTACCATTTTAATAGTTTGATTTTTAAATAAATTATTATGAATTACAGTCAGTCAAAATATCAGACATTAAAGTGTCATACTTCATAGTGTACAGGAAGTGTATGTTGATGCATGCAAGTAATCAATTTCTGCTTTATTTAATTTTGTTAAGGCATTGATAAATATAGTCAGTATTGCGAGAAGTTAGTTTCATACTTCTTATAATTAAGGACGTGTAGACTGAAGCACACAGTGGATAATTGTATACCTTTTTCTTTGTTGGTTTGTTAATCACTCATGTTTATATTCCATTGATAATGTGTGACATTACAGTTTCAGAATTCTTATTGTTTATGGAAAGAGCACCAATGGACTGCCTGTTGCAGTCAGAATACTCTCTCTCTTTCACTCACTTACATGCTCTCTCTCTCTAAAATACACACACACACGTACATTTTTTCTTCATCTACTTCTGTTTCAGTTGTACACTCATTAAACAGCAGAACTCATTTTAGCATGCATAAGAAATGTTGGCCGTGTGCTTTTTAAATGTCTGAGTTTCACATCAGCTTAATATGTTGCCACAAAGTGGCAGACACATTTTTCAGTGGCTATTAGTTGTACATTAACATTCCTGGAGAACATTTATTCTCCAGTAAAGGTTTAATGTACAGTTTGCCTATTCTCTAAAATAAATTATTTTTCCTCAGGTAGATAGCAAATGTTGAAGGTGTGATGGGGAAGAAACAGGTAAATGGGAATTTATATATTTATTTATTTATTTATTTATTTGTCAAGGTATTGGGTTGGCAGATTTTAAAAATTCCCTACAAAATACTCTGTCAAAAATACTAGAGGAACAAAGGCTGTAAATTCTATTGGCTGCCAAAAAAGGATTCAAAGAAAATGGAAATCAAAATCTAAACCAACCGTGTTTAAAGAATTGGAGATTGTAAACGAGATAAAAGAACTGGAAGTGGGTCTTTTAAAAAGAGAAGGAGCAACATACATAAAAATAAATGGTATTTGTTGGAACAATGCATGCATAATAATGTTCAGAAGGAGTAATGAGGTTTAAGGGAAGGCAGGAACTGAGCAATGTGTGTGATGCTGGACTGAATGACAGTTGTTAAAATGAAAGAAAGAAAACCTTTATGTAATGCATAATGTCAAAATTCATTCATTAATTTGCTGATGGTATACTGTTAAAAATAGGTGACATTGATTCTTCACTGATAAATATTACAAAAAAATCATTCAAATATTTTGCATTGATGTGAGGTCTAAAGTTCAATCAGAATAACGGCCTATTATTTAACAAATAAATAATTAATAGGTACGTATGATTTTGATATGGAAAACTTGCATATAGTACAAATCAATAAACAGTTCTCAATCTCTAAAGCTGACAAGTTAAGATCTAATTAAAAAGAATTTCCACACAGTATTGATTTCCTAAAAAAATCTCTAAGCATAGCGAGATCATATTTATCCAAAATATATGAAATAATTACAAACTATAAATTTTACCACTATTAGGATTATTCTCTCCAAATGAGTCATTTAATTTAATGACAGTAGACAAAATGATTTTAATATCTTCAAAAAGTGAATCATCTTTATTTTAGAGAATATTTTCCTAGAAATTTTTACATAGATCATTTATCACTCCATATAAAATTGCAATTATACACAAAAAAGGAAGGTATTGTTTGTTGGAAATATAAATCTTTAATCAAAGCAGATTGGCAGCATGTGTTTTATAATTGCAATGCTATACTACTTTGTGGGAAATACTTGAATGTTCCCTGCAATCATCATGGGCAGATAAATTTATATTATCTAACATTTTGGTGCTGTTTAATGCTTCATTCTTCAGATGAGTACCCAAATGTCAATTTCCACTTCTCTGGATGTTATTGACAATAGGCAGGAAAATAATTATGAAGAACTTAAAAACTGATATCACAACATCATTTACATAATTTTTTAAGAATGTTATTGTTGTTTGTCATAAAACATATTTACTATTAAGATGAACATACAACATAGCCAGAGAATATAACTTCTGGACAAAATTGAACTCATTAACAAAGAAATATTAATCTATGACCCCAGTTTATATAGCAATGATTTAATAGTTAGGGAAACTTTAGCCAGTTTATAGACAAATTAAAGGCAGGTTAGTGTAATCCAAACTCGAATTGCAATGTGAATTAAGAGAAAAGTAGGCTTATAGTATATTTAGAGAGAAACCCAAGAGAGAGTAATTGATAGACGGAAGGAAGTGAGTGAGGAAAGGAGAGTAGAGCGATGCAAAGTATGAATAGGTGTCTGATCACATTTAGGGATATAGTTTATCTTGGTGTTGAGCAAGAACAAAGCCAGCTTTTGGTTACAAAGTCTTTCAGAATGGTTTCGAATGTTGGGAGGGAGGGTATTGACCTGATGAAAAGGAGTTCCAAACCTTAGCAACATACTGTGAGTACAGACAATGCCCCACAGATATGATAGGTTTGTGGACAGAGAGGAGTTGTTGTCATTGGATCTTAATGACTGACTTATTTAACAAAAGACAAATGAAACTAAACTTCTGTTTTGATAGATCAGCAAAAAAAAAAAAAAAAAAAAAAAAAAAAAACCAAACAGTCTTCCAGTTTAAAAAATGCAAAGAGTGGCTATAAAAGGTAAAAAAAATAAAGATTTTGTAAGAGGAATACAATGCAGAGTACAAGACTTTGTAAGGCAAGTTATCCAAGGTTGCATTTAGTTGAAGGTTAAAACAACATAGTTTACAGAAGGAATAGTAGACATCTGCAAAATGTACCAGAAGCAAAAACAGAAATTGCTTGTTAAACCCCAAGCTCAAAGGCGATACACAATTGTGTGCAGACCTCAATGTAAATAGAGCCACCTATACTGGGCCAGAAGATATAGCAAACCTACTGGCAGATAAATTTGGCTCCAACTTTACACCTCTCTCCCCCTCAACCTTTCCTCAGGAAATACCATCTAATATAACTCTCCCTGCTATCACTAGGGAGCAGGTCCTTAATGCCCTCTCTAAGGCCAAGAACACTGCATCAATGGACCCAGACAATTTCCCAGGATGTCTTCTAAATAGCATGAAGCATGACCTATCAGGGCCTCTGGAACTGCTGTTTAACTATAGCCTCCAAACAGGCTTCATGCCACATGAATGGAGAACAGCAACAGTCATCCCTCTGCACAAAGCTAGGCCATCTACAGACCTTGGAAACTACAAACTCATAAGTCTCACTAGTCTTATATGTAAAGCCATGGAAAGAATTATCATGGAAATGATCAATAGTGATATAGTAAACCTCCAGACATTGGACACAACCCAGTTTGGTTTTGTCAAGGGCAGATCATGCCTACTCAACCTGGTGGACTTCTTTGAGAAGGTCACCAAAGCAAGGGATGAGGGCAAAATGGTTCACACTGTCTACCTTGACCTCGCCAAAGCATTTGACACAATACCCTACTTGGGCATTGTTGACAAACTCAAAAGGTTAGTTACAAACTCATATGTCTCTCATATGTCACCCAGTGGATAACCAACTGGCTCACAGACAGGATCCATGAAGTTAGACTTGGGGAGTCCACCTCTACAAAGAGGTCAGTCACAAGTGGAGTCCCTCAGGGATCAGTCCTTGAACTGCTCCTTTTTGTCATTTTACTTCTCTGAAGTCAAGGCCAATGTCAGTGGTCTCTGGCTGACTAAATTTGCAGATGATTGCAAATTAGGAGGTGTCATTGAATCCCACACTGATACAAATGTCCTCCAGGAGGGGTTGACACATACAAACAACTGGTGTCAGAACCATGGACTAAAACTAAATGTTAAGAAATGCATAATAGTATCCTTTGGGAAGTCATCCACCCCTGGTAACTATCATATTGACAGTACACTCCTTAGAGTTGACCCAGTAGTCAGGGACTTAGGGAAACACATAGATAGTAATCTACCCTTTGACCATCACATGTCTACAGTAGTGAGGAAATCCTTCTATGTTGTGCAACTTATAAACAAAGGTATGGCATCTAAGTCCAAGGAAGTCATTGTACCACTGTAGTCAGCATTCATCAGACCTATCACTGAGTGCAATGCTCCGTTTGGTATATACCTAACCAGGCGTATCCAACAATTGGAACGTCCACAGAGGTTCTTCACTAAAAGAATACAGGGCTTAAGTAAAATGTCCTATGCAGACTGTCTTAAGGCTCTATCCCTATATTCTGTCTCCTACAGGCTTTTGAAGGCAGATCTATGCCTGACATACAGGGCATTGTCAGACCCCATCTGATGGACCTCCTGCATATCTGCAAAGCAAACAGCACCAAAATTACCCATTCTTAATACTTAAACCTTGCCTGTGATATAAATACGACCTGCTGGAGAGACAGGTATGCATCCCAGATATTACCCCGTCTCTGGAACAGGGTCCCCATCCATGTGAAGCAGAGTTCCTCCCTAACCCAATTCAAGTGCAACCTGGACAACTGGATGGAGAACAGGAAATTCTTCTGTGATTTGGCACCTATGTCTCTAATGGAAGCAGGCAACCTGTAAATGGTTCACTTCCCAGACTTAGCTGGTAAATGTTTAATCTCCCAAGCCCCTGCTTATACTTATCAAGGGTATCAGAACTTGTCAGAGATTTGGGATTCATGGCTAGGTTTAAAAATGACCTTGTGGTCGTTAGCCTCGTAAACACCTATGAATCTGTGAAGCAGCCTTTTGTTAATTAATAATGTAATATAACCTAGTGATAAGCTATAATTCAAACTGGAATCTAAAAAATTGCGTTACCTTAAGTAATAGAGATGAACACTCTCTGCAAATAGTAAAACCCATATACCCCAGCCATGAACAAATCAGAACAATGTCCTAATGTGCAGAGTAGCAATATATATACTACCGAATACCTAGACAAGTCCAGGTATGGCATAGCTATGCAAATGAATGTTGGTAGCAATACCTCTGATTCACAGACACATGTGAATCATGGCACGTACTGCTTAGTACATTGACTCTGATGAAGCCAGTGTTACTGGAGAAAGCGCTCAGTCTGTGTTTCTTACTGGATTAAATTCTTTTTTTCTACTTCTGGTCTGTGCCTTATTGTCGGATTTGCCAGTCCTGTGGTTTGATTTCAACTACACTACGTACTGCTTAGTGGCAGCTTAAATTTGACCTTTGTACTACTAGAGCAGTGGTGGTGCTGCGGTAGCATTGTCGCCTCACAGTAAGACGTTGTCCTGTTCGATTCTCAGCTAGAGCATTTTTGTGTGCAGACATGTGTGAATGGGTGTGCCTTCGTTGAAGGTTGTGCGTCAGGGCTGGCAACTCGGCATGTAAAAATCAACTGCCAATCATTAGTGGACTGGAGTTCTGCTGTGGCGACCCCTAACCGGGAAAAGCCGAAAGACTCAACAACTACTAGAGCTGTAGGAAAAATAAAAGACATCCCTGATGCCAAGAAACAATAATGACATGTTAAGCATATCATCTCTAAAGAACAACATCAACTCATTTGAAGGTATTACTGCAGAAAACACTGCAGTTACATTACAAAGAAACACAACCGCAACAGAAAACCATTCATCCTCACAGTAAGGCATGCAATCATACCCTATGTTTGCTTTCACAGTGACACATAAGAGCTCTAGTCAATAGCAGCCAGAGGTGCATCTGATTCTTTCATTATTATGCTATAATAATTTCTCCTATTTTACCCTGCATACATGACAAATGAAGAAGAATCATTCATGAATTACCTACTGCCACCTACTGCCATGTATGTGCACCAGGGAAAACTTCTAGTGTTTCTTTGTCCCATGGCATCACCATGACTGGCTATCCTGCACTCAGTGTATCAGTGCCCATTGATTCGTAACAGGCAGTCCAAATCACAGGGGCATTGCATCAGTCACAGAAGCCTCACAAATCCAAGCAGTGTATGGTTAAGACTGCACATCACAGGAAGGGAGATGAGCTGCTTTCATATACTCTTCACAATCAGCTGAAAACACCACCTACACTAGGCCTATTCCAAACTGTTTACTTCATTACATAGTACCCTACCAATCCTACCATCTATATGGCAGTCTGTTATTTCTGTATGATCTTATACCATCATCTCATATCATGTCACACCAACAATCCTGCTATGTTATGATATTATTATACAATAATATGAATTAGTCTTAGCCCAAGCTGTTAGTTTAATCTTCACATGCTAAACACAGGCATGAATAAATTTGGGAAGAGATGTATCTGAGAGTAGCCAAGGGAAGTGTATGGGGGTTGGATACGTATGTTACTGTGACTTTAACAGAAAGGCAGTACATGACCCTTACTCTAAATTCTGGATCAATAATAGCTTTTTTGTATTGGGATACTGAATGCCAAAATCCTGAAACCATGGACTGCAACTGTTTGAGTTAGGAAGGTGGTATAGTATTCCGGCTCAACCAGTGATGTTTGGAAAGTATAAGAATAGCTAATAAACATGAAATTTACCCTATCATTGATGTTTTGGTGAGGATGAGATTATAAAGTCACACTTCAGCATCAGTAGGTACTCTTGACTCCAAATTGATGTTTCATAATGCTATTTGCTATTATTGACTACAAGAGGTTCTTCAGAAGGGTAACAATGATTAGTATGGTTCTTTGCTATATATACTAGTGGAGAACTAGCTAGCTCTGAGTATTTGTGAAATATCCAAGTCAAAGTTTGACAGTGGAATAGTTTGAGTTCTTGTTTGTGTAAAGAGAAAAATGGATTGCCAATTGCCATGAAAAGATGAGGAAACTTGCTAAAACTGAATTTTACAGAGCTGCATTATCTTTCATTAGTGTTTGTAGGTGGTTTGAGACAGTTATCATGCAGTCTACTTTACATGAGAAATAGGTGTGACCCTCCATATTATAATGTTACAGTGGTATGGAGACACTTCGGGATAATGATTACTCTTGATGTTTAAGCTTAAAAGCCAAGAAAACAGAAAGCAAAATCATAAGGGGGATAAAAATGCCTAACGATCCTGTGAAATGTAGTATAATGGATTCCTGAAGCAACGTAGTCAAGCTCAAGTTCACGTTCTAGTTTATGTGACCACTTAAGAGCTAAGCATGTCAAAAAGTTCTAAACTATAAAACTTATGACCAAAAATGAAATAAACACAAGACGAAATGCATACAGTAATCCAAACTAAGGTATTAAAATGTATGCCAAATTAAATAGTATATTGCCATAATAGTAAATGCTATAGTGTTTGATGGTATATATGGAATTCTACAACTTGGCATAGACTTGCTTGGAGATGTAAAAGTTAAGAGAGGATTAAACAGTAATGGTCATATTTGAAAGCATATTGGTTTTTACAAGTTCTACAATTCATTTTAATTTCCTGTTGTATTTCTCATTATAACATTGCAAATGATTTTGCAAAAACATGATAAACAAAGATTATATATTTTTTTAGTTTTGCTGTTTGCTCAGTTTTTTCTATAAGCAAACCCACAAAATGAAGATGTAGTAGATATTGAACAATGATTTACATATAGCTACAAACCCTAATGAAGAATGAAAACTACTTACCTCAGCAGTGGAGCGGCTTCTTATTTAAGTTGTGATTTCACTACTACATCATAACATGTTCATTTTAATTGTGAAGTGTTCTATATTCAGAAACTAGTTGACAACATTGATTTCTAGGAAGTTAGAGACTATTTTTGATGCATTTAGCATGGAAATACAGTAGTTTGTACATTAATTTAGGTAGTGAAGCATTATGGGTTCTGCCATTCATGATGTCATAGCAGGGATTTTCATTTCTGAGAAAAAAGAATATTCAGAGATCCATCCATACAAACAAAATGAAATGCAAAAACAGAACAGTTTTTGCATTAAAAACTGTATAATTTGATATTGTGCGTGGTAAAGCGATCATATCAAACTCCAAATGTTGGCTATTTATACCTGCTTTAGAATATGACTAATAGATTTTAAGTATAATAGCCCACACAAGGCAAATGCATTTCAAGGAAGACTTACAATTCAGTCTTACAATTTTTGTTCCAAGACTCACACTTCAGAGTCTCTGAATTTAAAGTAGTAGCCATGGTAACCATGGTAAATCCATATTATGGCTCATAAGCAATAAGCACAGCCATAGAAGTAAAAATAGGAAAACAAACAAAAACTGTCACAAAGGAAGAGTCTCTCCAGTCAAACAAAAAACTTGTTTAGGCTTTAGTTATAGCATAAAAGTTGCCACAGCTATACTGTTCAATCCAAAGCAGTCATTTTAATTTTACATTAATTATATTCTCTCCTGGGTTAACTGACTGAATTTCAGTGCTTTGTATCCTACAACTTCAAAACACATGTTTGCTATCAACTTAATTTTACCAAGCTCCTTTTCACCTTATAACAATATCTACAATACATTATATTTGAATTTTCTTGTCTGGTTAAATTATTCTGTTGTTCATAAACTTCACTTACTCTAAAAGCTGTCTGCTTTGCCCAGAAATAAACAATTTCCCTGACAGCTGCTATGTTTTCTTCCTGATCATATGTCCAGTACTTTTTTCATACATCTATCCATGCACAAACCCTTTTCCCCTTTTTTGTACATGGGCTTGGGGTGTTACTTCAACACTGACAATCATGTAAGTTTAGCTTTTCCTGACCAAAAATGTATTGTCCATGAGGAACTCCTATAATCATTAGATGTTTTGATATACCTAATTTCAAGATTAAATACTTCTTACTTCAGTGATGTGCACATAAAGTAAGATCTGTGTGTAACTTAATACAAATACAGTTTAGCTTCAAATATTCTGCTCACCTGTAGAGGTATTCTTTTCAATATTTTTAGCATATAACAGTGTCTGCATTTCTCCTTTCTTAAATAACTTTGGAAATGCAAAGTAGCTTTTACGATTTGCTGAAATGCCACAGTTAAAGTTATTAGACTGGAGCACTTATGCTTCAGACAAACATGTAAATCTCTATGTAGTTACATCATAAATAATTAGGATGCCTGACTAAGTCACCATTGCAGTGACAACACAGACTACTTCATACACCCATAAGGTGAACCTCAAAGCAAAATCTACATTATTATTTATTTTGTATGGTTTTGAAAAGGTTACACTAGGTGATCTATTAGCTTATGAACTATTATTATCTGTTAACTCATCTATTACCTTAAAACCATCTGTTTTGAAACACACGTCATTATTTTCATGTAGCTAATAACATGCATGTTAACATCATTATATTTTTTATCCTAAGGTCTATAATTATTGATTTGTTATCTTTAGGAATTAGGTAATCTTGTTACACTCCAAGGGCCTGTTGTTAGAAGAAAGTTAGAAAGAGTAAACAAGATCAATAGAATATTACAGTGCACAGTACATAGCATGCATAAAATACAGAAGTGCGTAAGATAACCAAAGAGCTAACAAAGCTGCCACTGATTCACCAGTTTTCCTGTCTGCCTGATTTCATACAGTTTACATCAGCTATAGATGACATCCCAAATGCAGCACTGTCATTCTGCATGCATTTTCTCTGATTCAGATTTTCAGAACACTGTACTTTATTTAAATTCTGAGCTTGCAGCACATTCTTTGTAATTATACAAAGGTAGCTCATTAACACTCAAAAACGTGCATGCTGATTAGTCAGCCTGACCAACATGCCCATTGTAAATCGAGCATATACTAACAGAAAAAATGACATACGCTAAGGCCTAGCAGTTTTCTTGAGCTAAGAGGTCAAGAGGTACATACAGAGGACAGAGAAAATACAAGGAAACTCAGGCACATTATACAAAACTAAAGAAACATACCTGTTTTCCTTATATTTTTGTCCTCTCTCATACCTCTAAACTGTCCATATTTCAGTTTCTTTCTTTTTAATAAAAACAAATAAAATAAAAAAAAGAAGTAACAGAGATCTTTCTTTCCCGGTTGTTTGTTTTCCCAAGTACTGATGTACTGCGTAAGTGTGGGAACAGAAGTCCCATATGCATGCACAGTGCATCAAGAAAGTGGCAGAATATGGAAACAATGTGGAAGAAAACCATGGTACCATTATAAAAAGACATTATTTAAGAAAAGTAAGCAATTTCTTTATTAAATAATGTCATTGTATAATAACAATAACCGACTCCTTGGTGTGATATATTGAAGATTTACCAAAGGTTGGCTTTGTTTAATCACTCGGGCTTCGTAATTGTGATTAAACCACACCATCTGTGGGTAAATCTTGAATATACCACACCCAGTCATCAGTTATTGCTACAGTGCATCACTTTTTTTTTGGTGAAGGGGGTACCATGCTTAGCAATTGAGAAGTATAAAAAAGTATATTTTTTGCAACAAGAAGTGAAAAGTATTTTTCTTTAAATACACACACACACACACACACACACACACACATATATATATATATATATATATATATATATATATATATATATATATATATTAGGCATGCACAACACTTATGTTTAGACGCCACTGCAGAGCATTTCATTTGTGTCTGATTTTTTCAGTACATTTGCAAACTTTATGTCCGTACTTCTGCATTCTGATGAGACTTCTGACAAAATTTCATGTGTTGCTTTCCCCAATAAAAAGGTAATCCCTGCACTCTCACAATGTGAATCTTGGTGAACATTTTTTCAAGTGAATTAGGGACCACTCAAGGTCCAGAATGTTAGGGCTAATTAGTCAGGTGATGTATGATTGATGTCAAGAGAACTGTTGGTTACCTGCCTGAAATATAATTTCATATGCCAGGGAATGTGCCTATCTGGAGCTAATGAGTCAATAACTGAACCTTGTTTCTTTTTCTTTCTTTAATAGTTTCTGAATTCCTGATCCTCACTCCCCCACACACACACATACATACATAATCAACAAGCACTTATACCAATTTGCCCATTCATTCCGCATGATATCCTAGTACATTAGGAGAGAGAAGTAACAGACACGCATCATAACCATCACCCAGGTGGTGTTGCAAGATCTTTTTATGATCCTAACTGCTTCCCCATTAGCTGGAAAGTGCAGTGCAATACTGGCTATTGTGAACCCTATGTAAGTATACATACTTGTGATTGAAGCCAGACTGTATGCTCCCCCAACTCCTTAGTTGCAAGTGCTGCAGTCTCACATCTTATCCCAGGATGGAATTACTATTGGGCTCTGCGAGTGTTCTCACCCTGTGGTGGACTAGCTTATGTCCACAAGCTGACTCCGTTCCCTACCAGCTCCCCCTGTGGCAGACTATTCGACAAACCTGGATCACCTACGATGCAGTTAACAATGATAGCTATTTGAAATTTACAGACTGAATGGATTACAAATACTAAGTTCAAGATTGAATATTCCCTTTTCTCAAGTATGGCAATCTTGGAGTAGGTATATATATATATATATATATATATATATATATATATATATATATATATATGTGTGTGTGTGTGTGTGTGTGTCGAGGGATATGGAGGATTTGCCCCTTACAAAAAGACATGTAAAGGAGATGACTGATGTTTGATATTTGCTCTTGTACTGGATTTGCAGTCCTTTTTTTGGGGAGGGAGGTTGGGTTTGGGTCTTAACATTTCAATAGGGAGTCAACAGATACCATACAATACCACACACTATCTCATTTGTAATATTAGCTCTTAAATCAGCTTGATCCAAAAGTAATGCTGAAAGTATATGCAGCCCCAGGCATGGTGTGGAAGAATTCAGAAATCTTGAGGTAGACTTAATGATGAAATCCTGGTCTAAATGCATCAAGAGTTGATTTTGGGAAGCCCCTAAAGGTTGTCGTTTCTTTCGGGTTTTCCCGGTTAGGGGTCGTCACAGCAGGACTCCGGTCCGCTAATGAGTGGTAGTTGATTTTTACATGCTGAGTTACCAGCCCTGACACACAACCTTCAACAAAGGTACGCCCCTTCATGCGTGTCTCCACGCAGAAGACGCTCTAGCTGAGAATCAAACCGGACAGCGTCTTAGTGTGAGGCAACAACGCTACCGCAGCACCGCCACCGCTTAGTAAGTAAATTAACTGACAACAGAATGGGTAGTATTTGCAAAATTTAAAAATAATAGAATTCCAGACAGATCACTGAGAAAAAGAATAAAGCTCTACCTCTGTTTGAACATATTTGGCCATCAGTGAGTGGAGGTCATAACTCACAGTCAGGCCAGATATAACAAATGCTTGGAGGGTCCAAAGGATCATAAGAGTCTAGGCTAGAAAAGAGAAAGTACTAAAAGCCAGCAGGTCAGTTAGAGAACTTCATCTGAAAGAAATGAGAAGAAGTTATGATGTGGCAGCCTGTCCTAAAAGTCATGTGAAGTTTAATTTATTTGTCCTTTTTTCATGGAGGCTTTCATCATTTACTGTAAATGCCATTCATGAGCAACAGTACCATTATGCAGACATCCTTGACATTACTTACATCATTTATAAGCAGTTTCTTTAAAAATAACAGCTACATGGCTTGTATATAAATGCAATTTTTGTTTAAATACAGAGAGGTATATGTAGTGCAATATTATTGATATGCGTACAGTCAGATTTTACATAACAATATCCTTTACTATAAAGACTTGTTCAAAATATATAGCATTGGAAGTTAAGATAAACAGTTAGAACAACCTGAAGAAAAGAAGGAGGAAGCACAAAGAAGATAAAGAAAACGAGATGATGGAGGAGGGTATAGTTGCGATAATTATCATTAAGTTTAGCGCAGCTGAGAGTCACGGAGTGCATTCATATAGCTATATTAGTACCAGTTTAACCAAGGGTGGTGCAGTTGCGACCCATTTACCTATTAGGTGTTGCCTCATTTGACATTTAATGTCTTTTAGGTTGCAGATTGTTCTTAAGTGGAGTGGGATGATATTCCAGCTATTAGCAATGCAATGTGAATACAGAGAGTATCGTATATTGTTAGGTTAAGTTATGGAGAGTAATGATTTGTCAGTGGAGCATAGGGGTCTCTTAGCAGTAAAAGGTTCAATGATGGATTCAAGAGATGAGACTTTTTCAGGGTTTGTAGTTTGAATGTTGTAATTAATTTTGTGTACAACAGATAATTATTTAGGTCGAGCCAGTTCAGTTGTTTTAGAGATAGGCAGCAATGTGATCTATATTTTGTTTGGTTGAGAATTTGGCTACTTTATTTTAGCATTGTTCTAATTCAGCAGATAGAGAATAATTTAGATTAGTTATGGTAAGCAAGGCATATAAGTAGCTGGGGAGTAGAGTCAGTAAGATATTGTTTTACTCTAAAGAGGCACCCTAGCTTTTGATATATCTTTTTTATGGCTTGCTGAAGGTGGAAATCAAATTTCAGGTGGTGTCTATAATCACATCTAGTAGGTTGGTGTGGGATACCAGTTCTATATTGTTCTTATCAAATGTCAGTTTATGGCAGGTAGGTTTTTGGGATGAAGAAGAGTGTTTAAAGTGAACAGAAGTATTTTTTTTTGGAGGTGGGCGTATTGTGCCAAGGAGACATTTTGCTGAGGTTTGGTTGTTGATAAACAAGTTAAATAGCAGTGGTCCTAGGATGGATGCTTATGGGACTCTGATGGATATAGGAAGATAAGAAGAAAAATCATTTTGCCATTTCACTGTTAGCGCCTATTACTGAGATATTGAGAAGCCTTCAAAATGAGGAGGATGATAGCCCATAAGAACAGAGTTTAGGTAGGAGAATTTGATGATTGACTATGTCAAATGCCTTGGATAGATCCAGAAATGCAGCTGAGGTGAGAAGACCTGAATTTCTATTGTGATTTACTTTATATATATATCTATATCTATCTATCTATATATATATATATATATATATATATATATATATATATATATATATATATATATATATATATATATATATATATATATATGGGTTCACGACATATGACTGAAAGTTCATATGACCGAAGCCCATTTGACTGAGACCAAATGACCGAAAGTTCATTAGACCGAAAACCCAGATAACCGAAAACTCATTTGACTGATAAACAGCACTGGCAGGTATATGCCCTGTTCCCCATGGCAGTGCGACCCTGGAGTGAGAATATAAAGTTCTGGGGGGGTGAGGGCACAGCCTCCCACATTAGGGGGTGTGGTGGGCGTAGCCCCCCACATTTTGCAACCAGTTTTTACTGATGTTATATGTTTTAATGTATTTTTAATGGGTACACATGTATATAATAGTGCATAAACTGCAATTATGTGGGAGCTATGCTCCCACACCCCCCAATGTGGGGGACTGTGCCCCCCACACCCTCCTAACAATATATTCTCACTCCAGGGTTGCACTACCTTGGAGAACAGGGCATATACCTGCCAGTGCTGTTTTTCTGTCAAATGAGTTTTCGGTCATCTGGGTTTTCGGTCAAATGAACTTTCGGTCATTTGGTCTCAGTCAAATGGGCTTCGGTCATATGAACTTTTGGTCATATGTAGTGAGCCCATATAGATATATATATATGGTTCCCTATGAAACCATCGAATTTACACTACATCGAGAATGACTACATCGAGACTAGACCATCGAAAGTACATAACAGCGAAAACAGAAATCGTCGACATTTAAAACACCGAACACCATAACACCGACACACGGAACGTAAACAACACACTACACTACATAGCATACACACTAGCCCTGACCCAAACCCTAACCCTAAGGTCCGACACTATCGCACACTTCACCTACCTGCACCCTAACCCTAACTCACTTACCCACCCCTAGCCCAAGCTCCGACACTAACACACACTTCACCTACCTGCACCCTAACCCTAACTCACTTACCCACCCCTAGCCCAAGCTCCGACACTAACGCACACTTCACCTACCTGCACCCTAACCCTAACTCACTTACCTGACCACTCCTACCTCCGTCACTGTCGCACACTTACTGGGTCGCGTTAAACATACACCAGTGCTGTGACATTTCATTTCGACGCTTTGGAAGTCGACGATTTCCGTTTTCGATGGTTTGCAATTTCAATATAGAAGTCCCGATCTTCTCATTTTCGATGTAGTGTAAATTCGATGGTTTCATAGGAAACCATATATATACATATATACATATATATATACATATATATATATACATATATATATACACATATATATATATATACATATATATATATATACATATGCATATATATATATCTATATATATATATATATATATATATATATATATATATATATATATATATAGCTTAGAAGGGCAGTGGTTATATTGTGATTGAGTGTGAATGAGAAGTAATATATGTAGTAAATTGAGAGTGAATACATCTTTCCAAAAATTTTGGATAAGGGTGAGAGAATGGCAATTGTTTTACAGTTTGTAAGCTCAGCTGATAAGCCACCTTTATGGACTGGTATATATAGGATTTTTTCCATAAGTTGGGGTCATATTTTTCATGAATAGAGCAGTTTATCACAATCAATCCAGGATATGCAAGGCTTTCTTCAATGAGTTTGAGGTATTCAGACGGAAGTTGATCAGAGGAAGTGTTTGTTGTCTTAAGGCCAAGTAAGTATTTTTAATTGTAGATGTTGGCACTAGAGGGAGTGTGAAGATCTGTTGTGGCTTCAGTGATTGGAGTGAAATAACTTGATTTGTTTTGTTTTGTAGGAGAGAGGTTACTGTATTTATAAAATGTGTATTAAACTGTAAAGCAATGCTTTGGGAGTTATTGGTTGTGAATTGGTTGGATTGGGTTGATTTTCCAGGACTGAGCAATGCATTTATTGATGATGATACAACCTCCCATGAGATGGTTATATTTTGGTGCTTTCAAGTTAGTGAGTTTTGCCTTTCAGAAGAAGGAAAGGGGTGCTGTCCTAAGAATAAGGAGATAATGAGAAAAAGCCATTCAGTGGTGGGGATCTTTAAATCCGAAACCAAGAAAATGTGCAAAAGTCAAAATGTTGTTTTCCTCTGAGATCACAGTGGTGACAGTACATTTGTGATGTGGTTGCAGTGGATCCTACTGGATGATTGGGAGGATAAGAGAGACCCACCACCAAAAATAGAACAAGTAACAAAAAACTGAGGGTAATGAAACTCAATGCCAGAAGTCCAAACCTCAAAATGCACGCACTCAAGGCACTCCTCAGAATGGAGAAAATCGATATATGTGCAGTAACAGAAACCTGGTTTAAGGCTCCAGAGAGCACCCCAGCACTATCAGGCTACAACTCATACCATACATTTTGGCCACAAAACCTGGACCGAAATACAAAAGGCGGGGGCGTATCCATATTCATCAAGTATACCCACACCTCCAGGTTAGTGGCACAGCACGATGCTTCAGAGATCATCCACGTGCAACTAGCAATGGGCAAAACCACAATTCAAATTGTAGCTTGCTACAGATCACCCACCATGTCCCAGGACCCCCATTCTGCATTTCTGGGAACACTGGGAAACATAAAGGTCCTACCAAACACCCTGATATTGGGTGATTTCAATTACCCAAACATTAACTGGGAGAACTACTCAATACTAACTCCCTTGCCCAACATTTCCTAGAGTTTATAAACTCAAATGCCCTGGATCAACTGGTCAACACCCCCACCAGAGGTGACAACATATTGGACCTGGTCATCACCAACATGGGCGACTGGTGTTCCACACCAGAGGTCAACCCCTCGCTGTTTAGATCTGACCATAAACTAATCACTCTGGATATCCACATTCCGCCCCAACCCCCGGTCAAAGAAACCACCGAGAAAAACTTTTCAAAAGCAAACTTTACGTTGCTTAAGACCAAGGTGGAAAGTTTCAAAGCCCCCATGGCAAAGGATAATGCTGTCCAAGCTGCAAAATCCTTTACTAATGCACTTTACAGGCACCTACAAGAATGCATGGATCGTGCTATCCCAACCAAAACCAAGACTCACTCCTCCAAGAAAAGAAAACCAGTCTGCTGGACCCCTGCCATAAACAAGCTATACAATAGAAGGAGGAAACTAGTACAGAAAAGAGTAAAATCCCAAGAAGGGAAGACATCCCTGATCAGTATCAGCAAGAAACTACGATCCCTCATAAACTCATCCAAGGCTAGCTTTGAACGAAAAATTGCCAAGGACTCCAAAGATAACCACAAGGCATTCTTTAGCTATGTCATGAATTTAAGTGGCAATTCTAAGATCTGTTCAGAGTTAGTGCAGAATGTCACAAAATACACTGAATCGACTGATATCACCAACAGCCTAGCAGACAGGTTCAGTGCAAATGTCACCTCCCTCTCACTCCCAAAAGGTCCCATAACCATACCAGAAGAATGTAGTGTCCCTGAAATCACAGACACTCAGGTTAAAACAGCCCTCTCCAAAGCCAAAAACACAGCATCAATGGGACCGGATGGTGTCCCAGGCTGCGTCCTACATGAGCTTAAAGATGAACTAACCCCTCACCTAAACACACTGTTCAAACTCAGCCTCTCCACAGGCTATGTGCCCATAGAGTGGCACACAGCAACTGTTATTCCGCTCCACAAAGGTGGAGCCACAACAGACCCTGGGAACTATTGTCCTATAAGACTGACTAGCTTGGTCTGCAAGGCTATGGAGCACATCATCATGGATCTCATAAACAGAGACATTGGGAACCTCCAAACACTGGACCCTACCCAGTTCAGCTTTGTTAAGGACAGATCATTCCTCCTAAACCTGGTGGACTTTTTTGAGACAGTTACCAAGTCTATAGACAAGGGAAAGGTGGTCCAAAAAGCCTATCTAGACCTCGCAAAGGCCTTCAATACCATTCCCCATTCAAGTATTATAGACAGCCTGAACATAAACCCCTATGTCATGAGATGGGTTGCCAAATGGCTCAGAGACATAACCCACATGGTAAGAGTTGCGGGAACTAGGTCTGACACTAAACCGGTTACAAGTGGTGTTCCCCAGGGCTCAGTCCTAGGACCCTCCTGTTCGGCATATACTTCTCAGAGGTACAGGCAAGCACAGAAGGACTATGGCTGACTAAGTTCACAGAGAACTGCAAGCTAAGGGCTATAACTGACTCTCCAGCGGACACAGACATCCTCCAAAAGGGTCTCACTGAGATAGATACCTGGTGTCAAAACCATGGTCTCAAGCTAAATGCCAAAAAGTGCATAGTCATCTCCTTTGGAAAAAACAAAGTACCCACAAACTACCACATAGGTGGTAGCCCCCTAAATACGGAAGACGTAATAAGGGATCTGGGGACCCAAGTAGATAGTAACCTCTCCTTTGATAATCACATTTCCAAAGTAGTTAGAAAATCCTTTTTTGTGCCATACCTAATCACAAAAGGATTTGCATCCAGATCAAAAGAGATCATTGTGCCCCTCTACACATCACTCATCAGACCCATTATAGAGTACAATGCTCCATTTGGGATGTACTTTACAAGACACCTGCAACAGCTGGAAAGACCACAGAAGTACCTCACCAAGAGGATCACTGGCCTCAAACAGATGCCCTATGCAGCTCGACTGAAGAAACTCCAGCTGTACTCGGTTGCATACCGCCTACTCAGAGGTGATCTCTGCCTGACATACAAGGCCATGTCCAACCCAGAATTGATGGACATGCTCCACCTAACGAAAACCATATCCCCTCGAGCTGCACGGTCTAGGGATCTAAACCTCACCACAAAAATAAATAGGATGTGCTGGAGAGATATATTCCTGTCCCAAAGACTTCCCATGCTCTGAAACAAGATTCCAATCTACAGTAGGCAGAACTCTTCGCTAACCCTCTTCAAGAGAAACCTTGACGAATGGATGGGAAACAGTGATCACTTCAATGGCTCTGCTGAACAGAGGCACAGGGAACTAATCTAAGGGGGCGGCGAAAGCCAACACATTTCGGCCAGGCTTATAAATGCCTTCGGGCAGATAGCCTAGTACCTACCTATAAACCTATGAACCTATAGTATACTACCAGAAAAAAATGGCTGTCCCATATCCAGGTAGACTAACAGGCTAGGAAGCATCAACACAAGAAATTAAGCTGCAGCATATCTTAAACTGTCAGACACAAATATCTGAGTGATGCCACCAGGTGTATCTGCAGTTCACTCCTACTGACACCTCTAGGCGTCAAATATTACCTGTTCATATTTACATCAATAATTTCAAAACAATGCTATGTACAAGGTTTTAAAAGAGTTCATCTTAAAGCTTACACAATGGCAAACTCAACTGCATTAATAGTTAACCTCTGCCTAGTGCAGTTAAGTAGATATTAACTGGTGTTTATTATGATATTAATTCATATAGATATAATTTTCACATTTTTCTAAATATCTCAACAACTAAGTAACACAGACAGAACTTCTTAGCCACATGTGAAAGCTCTTAGGTAGATGAATAAAATGCTGCTGACAGTATCCCCAGGATTCAGCAAACTCTGCACGGCGTGCAGGAATAGTGCAAGAGCTGCTGGACGCAATATGGTCAATGAGCAATCCAGGAACGAGCTCACAGGACGTGCATGAGCGCTCCTACACTATTCCTGAATGGACACAGCTCCTGTATGCTAATTACCCCATTTGCTGGTTAAAACCATGCAAATAAGGTGAATTAGTGATCCAGGAAGCAGGCAGGCGTCTGTGCAGGAATAGTGTAACCTGCAGAAATGTATTATTCGGTTACTAACCGAATACATTTCTGCAAATTACAAAACGGAGGCATGACAGCTCGAAAGAAAGCATGTATTCAATGTAGTAGGCATGCCAATGGCAAAATATATGGCCATTGGCATGGGAAATAGTTGCAAAAGTATAAAAAAATAACTTTTATTTTTTTTGCCCGATTTCGGCCATTTAAATGTAGTGCGCAAACGGGATCAGCCCGAAAATAAAGAAAAAGTTTGAAATAAGCTTTTAAACCCAAATCAGCATTCTGCCATAATAGTCAGTGACAACAATACCATGGAATAATGGTAGCTAAATGGGAAGGCTGAGTGTCGGTTTTGTAGCCATGCATTAGCAGTCAGTTTTATGCAAATTAAGGGATTGATACTGAATCACAGATTTCCCCTCAGTGTTAGGTTGCACCCAACCATGTAGGTGCACCAACACCATGGTATAAGCATAAGAGGTAGATGACCTCATAAGAGGGAGTGTCATGCATGCTGTAAGCTTATTGGAGATCTGTGGCCCGTGTTTGCCCTTAGCTAAGCACAGCTAAGGAAGGGGGGGGGTCTGAAGCTGCCTAGCAGTGTTTACATTGCCTAAATGGGTGTGTGCACTGCGCACCAGGTTTTAATCAAAGAAAAACACAGGAAATAACAGCTCTCTTCACATCTGAGCACTGGGTATGTGCACCGTGCCTCGGGGCTTAAAAGCAAAGGCAATGAGAAGGGAAAACAGCAGTAGGAAGGCAATCAAGGAGAACTAGCATAGCTGGAAGGTGAAATGTATCAGAATCAGCCAATTACACAGGCAGCAGCCCAGCCCAGCACACTACTATAAACTATGCAAACACATTTCATTCTGTTTTTCCTACAAAGTCTACACCACCAGTGTACACAGATGCGGAAATTTTACCTGACAAAGCTAACAAAATGATAAGGGCTGCTGTTGATTTCATACATCAATATGTGAAAGAGGCTGAGGGTGGTGAGGATGAGAATGCTGACAACCAACCCACAGTGTGGAGAAGAATTAGAGTGTACAGACCCAGGGTAACCTACCAGAGAATACATGAGGTGGAGACAGTGGAGCGCTATAGGGTGGACAGGGACATCCTACAACAAATTGTTGAGCTGTGCTGGCCATGACTCACACACAGAACCAACAGAGGGGAACACATCCTAGTGGATACCAAGGTATGTGTAGGGTTAAGAATACTAGCCACAGGTACCTTTCAAAGGCCAACTGGGGATATCATGGGGATCTCACAGCCATCAGCATTCAGGGTATTCCATCAGTTCCTGGATGACATGTCAGCACATGCCGGTGAGCACATATATTTCCTCAACACCCGTGAGGCGTTGACCAACAATATGCATCACTTCCACCAAATAGCAGAATACCCTGAGGTAGTGGGTGCTATAGACTACACACACATACACATCAAAACACCACCCGGTGAGTGGGGTAGGGTCTACATAAACTGCAAGGGCTTCCCCTCCATCAACTGCCAAGTCGTGTGCAATGCCCAGGGCATTATTTTGAATGTGTGCGCTGAAATCCCTGGAAGCTATCAAGACTCCCACATCTGGCATATTACACAGCTGTACCAGAGATTTGCCAGTGGGACATCCCATATGGCCACCTAGTGGGGGATGCTGGTTACGCACTGGAGCCATGGCTGATGACACCCATCAGAAATGCACACACACCCAAACAAGAACTCCATAATGAACCACACACACAAACTAGAATCATAATAGAGCGTGTGTTTGGGATGCTCAAGTCACATTTCCGGTGCCTGGACATATCCGGTGGAGCCTTGCAGTACTCTCCAGCTATGTGTACACAAATTTTCATTGTATGTGCCATGCTACACAATATGACCCTGTGGAAACAGCTGCAGCAGGAACAGCACAGGGCAGGGCCACACAGACCCCCACCATTGCCAAGGCCAGCACAAGCACAGAGTGACTCAGAGGAGGAACAACCTGAGCCTGCCCATGTAGGCAGAAGGAGGCATGTCCAGTATGCCCAGACTTTGGCAAAGAGGCAATGCATAGCACATACACTGACACAGTAGGGGCCCAGGGAATGATACCTCTCTCTGACTCACACATACAGTAAAAGGGATGCCAAACATGACACAACCTGTGCTTTACCATGTATAGAGAGTGTACTATGTGCATCTGACATAGTCAGCCCTCCAGCACCATCCTCAATACTGGTACAGCCACAAGGTAAGTCACTCTTCTATCAATTGCTGAATGGAGTAGTGTGTTCTGCTAGTTGTATCTATGGTATGGATGTGAGCATGCAAGAGAATTGGGTGGCTGAGTGGGATGGCTGCAGATAGTGGATACCTATATGGGCAGCATGAAATCCATAACAAATACTGGTGTGAACAAAGTAGGCAGTACTAGACAAGGTGACAAATCCCACTGCAGTACATGTGGTGGCCCAAATGTGTGTCCATAGGACACACAAATGCATGTCAGTGATGCTCACATACCCAACAACAGCCTCAGCCAGCAGGACAGGTGTAGATGACCATAAATAAAGGCTGTGCTAAGGCCTCTAATTGATGGCAATGGAGAACAGCCCCCTCATGGGTTTCAGTGAGTAAAATATCCAATGTGGGGTGTGGGTGCTGAGTATACTGTCTTTACACCATGGTACCCCCAGTACATGTCCCAAGGTCCACTGTATGAGGACCACTGTCACCATCAACCATACAGGTTACTGATTACACTATCCATCCCAATGATGCATGTGCTCTGTGTAAATTATCTGTAACAGAATGGACTCACTGACAAGGTAGTTAGCAGTGATAAACCCAGGTCTCTCAGACTGACTGTCATGTGTTTGTCAATGTGTATATGACAGTATGTCATACTATGTATTGTTCATTAACACCCAGTACATCCTCCATTACCATACTGTACAAGGCCTGGTGATGTTCTTCACTTAACAAGAAACTCAGGACACATCTCATCCTAAAAGCTGTGTGGTGTGCACAATTAAGGCCAAACACATTAGTAGCAATACGTACCTAGGTAGGGGTTCTACTCTCAGTGTTGTCAAGTAAGTGTGTGTGTATTTGAAGGGATCTACTTCAGTTTGCAGAAAATGCATGTCCCAGGAGGTCATTTGTCTAAGAACTGACTGGCAAATGCTAACATTTCAAAGGAATCATCTTGTGGAAATTCATTTCATCAAAACTAGTAGTAGATGTGTAAATGCCCTCTTTCCCACTGTATAGCTGTACAGCAATACTAAAGATGCTATATATAGTTGGCTATTGATGTTGTGGACACAGTCACCCTCATTGAGGTTATTGTTGTGTGTATCTCCCCACTTAGTCTGCTGTAATACTGTACAGTTTATGTTAACAGGTTAAGTAGTTGTCAGTCACACTATGTGTGGTTCTACACCACCCCACACCCTCCAAAGTGTAGGGCTGTGGCACCCACACCAGCACACCTATGTTTACCAACTCCAGGATTGTACTACATTGGGGAAGAGGACATATACCCTGCCAGTACCATCGTCAATTATGTTAAACTAACAGACTGATTATTTTCTGATGTGATGTTTTGCCTATTTTGTCTTGGTGGAATTACATAGGCTAAAATGAGTTCACTGCAGAATTAAGTACATCCATGTGTTTGCATCAACACCAAAGCGTGTGTGTGTGCGCGTGTGTGTGTGTGTGTGTGTGTGTGTGTGTGTGTGTGTGTGTGTGTGTGTGTGTGTGTGTGTGTGTGTGTGTATACGTGTGTGTGCGTGTGTGTGCATGTGTGTGTGTGTTATTTACAAACATTTGATGTGTGCCACTCAGTACACTTACCATTGTCCACTGTAGAAGGGCTGCTGACATCAGTCACTATGCACTCATCTGTATACACCCCTCAGACCTATCAGCCATGTGCCACATGCAGTAACTGTTATACAGACCTGTTATTTGTGTTCAGCTACACCCAGAATATTACACAGTCATTATTGTTGGGACATATATCCTATTGTTCAACAAATATTGAAATGTGTTTCTATTCATGTTCCATGTTGAAACACTATCATTGGTGGCCTCTTGCTATCAATGTAACCTGCATGCTGTTGTAATGGCCACTGTGGTTCCATATATACATGTGTTCCATTTGCTATGCAACTGTTTCAAATCTGGTGTTTTGGGTTAATGGGAATATCTATGCATGCTGTTATAACTAATCCTGGATTGTGTTGACTATTACTAACCCACATATGTTCTAAAACTGCAACACAATAGCATGCTTGGGAAGATCATTCCCAGTAGACCCCCCTCTCCCACCTCATCTGGCCATGGCACCGGGCCACAGCACGTCTGGGACCCACCCAGGGACCTCCTCATCCACTGGTCCTGCACTGGAACCACCTCAGGAAATGGGGCTCATCTCCCCCCGGGAGCGGGCGCAGACAGGATCCTGTCACCCGAAGTCAGGTCCGGGGATTGGTGTGCAGTGAGCTCCAAAGGGAGTTTGGAGAGCTGCTATACCAGCTTGAGGGCTGCATGGCACAATTAGAGGGTCAGCCTCCCCCTCCTCCTCCTCCTCAGCCCCCAGCACAGCCACCTTCAGGGCCATAAAGGTGCAGTGGTGACTGCCCATGGGTGGGGACCTCAATCCCACTGTTTCCATTTAGGGGCTCATGGGCTTCCGATTTCCAAACACCCCTCCCTGTCCAAGGCATCATATACCACTCTGTATGCTGTCTTGTCTGTCGTATGAGCGTTCTCGCTCAATTTAAATTGCTGAAAGGCAATTCTGGAGTGCAGGGGGCATGTGTATTATGAGAGCTCTGCTCTCAGACACACCCCCTGTGCTCGTACATGGCACCATGTCCATTTTAGAGCACAGCAGCGTGTCTTCATACATATGCATGGCACGCTGCCATGCTGAACAGGAACAGTACCTGCTGTGCAGGGATAACTTATTCCTGCACAGCTGCTTACTGAATCCCAGGGTATGTGTGTAACTTGAGTGGTTGCTGAGATACTGTAAGTTGTTTACAAAACATTACAAATGTAATAGTTACTGTGTTTACTGTGACTTATAAAATTTGGTTTAAGACCTAGAACCTAAAGAATACTACCACTATAAAATAGTTTGTGCTTAAGAGTTTGCCATTTAAACTTCTTTCATAACCCCTATGGTTCTGGAGGTTTGAACATTTATTTGAAATGTGAGGACATAATTTGATTCTGTCAAAAGGCTTATTCTCTACCCATTGGAAGTTACAGTGCAAACTTTCTGAGCTCCATTGGAGTGAATGAGTTAATTTATGCTCTCTTGTCTGCTTTGCACAGATTTAAGGGAATCCTGGATTGTTTAATTATTCATTTGTCCAGTGGACAATCAAAGAACTCAGATGAGGCATTATGGAAGAAAATTCAGCACCAGGCTGGAGGAAGTCATTACATATTGGTATGGCATCAGGGGTATAAGAAAGAGAGGAAAACTGAAAGTGCAAGTTATGAGTCAAATTGAAATTATGAGTGAAATCTCCTTTTAAGAGCCCACATATACTTTTCTAGAGGCAATTAGTCTGCCACAGGTTAAGCAGGGTGAGGTTTCCTGTGGATATCAGTGGTTGGTGGCCCCAACAGGAAGGACAAGAAGGTCAACTGGAACCAGTGAGTCTCCAAGTGCACATAAGCTTGTCTGAAATTTAAACAATGCTGAGTATTATATATAATGGCTAAAACTGTGGAAAGTGTAATCCTGTGTTTGTTGCTATCAAACAAAACATTCAAAATCAGTAATGGTGTGGACAGGAAGTTAAAAGGGATAAGCAAGGAAGATGCAACATGAGACATGGTCTTAAGTCAAGAGAATCACCGGTACAACAATGACTCATACATAGACAGGAAGAGACAGCTGAAGGACAAGAAAGTGAAAGCACAGGAGTAGTACACCCTTTTAGACAATCATGTGGTTGAGCAAAGAATTTGTATCTGTCGCACCAACTCTTTTTGTCAGGGATAAGTGGAAATGAAAGGTGGGTGCTGCATGTGTGAAGCTCCATTCTTAGGCCTGAATGCTCCCCTGATGGTAACTAGCTTGCTATACAATAAGTATGCAAAGTTTTATATAAATACCAGAATTTGAGAATACCACTAGGAATGAAGAGACAGAAGGTTAGCCAGGGGTTAGGTAGGGTTAATGAGTTTATCACGTCATATAAGTTTGCCTGAAATTAAAACCGTGTTCATTAATGCGGTAGGATGACGGAATCATTGATCACAAACAAGTTTACCTGAAATGGAAATAAATGTTCAATATTACATATCGTGAACAAAATCATGGAAAGTATAATGCTCTATTTGTTGCAATCCAGTAGTGCTCAAAATCAACAATGGTGTGATTACTACATCACTAGAAAAAGTGTCTTTTCTTTATACCAGTAACACTTTCAGCAAACAGTGTAGAACACTACAGTCATATCACGATCTCACGTTTCAGACCAGGTCACACATATACACTTATATGGTAAACGTAATGTCACTGTTAAGTGAAAGTTTC
The DNA here is from genome assembly GCF_019279795.1 of Protopterus annectens. Lineage (NCBI taxonomy): Eukaryota > Metazoa > Chordata > Ceratodontiformes > Protopteridae > Protopterus > Protopterus annectens. The sequence continues at coordinate 141,326,197 of NC_056738.1, read as the reverse complement.
AAATAACAGTGTAATCATTCAACACATGTTAAATGAAAAAAACATCTAGTTTACTATATATTTTATATAACAAAAGTTCAATAGCATCATGTTTTACTGTTTTCCTAATATAATTGTAAATACAGGTGGAAAGTGGACTAACCTGCAGTATACATAGATATGTTGTTCTCAGTCACTAAATGATCTCCAGTTGTATCTCTTGGCACATTTCTCAACCATCTTAAGGTATCAGCTAGAATCCATGTTGGAGAGCTCCTACTTCTTTAGTAGATGCTGAGAAAACTGTAACTATATTCTACGCATAAATTCAATGTCAGCAATATTGTAACATTTCCTTTAACATCTGTTAAAGCTTACTTTTTGAATTGCTGATACAATCAAACTACTTGACCATTAAGCTATAGTCCACAGATTTCTAAACATGGTAACTTCCTTACTTAGTGACATTGGCTTGCATTTTAAGTCAAAAAGAAACTGTAAGTTTACAGAGAATAATATTTTGTGTAAGTAATGTCTGGACTATGGAATTAGCAGATGAAAAAAAGAAAATGCTTGTGCCAGTGCTTTCTTATTTTGAACAGAAATTAAATGTTTTGACACTCTTCCTGTTCTGATAACGTGATAACAAGTGATCACATCTTCAAAGTTTTAAGTCACATACATCTCAGGATTAAATATATTTGTTTATGGCGTGTGCTCTCATTTCATAGATTTCACTGTTTTTGACAATGTAGTCCAATGATCCATGCACATCGCTGCAAATATATCCACTATGCCTTGATCAAATTTTTACTTTAACAATGTGCGCTGTATGTGTTTATAATATTTAGTTTACTTTATAATATTTAATGGCATCCTAGCTTAGAAATGAAACTGAAATTCTAGACAAAAAAAGAGTGAAGGGATCAAACTTTGAACTACCAGAAACAATGCATTTGCACAATTCAAATTCAACTCACTTAAAACTTTCACCCAATATGGACTTCCACCCATCAGTTACAAGTTTGCAAACCCTTCTTTTAAATAAAATTGCACTGAATGAATAGAAATAAGATTAGAAAGATAAATAAATTGTGTTTTAGAAACAATAAGTACATAATATATACACGGATGATATGACAAAAATGCACAATGACTATTATTTTAATTTCCTGGCTTTCGGCTCTGGTATAATGCTCAAATAATCATTCAAGCCAGTCAGCTATTTTTGCTTTTATTAAATCAATATTACTAAATCTTGTGTTTTCCACCCAATTTTCAGGTACAAAACTAAGCTTTTAAAGGAATGGATGTACCTTAACATCTGTATGCACAATGCATTTTTATCAGTTTTTACCTTGATAGTTTTTATATATTCCTTTATGACTGATTGCAATTTTCTCTAGTATTCATTCATATATAAATGGCAGGCAAGAGGAGCAGATTGCCATATATTGCACACATTCCATGATACAAGTGATTCTCTTCTCACAGCCAAAGTTAATTTCCACTTCTTGAATCTAAATTATAAGTATTACCAAAACACCTTCAGACAGTATAAACATGGAGACATAGGTCCCCCTATTCATGATCAACTTTACTTTAGTATTGCCAAAATCATTTCTGTATTCTCTAGCATGCTATTAAAAGTTGCAACTATTTTTATGAAAAATAGGATCTGTTACCTACGGCCTAAAAATGTACTTTCTCCATTATTACTTTCCAGCTTTCTTTAATAAAAGATTTGATGGTTTAAGGCATGTGCAATCATGGCCACACAGGTAGAAACCAAAGCTAAGAATACAGCATCCATGGAACCAAATGATATCATGGGCTGTGTACTACATGAACTCCAAAATGAACTGGCACCTCACCTAAGTGTCATGTTTCATCATAGCCTCTCCTCAGGCTTCGTGCCCACTGAGTGGCACACAGCTACACTTATCCCACTCCATAGGTCCATAGGTTCATATGTTCATACTAGGCTATCTGCCCTAGGGCATTTATAAGCTTAGCCAGAGTGTGTTTGGCTTTCGCCACCCATTTTAAATTAATTTTGCTATGCCCTTTTTCAAGGTTAGTATACTGTGCCTCTGTCTAACAGTGACACAGAAGTGATACCCGGGGTAAACCTATGATCTCCCATCCACTCATCAAGATTCCTCTTGAAGAGAGTCAGTGAGGGACTCTGCCTAACCTGGACTGGGATTTTATTCCAGAGTGAAGGGAGCCTCTGGGTTATGAATCTGTCCCTCCAGCATGTCCTATTTATTTCAGTGCTGAGGTTCAAGTCTCTCGAGCGTGTAGCTCGATGGGATTTGGATTTTCTGAGGTGCAGCATGTCCATTAATTCTGGGTTGGACATGGCTTTATATGTCAGGCACAGATCGCCTCTGAGCAGGCGGTATGCCACTGAGTAGAGCTGGAGTTTCTTTAACCGGGCAGCATATGGCATCTGTTTGAGGCCTTTGATCCTCTTGGTGAGGTACTTTTGGGGTCTTTCCAGTTGCTGCAGGTGTCTGGTAAGGTACATCCCAAAAGGAGCATTGTACTCAATTATGGGCTTGATGAGGGATGAGTAAAGAGGCACGATGACCTCCCCTGATCTAGACGTGAATCCCTTCATGATTAGATGGGCTATATAAAATGTTTTTCCTAACCACTTTAGCCACGTGGTTGTCAAATGAGAGAGTGCTATCAACTAGGGTCCCCAGGTCCCTAATTACTTCTTCCGTACTTAATGGATTACCACCTATGTGGTAATTTGTGGGCACTTTGTTTTTGCCAAAGGGGATGACGATACACTTTTTGACGTTTAGTTTGAGGCCATGGCTCTGGCACCAGTTGTCTGTTTCTATGAGGCCCTTTTGGAGGATGGTTGTGTCAGCTGGAGAGTCGATTATGGCACCCAGTTTGCAGTCATCTGCGAACTTGGTCAGCCACAGTCCTTCCGTGTTGGCCTGTACCTCCGAGAAATATATACCGAACAAGAGAGGTCCCAGGACTGAGCCTTGTGGGATGCCACTTGTAACTGGTTTGGAGTCTGACATGGCTCCAGCAATTCTAACCATGTGGGTTCTGTCCTTGAGCCAGTTTGCAACCCATCTAGTGACATAGGGGTTTATATTTAAGCTGGTGAGCTTATCTATAATGCCCGAGTGGGGTATTGTATCGAAGGCTTTGCGAGGTCCAGGTAGGCTGTGTGGACCACCTTCCCTCGTCAATGGCCTTGGTGACTGTTTCAAAGAAATCGACCAGGTTTAAGAGGCAGGATCTGCCCTTAACAAAGCCGAACTGGGTAGGATCCAGTGTCTGTAGGTCCCCAATATCTTTATTTATTAGGTCCATGATGATCCTTTCCATAGCTTTGCAGACCAAGCTAGTCAGGCTTATGGGGCGATAGTTTCCAGGATCCGTTGAGGCACCACCTTTGTGGAGAGGGACCATTGTTGCTGTACGCCACTCTTTGGGTACATATCCTGTAGTAAGGCTGAAATTGAACAGTAGTTTTATGTTTGGGTTTAGCTCTTCTTGGAGTTCATGTAGGACGCAGCCTGGGACACCGTCTGGTCCCATCGATGCTGTGTTTTTTGCTTTGGAGAGGATGGCTCTTACCTGAGCATCTGATATGTCAGGGGGGCAGCACTCTGCTTGGATAGATATTTGCCCTTTTGGTGGGGAGGGGGGGGAGAAGTTTGCGCTGAACCTGTCAGCTAGGATGTTGGCAATGTCTGTGGGTTCGATGTATTTTTTGTCATTTTGGACTAATTCTGAGCATATCTGGGAATTCCCACCCAGGTTCCTAACATAACTAAAGAAAGCCTTGTGATTATCCTTAGTGTCCTGTGCAATTTTTCTCTCTAAGCTGGCCTTAGACGATTTTATGAGTGCCCGTAGTTTTTTGCTAATACTGATCAGAGATGCCTTCCCTTTTTGGGATTTTGTTCTATCATGTAGTAGCTTCCTCCTTCTATTGTATAGTTTGTTTATGGCTGGGGTCCACCAGACAGGACGTCTGCCTTTGGAGGATTGGGTCTTGGTTTTATTTGGGATTGCATGATCCATGCATTCCTGAAGGTGTTCATAGAATGCGTTTATAAAGGATTCTGCGGTCTGGGCCGTATTTTCCACAGGCCCGGGGGCTTTGAAGGATTCCACCTCGGTTTTGAGGAGTGTGAAATTTGCTTTAGAGAAGTTTTTCACTGTGGTTTTCTGGGCAGGGGTGGGGTTGGGATGTGAATATCCAGTGAGATTAGTTTATGGTCTGATCTTACCAGTGAGGGATACACTTCTGGTCTGGAGCATAGAGTCCCCATGTTAGTGATGATCAGGTCCAGTATGTTTTCCCCTCTTGTGGGAGTGGTAACAAGTTGTTCCATAGCATTTGAGTTTATAAATTCTAGGAACCTTTGGGCTAGGGTGTTGGAGCTAGAGTAATGCTCCCAGTCTATGTTTGGGTAGTTGAAGTCACCCAATATAATGGTTTTTGGAGAGACCTTCATATTTTCCAGTGTTCTCAGGAAGGCTGAGTAGTGTTCCTGGGTTTGGGAGGGTGGTCTGTAGCAGGCTATAAACTGGAAGGCAGTTTTACCCACTGTTAGTTGCACATGGATAGTCTCTGATGCTTCATGCTGTGCCACCAACCTGGAGGTGTGGGTATTTTTGATGAATATTGATACTCCCTCTCCTTTTGTGGTTCGGTCCAAGTTTTGGGGCCGAAAAGCATGGTATGAGGTATAACCTGGTAGTGCTGGTGTGCTCTCGGGAGCCTTGAACTAGGTTTCTGTTACTGCACAGATATCGATGCTCTCCATGCTAAGGAGAATTTTGAGTGTGTGCATCTTGAGGTTTAGACTTCTGGCGTTGAGTAGCATTACTCTTAGTTTCTTATCCCTTGTGATACCTATGGAGGTGGGTTTGTCTTTTGAGCCTTACCTAAAAAAGGCACTATGGGGGTAGCAAGAGCCTTTGCCAATATCCGAAAGCCCAGGGGTGACAGGTGCAAGCCATCCTTAGAGAAGCATCGTGGCTTGTCGAGCATGTCATCCCAGGCTGACAGGCATTGGATCCCCTTTGAATGACACCAATACTTAAGCCAATTGTTGAAATTGATCATCTTGTCTTCATATTGTGGCATCACTCTTGGTGAGGGTAAGATGCTATTCAAGGTCAGGGTCATACCGGCCTGGGCTACATGCTCAGAGAGCTCCTCTATGTCTCTTTTCATGTAGTCCAGGGAGGTACGTCTCAGGTCATTCACACCAGCATGGACAATGACTGAGTCATATTTGTACTTGCCTTGGAGTGACCTGAGTGTTTGTGTTATGTGGCAGATCCTAGCTCCCGACAGGCAGCTCACCGTGACCTTCTCCTTATTCAGCCTGGTGAGCGGGACGTCAGTGTGCCTGACGATAGAGTCACCTATTACAAGTGTATCAGGTGTGTTGTTTAGCCTTAAGGGCTGTGACTGTTCGGCACACTGGCTTTGTGAGCTATGTGTTGCACGTGTTTTGTTTTGGTGTAGCGGTTGCTTGGGTGTCTGCTTTGGAGGTCTCTGCTGCTTAGGCAGATTTTTATTTAGAGCCTCCGAGTATGTTTTTGTGTGTTTATGTGTTTGGTTTGCTGTCGTGGTAGGTCTATGAGAGACTGGAATTGTAGTGAGTGTGGTTTCCTTCTCCTCCTGACTGGTTACGCCAGTACTGAGTTGAGAGAGCGTAGCTTCCAGTTTGGCTATATGGTTGCATCTCTCACATGTGTTGGAATTTGTTGGGAGGAGGAGAGGGTTGTCTGTGTACATGAGGCAGTTGTAACATTGCCTCAAGATTCCCAGATTCACCAGCTGGACCAGAGAGGAGACTGACAACTGACCTTTGGACATGCTAGAATAGTATTGGGAATTCCTTTATAATTGAAAAAAAGGGCCAATGGGGAACAAGGTACTCAAGGGGAGTTTGTGAGGGTGTAGTGCTTTTAATTTTTTAGTGCTGACTTATATAATTGCTTTAGTGAGCAAGTGCCAGGTAACTTAAATGCAAGGTGTTACAGGTAACTTAAATGCAAAAACGACAAATCTATGATTCCACAATGGGGGATTCACCTTGGATCCTGGGAACTACCGTCCCATCAGTCTGATGAGCCTGATCTACAAGGGTATGGAATGCATTATCGTGGAACTTATAAACATAGACATTGGCAACCTTCAAACACTGTACCCCACCCAGTTTGGGTTCGTGAAGGGCCGATCTTGTCTCCTGAACCTGATTGACTTCTTCAAATCAGTCTCCAGAGCTGTGGATGAGGGTAAAGCAGTCCACACAGCCTATCTGGACTTCACCAAGGCCTTTGACACCATCCCCCACTCTGGAATCATAGATTTTGTTTGTGTCTTTCGGCTTTTCCCGGTTAGGGGTCGCCACAGTGGAACACCGGTCTGCTACTGATTGGCAGTTGATTTTTACGTACCGGCTTGCCAGGCCTGACGCACAACCATCATAGATAAACTTACTAAATTGGGCATAAATCCCTACATCACTCGATAGGTTGCCAGCTGTTTTACTGACAGAACCCAGACTGTAAAAGTAGCTGATTCCAAATCCAGCTCCAGACAAGTGACAAGTGGAGTACCTCATGGTTCAGTCCTGAGACTGCTCTTGTTTGGCATCTACCTGTCTGAAGTACAGGCCAACACTAAGGGACTCTGGCTAACAAAGTTTGCAGATGACTGCAAACTGGGAGCCATTATTGAATCCCCAAATTATGTGGATATTCTGCAAAAGGGCCTTACAGAAACAAATGCTTGGTGCTAGAGCCATGGGCTCAAGCTTAATTCCAAGAAATGTATAGTTATCCCCTTTGGGAAAAACCATGTACCCATGAATTACCACATAGGTGGCAGTACACTAAACACCGAAAGTGTGATGAGAAACTTAGGGACACAGGTGGACAGTGGTCTCACCTTTGATAACCACATCGCCACAACAGTCAGGAAATCCTTCTATGTGGCACACCTCATCATTAAGGGCTTTTCATCCAGAAAAAAGGATGTCATTGTCCCACTGTATTCATCCCTCATTAGACCCATTATAGAGTACAACACCCCATTTAGTATGTACCTCACAAGACATCTGCAACAGCTGGAAAGGCTGCAGAACCATAACCCAGAGGCTTCCCATGCTTTGGAACAAGATCCCAGTTCGTATTAGGCAGAGCCCCTCACTGACTCTCTTCAAGAGAAATCTTGATGAGTGGATGGGAGATCATAAGTTTACCCCAGGGGTCACATCTGTGTTACTGCTAGACAGGGGCACAGTAAACTAATTCTATTATATAAGGGGACCTTCATTGTGTCACTACTAAGACAGAGGCACAGTATTCTAAATTTATTCTGTACATTTTTTGTACCATTTCATGGGGTGGCAAAAGCCACATCACTATGCCCCAGGGCAGATAGCCTAGTACTATACTATGAAACTATGAAACTATAAGAAATACCTCACTAAAAGAATCACAGGCCTAAAGCAGATGCCCTATGCTGACCATCTAAAAAAACTCCAGCTATACTCTGTGGCATATCGTCTATTCAGAGGCAATCTCTGCTTGACATACAAGGCCATGTTAAACCCTGAGCTGTTGGACATGCTCCACTTAAAGAAATCCCAATCCCTCAGAGCCATACACTCCAGGGATCTAAACCTTGTCATCACAATGAACAAAACATGCTAGAGGGATAGCTTCCTGACCCAGAGACTCCCCATATTCTGAAATAGACTGCCCATACATGTCAAGTAGAGCGCCTCCTTGGCCCTCTTCAAAATGAACCTTGATGATTGGATGGGAGATAGGAAATTCACTCCGGGGATCACGTCAGTCGCCCTGCTAGACAGGGGTCCAGGGAAGAAAATATTGTGGGAAGAAATAACCGGGGAATAGTTTGGTTAGGCTTGTATAGGTCCTAGGGCCAATAGCTTAATACCAGCCTATGAACCTATGAAAAATACTACCCATTCTAAATAAAATGAAGTTGTTCCACACCTGAAAAATCTTGAATAAAGACAGCATCAGGCTCACTAGTAATTGGTCTGAACTTCCCTTTTCTTTCATCTGTACCTATGTCAGTCTGCTTTCTATACTAGCCTTAGCTATGATTCAAAAATATTTTTTTTAAAGTCATTCTCACTACTAGTCACATAAGTATAACAATAATCCAACACCTCACCAGATTATATTTTAATTGATAAGGATGATTACTCCAGTGAGGTAGGTAAGCTTTATAATGTTATTCTTTCTTAAAGATCATTGTTTTAGCTTCCCTTCTGCTAAATTAAAAAAAAAACAACTTCCACATCCAATTATTGTTATAAAAAAGATGCTGCAGCTGCAAATTCTGAAAAGGAAAAACATTATTCCTAAAATACAAAATTAATGAAAAGTGACAAAATCCACATCAAGAGCATTAAACAAATTATTATTAAAATTACATAATAGTAAATATGGCAGGAAAATCTGGAGTAATAATCATATTCTTTTTCTTATCCCATCTTTACAAGGTTGTCAAAAGTGGGCTCATTGTGGCTCCCATCTCCATTTCAAAAATTTGCTTATAAAATTTGCCACTGAAAGGTAACATTTTTTTTTCTTGTTGCTTCATTGTTAGGACAGGTTTCTGGTAACACAATGAAACCCTTCTATAGTCTCACCACATCTAGAGTCTGGCCCTCTTTATAACTTCTATGCTAACTCTGTTCTCCTGGTTTTGATTATGAATCTTTACAAATGTGTCACTATTTTGCCCCCCTCCATTTTCATATTGAATGGGCATTGTAAGCTGTTGGCTTGCTGTTTTCTGAATAAGTGAATCAGCCTTCCACATGGTGTTTATGGATGCCCCCCACAGAGATACACAGATTTACCCAGTATCTGAAAATGGGGAATATCTTTTACTAGCGCAACATCATAAGTCAAGTCAGGGCTCAAGCTTCAGGATGCAATTGTGTTTCCTTGAACTATATGAATTTCTACATGTATGAGAGAATAATTTTTCTATCACCATGAATGCATAACACTTCAATCTTTTGTTTGTTATCAACATTATCCTTACGTACCAGTAGACCTTTTTAAAAGGGGTCATCATGATTCCAGAGTCAAACAAAGCTTGGACTTCTCTCCCTTCCAAACATATAATGCACTTTACTAGCGTGGTTGTAACACAATGATATAATGCTAATGTAAGTATTCTAGCTATATACCATATGAACAATTTCATTTGTAGCATGTATTCTAGTTTTCACATTTCAACTCCTAGCAGTCTCGTTGATACTAGATGAATGGAAACTGGCTATTTAACCACTCCCTCCACATCTTAAATAATTTATCTGTTTACTTCCTACTTTTTGTTTCACAGAAGATCGCACGATTTCTGCAATTTTAGACACAGGAGTAGACAATTCATTTGTAAGCAATGCAACATTAACTAATAAATGCTCTCCTAAAGTTACTAAATCGTCAACGTTTTTGGGGATCCCTCTGCAATATCTACATTTTCATATTACTATGTAATGTTTTTTTTAAATCTATCCACTGCTAAAATTTCTACTATTTGCATCAGGTTCTAACCACAACTTTAAAATATGTTTTAATTCATGCATTTGAACTTTACATTTCCAACTGCAAAAAATTAAAGATTGCATATCCATATCTATATTGGTTTTAATGCCTCCTCTGTCTGTTGAAATGAAGGTATTTTGGCCCATTCTGATTTTTGCCAGTACTCCTGGGTGGTGTCTTTCAAAAGTCATCAGATATTATTCCAAGTTACCTTCCTTACTTTTTTTTTTTGTTTGATAGCAGGTACAGTTTTGGGATAATAAATACTTTGGCCAGTCCTAGTAATTTGCTGTTGCACCAGTGTTTACTCTGTCTCTACTTTAGATTATAGAAAGGTTTTTATTAATTCTTCATGGTCATTGATTAAAAAAAACAGCAGAAAATACAGCTATTGTGAGATAGTAAGCAGACCTGGAACAGTAGGAAAACATCTCTAATTGCAAACTCCACTGGGAAAGTATAGCCGAAATAGCCCACAGTCTGAGGGATAGTGAGTGTAAATTGTGAGGTAACTGGCCGATCTGCCTGTGTACACACCTACAGTGTAAGTCTCAAAAGACAATGGAGGCAAATGTATACAAAAACACAAGTTGATTTGCAGAACCAGACTAAAATAAAATAAAATTATAGCCCACTCATTTTAAAAACAAGTTTCCAGAAAAAGCACACACACTCACACACACACACACACACATATATATATATATATATATATATATATATATATATATATATATATATATTTATTTATTTAAATTTACTGCACCTTGAATCAAGTTTAAATTCTGAAGTGGTACTCCACCATTCAGAATCAGTCCTATACAGCTAATTTAGCAACAGGCTGTTCTAAATGTCTCAGTTGTAGTCTTATTACTCCTCCCTTCAGCCCAACCAAATAAAATCTTCAGCTGAACGTCTATCAAGTTAAATCCACAAGGAGCTTTGATGGGTCATTCTAACTCTTTAAATTGTCAGTCAGAATCCCTAGTCTGACCCATGATGAACTGTCAACTGAGAAACCATCTTCAAGATTTGTCTCTGTCAGCATCTGCTTTTTTATACACCACTCAATCGGCAATTAATGTTCCATTAATTCACTAATGGAAGCAATTGCCTTCTTAAAGTGCTGTGAGAATTACAGACACAAATACCTTTGCACACATTTAAAGGCATACTGTCTACGTGTGTGTGTGTGTGTATATATATATATATATATATATATATATATATATATATATATATATATATATATATATATATATATAGTGAACTATGAAGTTATATAACTAAGTAGCTATATATATAGACAGTGTCAAATGCACACACACAAAACTGTTGTTGGTATAATAATTTTTTAAACAATATCATAGATAAGAAAAACATATATGAGGCCACTGAGAAAGGAAGCTCACAAACGTTATGGCACTAAAATAATTATAAATATTTCTGTTTCTAATGTAATACACTTTTGATTTGTAATGTACATTAGATAAAATTTTATGTGTTTGACTACATAAACACTTTTGAAAATAACACTTGAAAATAAATATAAAGAAAAAGAAGCATGATGCTGTTTTTATTTACAATACCCTCAACTATATTGTGTATCATAAACTTTTTGCAAAAATGATGGTATGTTTAAACTTTCTCATTTTCAGCATGGGAGAATTTTTTCTGCAAATGACCTCAGCATATGTATTTTGCATTATTATTATGAATTAGTGAGAAAGAAATAATATTGCAATTGTGACTTTCTTCTGAAGGCACAGTTATCATTAACCCTAGATTCAGCAAGCCTTGTATGGTGTGCAGGACTAGTGCACTAGGCAATATGTCTCCTGTGTGATCCAGGAATAACCTGTAGGGACGTGCACGAGCGCTCCTGCACTAGTCCTGCACGGACTCAGTCCCTGTATGAAAATTACCCCATTTTCAGGAAACATCCATGCAAATGAGGTGACTTTGCAATCCAGGAAGCTGGAAACCGGCTGTGCAGGACTAGTGTAATCAGCAGAAATCTACTCCGCCAGTAACAGAGTACATTTCTGGAAACTACAAAACAGAGCCATGACAGCTTCACATAAAGGGTGGATATTATGTAGAAAGCAAGCCAATGGCCAGCTCTAAGGCCATTGGCATGGAAAACAGTTGCAAAAAGAAAAAAATAAACTTTAAATTTTTTTTAGCTGATCTTGGCTGTTTAAGCGTAGGGCAACGGCTCGCAAATGGGATTGGGAGGGAAATAAGAAAAAAACCTAAAATAAGAATTCTAACCAAAATCACTATTTTGCCATTATACTCAATGGCAGGCAGAAGACAACATGGCCAGTGAATAGTGGTTGCTAAGGGGGGAGGCTCAGTGTTGGACATGTAACTATGCATCAGCAGGCAATCCTATGCAAATGAGGGGAATGATACTGAATCCCAGATTTCCCCTACATGCTAGTCAGCACCCAACAGTGTAAGAGCAGGAATAGCTTGGTGCAAGCCTAGGAGTTAGCTGACATCATAGAGGGGTGTGTCAGGCATATTGTAAGTGGATTGGAGCCCTGTGACTCTGGTTTTCCCTTAGCTTAGCAGAGCTAAGCAAGGGGATGTGTCTGAGGCTGCCTGGCACTCTTTACATTGCCTAAGCAGGTGTGCACACCACGCACCGTGTTTTAAAGGAAAAAAAAAAGTAAACCAGGAAATAGCTGCTCTGTGCACATCTGAGCACTGTGTTTGCACGGTGTGCCCCTGGGCTTAAACAGGAAGGCAATGGGAAGGGAAAACTGCAGTAGAAAGGTAATCTAGGAGAGCTAGCATAGCTGGCAGGTGAAATGTAAAAGAATCAACCAATTACACAGATAGCAGACCAGCCCAGCCCAGAACACTACTATAAACTATGCAAACACCTTTCCCTTTGGTTTTTCCCACATACTCTACACCACCGGTGTATAAAAGCAGGGAAATTTTAACAAACAAAAAATAACAGAATGATAGGGGCTTCAGCAGCTATCAGACATCAACATGTGGAAGAGGTTGAGGGTGGTGAGGATGAGAATGCTGTCGACCAACCCACAGTGAGGAGATGGAGAAGGGTGTACAGACCCAGGGTAACCTACCAGGGGCTACATGAGCTGGAGATATTGGAGTGCTTTAGGGTGGACATGGACCTCCTACAGCAAATTGTTGAGTTGTGTCGGCCACTCCTGACACACAGAACTAACAGAGGGGAACCCATCCCAGCAGATACCAAGGTATATGTAGGCCTAGGAATAATAGCCACAGGTACCTCCCAAAGCCCAACTGGGGATATCATGAGGATCTCACAGGCATCAGCATCCAGTTGAGCATGTATATTTCCTCAACACCCGTGAGGTGTTGGCCAGCAATATGCATCTCTTCCACCAAATAGCAGAATACCCTGAGGTGTTGGGTGCTATAGACTGCATGCACATGTGCATCAAAGCACCACCTGGTGAGCGGGGTAGGATCAACATCAGCTGCAAGGGCTACCCCTCCATCAACTGCCAGGTCGTGTGCAATGCCCAGAGCATTATAATGAATGTGTGTGTTGGCTGCCTTGGAAAATATCACGATTCCCACATCTGCCATCTTACGCAGCTGTACCAGAGATTTGCCATTGGGGACAACCCTTAAGGTCACCTAGTGGGGGGGTCCTGGTTATGCACTGGAGCCGTGGCTGATGACACCCATCAGAAATGCACACACACCTGAACAAGAATGCCATAATGAGGCACATGCACAGACCAGATTCATAACAGAGCATGTGTTTGGGATGCTCAAGTCATGGTTCTGGTGCCTGGACACATCCGGTGGAGCCTTGCAGTACTCACCAGCTACATGTACACAAATTGTTATCGTATGTGCCATGCTACACAATATGATCCTGTGGAAACAGCTACAGCAGGAAAAGCACAGGGCAGGGCCACACATCCCCCCACCAATGCCAAGGCCTGCACAGGCACAGAGTGACTCAGAGGAGGAACAACCTGAACCTGCCCCAGTAGGCAGATGGAGGCATGCCCAGTATGCCATGGCCTTGGCAAAGAGACAAAGCATAGCACATACACTGACACAGTAGGGACCCAGGGAATGACACCTCTCTCTGACTCACACATACAGTAAAAGGGATGCCAAACATGACACTACCTGTGCTCAACCATGTATAGGGAGTGTACTATGTGCATCCGACATACGCAGCCCCCAGCACCATACTCAATACTGGCACACCCCCAAGATAAGTCACTCCCCTTACCGATTACTGATTGGAGTAGTATGTGTTGTTACTTGTATCTATGGTATGGATGTGAGCATGCAAGGGAATCGGGTGGCTGAATGGAATGCCAGCAGATAGTAGACACGTATGGTGGCAGCATGAGATCTGTAACAAATACAGGTGTCACCATAGTAGCCAGTACTACACATGATGACAAAACCTACTGCAGGAAATGTGCTGGGCCACATGTGTGTCTACATGACGCACACATGCCAGTCAGGGAAGTTCACATACCCAACAACAGTCACAGCCAGCAGGACAGGTGTAGACAATCACAAACAAAGGCTGTGCTAAGGCCACTGAATGATGCCTATGGGTAACCCCCCCCCCAGGCCTACACAGACAGACGACATCAGGTCAGGCAGTGGGATGTTAGTTCTGAAGGGTAGGAAGTCAGAAACTAATATGTAGGTCAATCAAACGTAAGACCTGTAGTACACTGACATGTCTGTAGTCAGCATGATAGGTTAAAAAACAGAATGAAATGGAGTACCTGACATACCTGTACGGTCATATCAAATGTGTACAAGTGTCAGGTGTGCCTCCCCCCAATCCTGTGTAGCAATGTAGAAACAGTCAGGTGTGCCCCCCACATCCTATATAGACATGTAGTAACAGTCATGTGTGCACCCCAGTCCTATGTAGACATGAAGTAACAGTCAGGTGTGCTCCCCCAATCCTGTGTAGCAATGTAGAAACAGTCAGGTGTGCCCCCCCCCCACATCCTATATAGACATGTAGTAACAGTCAGGTGTGCACCCCAGTCCTATGTAGACATGAAGTAACAGTCAGGTGTGCCCCCCAATCCTGTGTAGCAATGTAGAAACAGTCAGGTGTGCCCCCGCATATCCTGTGTAGACAGTAGTAACAGTCAGGTGTGCCCCCCAGTAGTATGTAGAAATGCAGTAACAGTCAGGCATGCCCCCAATCCTATATAGACATGTAGTAACAGTCAGGTGTGCCCCCCAACCTTACTTAGACATGTAGTAACAGTCAGGTGTGTCCCCAATCCTATTTAGAAATGTAGTAACAGTCAGGTGTGCCCCCCCAATCCTATGTAAAAATGTAGTAACATGTATGTATAGGTATAACACCAGTGGAGCACAGATGCCCATAGGTGGCCAAGGTAGCAGGATAGATTGTAGCATTTGCACAATATGCAGGTATCTGTGTGTTAGGTTGGTGTATGTTTCATATTGTATGAGAGTGGTCAGTATGTATGCATGTTGAGGTATGACCTGGCGGCCGTTGCCCACTACTGCTGATGACAGGGCCAAGTCCTCACAACTGCAGTGCCAAAGACAATTCCCACCACTATAACACATGCTACCAGTAAGCCATTGTAAATGTATGGTGGTAATATGTGTCACCTTCTTAAAGATTGACATGGCATGGCTGTTGGGCTAGATATACAAGCAGTACACAGGGGAAAGTACCCCAGACATACAGTATATTATGTGTAACTGTGAAATGGACACACCCTTGGAATTGTACATACAGGAATGCATCACATTATCTGGGCCTGTTGTAGGGGATACTGGTGTCATCTGGCTGAATACTTGCAGATCACAAAGGTGGTAGCACTGATGTATTGGGAAACAGCTGATGTACCTGCACATGCCAGCATAACTGGAATGACCCATGCATATCTGTGCATCAGATGCAAGTAGTGTCCATAGCACACATGCACCCAGCTCACCCAAACACCACCCACAGGTACCTCTCTGGTTGTATCCCTGCTGTTGGGAATGGGTACAATATGACTCCACCTGTATATCGCAATAGTGAAAGAATGAAGCATGCAGTGCAGGTGCCCTATGCAGGTGTGTCCCTAGCTGTAGGCATCACCCTGCCAGCATCCACACCACCTGATCAAGACTGATAGAAAGTATCGGCATGAACACCTAGCACACCTACCCTGTCACCCCAGGGGAATATACTGTATGGCAGTCTGAGACTGTAGGACTGACAGAATACAACAGCCTGCCACAGCTGGTGCGCATCACCACCAAATGGCCTACAGGCCTCTGCCAAAGGCCTGTGTCTCACACGTACTGCCAATGCATGTTATGTCATGGACACCCAAATAACAACATAACACACTCCACATACGCCATATGCAAGGCCATGTGAACAAATCACAGTAACATGTCCACCATGTCCCACTGCATGAACTGTAGATCAACACCAAAACACAACTGTGATGAGGTGATAACCTTAGGGAAAGTATCAGAGAATGTATGCATAATGTATGGGAGAGGATAGAATAATGGGGGGGTGGGAGCATGGACAGTATGGAATGTGCAAAGTCTGACACAGCTGTGTGCACACACTATCCCTGGCTGCAAACACATAAATGGGTGGCTACAAACCTGCCCATACACCGCAATAGGGGTAATGTCCTGACCCATGGCCCCTGCCTCTGGGTAACCTGTGTGAATCTGTACAGCTGTGAGGTATTGCCACAGCAAGATAAGGCCATACTGTCATGTCGATGGATGTACAAGTATGGGAACCTCTGTCAGCACTGTACCAAGGTGCTGAACTGGATACACAGACCAAGCAGCAAGTGTCTGCAGCCCCCCCCCTCCCAGGATGGCATAACTTACCATGAATATGTAGGCATCTGCCCACAGTACCGGACACAGCTGCAGTCACCCTTGTCCCCCAGGACATCACTGTGAGCAAGAATGTCCACCTGACAGTAGTTGAGGACATAAAACATCACAGTGTATAACAGCACACATGTCTGAATATCTCTGCTAACACCAGTACCATGTAGCAGAATCAGCACAGACACAATCACCTACAGTACACACTATCCCATGCACAGTTTGCCTCATATTGCCAAATGATCTACAGATACCCTGCAGAAACAGTTTTCTACCTGTAGGTGTACAACACAAAGGTCTGCACTGGAGTACAAACTACCTGGAATGGATCCACATATTCAATACAGAAGGACATACTGGGCATGCTCACACACAGAGAAGTGGAGGTAATGTCAGACAACAACATACTGAAAGGTCATACTGGGCATGCTCACACACTTAAACAAATGAAGCCAATGTCTGCAAACAACAGTAGACCATACGTATCTGACAGTTGCAGATGTTAATGCATACACTCCTCAGTATGCACCAGTCATGCTTTGCACACACACATTAGATAGAATACAGACATATATCCAAGGACAACACATTATAATAGGCCAAAAGTAGACATACATAGATGTGTGGAAGAGAGTGACTGTGACAAAGAGCTATCCATCATGAAGCTTGTCCCACCCAGCACACAGCCAAATGGCTACAACCACATGATGTGTAAATATCACTCACTGTAGAAATTAGCCACTGGTATCCATCAGCATTACAGACTATGTGGTGCAAGTGCTAGCTGTGCAACATGACTGAACAAGGCAGTAGTCATCTAACAGCTTTATACACGTACCCGTGGAATATAACCCTGCGTGTGCCTGCATGTGGTGTGTCAACCTCTAGATGAATGGGTTATGACCCATGCACACACACTGCCATCCCCATAGCCCTACTATGACAAGCCTGCCAATGTCATCCACTTTGAAATGCACCTTTGGGAATGGTGTAGTCTAGTAATCTCCTTGGCATGTCGTATAACTGTGTAATGCTATAGTGTGATAAACTAGTTAGGTAGGAGTTCTAATCCCAAACATGGCAACTGTGTGTGTGTGTGTGTGTGTGTGTGTGTGTGTGTGTGTGTGTGTGTGTGTGTGTGTGTGTGTGTGTGTGTGTGTGTGTGTGTGCCTCTGTCTGTGTAGGGAGCAATGGCTTTTAGGCTAGTCACACTCACTAGTATTTAAATGTCCTACTTTGACAAGGCTGTTGATGTCATTCACTGTGAAATAAACCTTTGGGAAAGGTGTAGCCCAGTAATCTGCATGGAGCATCCTATAACTGTGTAATGCTGTAGTGTGATAAACTGGTTAGGTAGGAGTTCTAATCCCAAACATGGCAACTGTGTGTGTGTGTGTGTGTGTGTGTGTGTGTGTGTGTGTGTGTGTGTGTGTGTGTGTGTGTGTGTGTGTGTGTGTGTGTGTGTGTGTGTGTGTGTGTGTGCCTCTATCTGTGTAGGGAGCAATGCTTTTTAGACTAGTCACACTCACTACTATTCAAATGTCCTAATTTGGCAAAGCTGCTGATGCCATTCACTGTGAAATACACCTTTGGGAAAGGTGTAGCCCAAGAATCTGCATGGAGCATCCTATAACTGTGTAATGCTGTAGTGTGATAAACTGGTTAGATAGGAGTTCTAATCCCAAACATGGCAACTGTGTGTGTGTGTGTGTGTGTGTGTGTGTGTGTGCGTGTGTGCGTGCGTGCGTGCGTGTGTGCGTGTGTGCGTGTGTGTGTGTGTGTGTGTAGGGAACAATGCTTATTCTAGGGTAGTCACACTCACTACAATTCAAATGTCCTACTTTGGCAAGGCTGCTGATGTCATTCACTGTGAAATACACCTTTGGGAAAAGTGTAGCCCAGTAATCTCCATGGCCTGTCCTATAAATGAGTACTCCTGTAGTGTGATAAACTAGGTAGGTAGCAGTTCTAATCCCAGACATGGCAACTGTGTGTGTGTGTGTATGTGTGTGTGTGTGTGTGTGTGTGTGTGTGTGTGTGTGTGTGTGTGTGTGTGTGTGTGTGTGTGTGTGTGTCTGTGTCTGTCTGTCTGTCTGTGTAGGGAGCAATGCTTTTTAGGCTAGTCACACTCACTACAATTCAAATGTCCTACTTTGGCAAGGCTGCCGATGTCATTCACTGTGAAATACACCTTTGGGAACAGTGTCACCCATTAATCTCCATGGTGTGTCCTATAACTGCATAATGCTGTAGTGTGATACACTAGTTAGGTAGCAGTTCTAATCCCAGACATGGCAGCTGTGTGTATTTGTGTGTCTCTGTCTGTGTAGGGAGCAATGCTTTTTAGGCTAGTGACATGCACTGCAATTAAAATGCCCTACTTTGGCATGGCTGCTTATGTCATTCACTGTGAAATACACCTTTGGGAAAGATGTATCCCGGTAATCTCCGTTGTGCGTCCTATAACAGTATAATGCTGTAGTGTGATATAGTACTCTGGTAGGGGTGTTATTCACACACATGACAAGTTGAATGTTTGTGTAGGGAGCAATGCATTTTAGGCTAGTCACACTCACTAAATATCAAATGCCTTACTTTGACAAAGCTGCTGATGTAATTCACTGTGAAATACACCTTTGGGAATGGTGTAGCCCAGTGATCTCAGTGACGTGTCCTATAACCGCGTAGTGCTGTATTGTGATATAGTACTCTGGTAGGGGTTCTATTCCCACACATGGCAAGTGTGGATGCTTGTGTGTGTGTTCCTTTGTTTGTGTAGGGAGCAATGCATTTTAGACTAGTCACACTCACTACAGATCAAATGCCCTACTTTAGCAAATCTGCTGATGTCAGTCACTGTGGAATACACCTTTGGAAAGATGTAGCTCAGTAATCTCTGTGGTGCGTCCTATAACAGTGTAATGCTTTAGTGTGATATAGTACTGTGGTAGGGGTTCTATTTGCACACATGGCAAGTGTGGATGTTTGTGTGTGTGTTTCTATGTCTGTGTAGGGAGCAATGCTTTTTAGGCTAATCACACTCACTACAGCTCAAATGCCCTACTTTGGCAAGGCCACTGATGTCATTCACTGTGAAATACACGTTTGGGGAAGGAGTACTCCAGTAATCTCCATGGCACATCCTATAACTGCGTAGTGCTGTCATGTAATAAACTAGTTAGGTAGAAGTTCTAATCTCAGACATGGCAGGTGTGTGTGTGTGTGTGTGTGTGTGTGTGTGTGTGTGTGTGTGTGTGTGTGTGTGTGTGTGTGTGTGTGTGTGTGTGTGTGTGTGTGTATGTGTGTGTGTGTGTGTGTGTGTGTGTGTGTGTGTGTGTGTGTGTGTGTGTGTGTGTATGTGTGTGTATGTATGTGTGTGTGTGTGTGTGTGTGTGTGTGTGTGTGTGTGTGTGTGTGTGTGTGTGTGTGTGTGTGTGTGTGTGTTTGTCATTCGTATCCTGAATAGAGGTGGCTGTGAGTGTGTAACAACTGGACTCATTGTGGAGTGGGTTTTGCAAGTCTCTTATATGGTGGCCGTATTATATGTCACAATGTCCACCTTACAGGGATAACAGATGTGAAATAGCCAAGAGGCTGGGGTGCCAATCCATACTCCTACATGTGACATCAAGGCCTGATGAACAAAGTTAGCAACCCTTGTATTACCCAGAGAACACTCTCAACCCATGTCCCATACACAAACACACTTGCCTAGGCAACAACCGCTATGTTGGTTTTACCCTGCATATTGCCCACAAATAGTAACCATGGTGTGATTGCAGTGGACTACAGAGGGCATGGCACCCTGTCCATCAGTACAATAGGTACGCACATGCAGACAGTGCGCCTTCACTATGTTCCACACTGGACACCTGCAACACCTGTGGTGCCATCAAATGTGACCCACAAAGGACATACCATGCCTTAAACACATGCCCTGTATGGCCAGATGTCGCTGACACCACAGAATACCTGTATCATGCTATTAATGTAGGTGCAGGGTCAACCTGCTGTCCATTGCCAGTTCCTGCCACATGAGGCAAGGACTGACACATCTGATGATAACAATCTGTGTACACAACATGGGCCAGACACCCAGGTACAGTTCCACATGTCACTGTACATGCACATGGGACGTGTGCACATCCCAGACACCGTCCATGTCATGGACTAAAGAACACATACATGGCAAGCAATGCACAGCAATGGCCACAGACAATAGTTACCCAGGTGACTGGTTGGTGAATACAATACCCACCTGTGTGGGCCAATCCAGACACTACACCCCTGAGCCACACTGCAGACCATTGTCATGTGGCCTGATGCCAAGGTATACCCATCACCTAGCCTTGTATAGCCATCTGGCACAGTCAACCACTACACACCCGTGAAGCAATGGACCCATGCATGTCAGTACTGGCATGCTGTGTCTGTGTGTGGTGTATGATGCTTTTGACCACATTCACCCTCACTACAGCCCCCATTGGCATACTGAAGCATGCTGTCTGATGTCAGAGACCTCCACATACCCTTTGTCCATATAACCTCCGGATAACCCCTGTGGTGCATGTGATACCTGCACAGTACTGTATTGTGGCAAACTACCTCGTGAGGAGTTGTATTCCTGACCCTGCCAAGTGTGTCAATGTGTGTGGGACCCTGAGAGTGTGCAGCTGTGTTGACACTGACACCTGTTCATGTGGACAGGCACATGTACTACACCTACAATATAGCTACCATATCACTGTTGGAGATGTCACTCACCATCACATATACGTTTGGAGAGCTACTGCACCCACGTACACAGAATTGGTGTGCACTTGTTCTGCACCCTGCCATGTACTGTGCACCACATCTTACAGGTGTACAAACCATTGCTGAATGTGTAGTATTGTGTCAGTTATGTCAGCTTTAATGTTCACAGCCCCTATGTTTTTCAGCAGCACATACCTGGGATGATATGTGCACAGATGTCATTTGTGAATGCCTGATGTCTGATTTACAGCTCTCAACATCAGCGGACCATGTATGACCAATCCAATACTCTTACACTGACAACCATCAGAGCATACCATGACTATGGGGGGTGTACACACCCTTATTGATATGACACACCCTTCCTTGATCTGCCAAGGGACCACATCACTGCATATCTTAACAGTACATGAGCCCGATATCTGACATATGTCCTGTACTTTCACATGCAGTGTCTACGGAATGTGTTAGGTGTGCAAATGCTGACAGTGATGCATACACTCCATGTGGGCATATGTGTGCACACCCTTATCATGATGGTTTGTTGCACCTATTGTTATGTGTACTACAGGAGACACTACTCCTGGCAGGGGTATACTAGTGAGGGCCATCTGCATTTGCCAGTATATGTTCAGTCTGCCCTACACTTGTCCCCCCAGTCTGCATGAATGCAAGGTCTACTCATGTGCACATCCCTTGGTGTTCACACAATGCCATCACTATTGCTGTGGGGGTAGGGTTACATCTGCCACAGTTCCTAAACCTGACTATGTACAGATACAGCCATTTTTAGCATCCTTAGGATCCCTGCTGCAGTGCACGGGTGTGTCATGCTGATACCCCCTCCTTCAGCCTTTTTGCAGATGCATGACAAGTAAGGCCTACCCATGTGTATCACTTTGCAGTGTGCCTTACACTGAACACCACATGTTACAGCCTAGTCCCAGCTGATAATGTGGGCCACAGTAATGCCTTATGCCATAGTGTAACTCTGCAACAGTTGCCATTGACCTACAGGTATATACACTGGTGTTGCACTGTATATGGGTGTTGTTCCAAACATGTCCCTACTGTAGGCCATGTCTCACACCATTATGTTACTCCCTGTGGACACATTCTGCAATGACAGGATGTTAGTTATCATGCAGTTGTCTGACATACCCTTCCAATACCCCATCACAGTCACCACTGTGATGCCATGCATTTAACAGAAACAATACGTGCACATGTACAGCATGCATTCTGGGTAGGTGCATTAGATGTGTGCATGGAATATACCATTGCCATTATATGCCTGGTGTATTGGCAAGCATCTACATAAACCATAATCACCAGCTAAAGGCTGCTACCTTGGTGGTATACTGGAGGGACCTACATAAGAGGATGAGAGATGCAAAGTTAGTGGCCACACCTGTGGCATTGCTACAGGGTGGGTGCAGCATTACAATACATCAACAGTATATGTCCACAATACTACCACATATGCACATCTGTTTATCACTACTATGCAGCAACAAAATATATCTATGACATATCAGACATGGATGATCTACCTGTACCGATGCGGATGTGTACACAACAGTGGTCTACTGATGTGCCCTGTGACCTTACCTGCACACTCCTCATCCGGTGTGTGGGTGGCACCCACCTCCACAAAGGTGTCTGGTAGTTGGTGGCTATGCGGATGGGCAGGTGCCACGATGGCTAGGAGCTCCTCCACATGTGTCGGGGGGATGGATGGCATGGCACCCCCTGTGGTGAGGTGATCCCCCCCAGACTGCAGCAGCATGCTGACGGGCATTGCGAAGCAGGTCAGAACAATGATGCTGGACCTGCTCATAACTGCGGTTGTGCAGTCCGACATCATTGACCCTGTGGACTAGGTCATTCCACAGGGCAGTCCACTCCTGCTGATCATGGGCAGCCTGGCCAAAGAAGACTGCATAGTGCTGTATGAGGTCATTCACCAGAATGTCATTTTCAGCTGCTCCATATGCTGGCAGCCTTCCATGGGACATTGTGCCTGAAAGACATAAAGATGGACACAGGTGTGAGCAAGTCATGCAGCAAGGTTACCACAGTTCTTAATACACATCACTGTCACCCCCCACCATATCAGTGACAACAAACTGTACACACAACTCAATAGGTATGGCTACAACATACCTACCAGCGGGGCAAATATTGTAGTGTACCACTCTTTGTGAAATGTGTTTGTAGCCATGTTCCCTGTGTGGACACTATCATTGCTGGCCTGTTATAGGCTATTCACCTGCATGCCATTGTCAGGGCCACAATGGTTCCATATGTGACTGTGGTATGCTTGTTAGTTGTTTGCTGCACATCTGACATTTTGTCTTATTGGGGTTATCTATGCATGCTGTTGGACATGTTCCAGGATAGTGTAGACTATTACTACTGACTATTACTGTGCATATACACTGAATTTGGAGGCAGATTTGGACACTCAAACACCTGAGAGAGGAGTGAGGACAACAATAATATGTTGTGATGCCAATTACACCAGATTACATGTGTCCAGTGGACATGTGTGCAAAATGGACAGCTATGTATGGGGCGAGATTTTTTTGCGAGAACAGATTGCCCTTTTTTTTTCACATGAGAGTGGGATGTTGTGGAGGGATAGTACTTATATTTCGGGAGGTAGGTTGGGTAAGTTAACAGACAAGACAAACAAGATGCATACAGGGGAGGTATATGACACATGTGGGGGGTAAACACCTTGATGGGGAGGGGTATTGGGAAATCAGAAGCCCATGAGCCCCCTAGTGGAAACAGTGGGACTGAGATCCTCACCCATGAGCAGTCACCACTGCACCTTCACAGCCCCGAAGGTGTCTGTGCTGGGGGATGAGTTGGAGAGCCAGGCTGACCCTCTAGTCATGACACACAGCCCTTGAGCTGGTGTAGAAGATCTCCAAATTGCTGTTTGAGCTCTCTATGCACCACGACCCGGACCTGGCGATGGGTGACAGCTTTCTGTCCGTGCCTGCTCCCAGGGGGGCGAGCCCCATCCCCTGAGGTGGTTTCACCCAAAGGTGGTGCAGGACCAATGTATGAGGAGGTCCCGGGTTGGGCCCCAGATGTGCTGGTTCCCAGTGCCATGGCCAACTGAGGTGGGACAGGTGGGTTCACTGGGACCCACATTCCCATACATGCTATGGTGTTTATGGTGTATCAACGTATATGGGTTAGTAATAGTCAACACATTCCAGGGTTAGGTATAACAGCATGCACAGATATTCCCATTAACCCACACAACAGATATGGAACAGTTGCATAGCAAATGGAACACATGCATATATGGGACCACAGTGGTAATAACAACAGCATGCAGGTACTTTGGTGGCACCATGCCACCCATGTTGGAGTATTTCAACATAGCACATGCATAGAAATAGATTTAAATAATTATCAACCAATAAGACATATGTCCCAACATAACAGTGGTGTAATCACGTACCAGTTGAGGTGGGTATTTAGTGTATTGTTGGATATATGATGAGGGGAGAGAAAGATGTTAATTAACAACTAGTATATTCCTGTAGTTCGGATTACTCTCCTAGTCAGTGCTGTTATCTATACCCTACAAGTATTACTACACTACCCTATTGCCTTAGTTTGGACAGTGATATGGCTGTCAACATCTTTATACATGAACTGGTTTTACCTGCAGTATACACCTTTTACCAGGTATACCTGTGGAGGAATTGTTTGTTAACACTAACTGTTTCTACACATACTCCTAGATTCTAGGTTGATGTTATGCACATAACTGTCCATCTCTTTTTGCACAGACTCTGGCCATGTCTTGGCCACATGCACGTGAACTGGGACATATGTAGACTATTGCCCTCTTCAACCTTTAGTAACTTACAACACTCTTATACAGGATTTCTTACACAGTTATATTATGTAGCACAGTGTGGGTGACAGTGATCAGAGATACCTTATTATTCAGAGTAACTGCAACGCTCACAATTCCATACAATACCAAAGTAAACAGTACCAGTACAGGGTATCAAGCTTTTATTTCTCAGCACAGTGTTCGTATCCGACATACCTGTGGGAGCAATGTTTGTTAGCACTACCTGAATGTGGCCACACAAAGTACCAGATTTCACATTAGTATTATGCACATGCATCTCACTCTGTTACTGTACACACTCTGGTCACAGTTTGACAACATGGGCGTGAAGCTAAGACAGCTGAGGTGGGACAGGTGCTGAATTTCCTGCCTGCACTTATTTTTAAAATCGTTTTTTTTCTTAAAACTTGCATTTTATCTGTCTCTGGCCTAGCACTCAAGTGTGGGGTCATTTACTGCACTGTTCTAACTTGTTGATACTTGTGAACCTCTGCTTTCCTTAAAAAAACAAAAAAACAAAAAAATCTTGCTTTTTTCCCCACTTTTCTGAGATTTAAAAAAAGTTCAGTTACAGATTTGCTCATCTGAACTGTTTGTAAGTTTCTTAGAGGCCATTGTTTGCTTGGGCTAAAGGGAAGTCTCTGTGTTCATCAGTGGCAGTGATTAACATTGAGCAGCCTGCCTGCCCCTGTGGGAGTGGTTACTGCCTTGAAACTGTAGTTTTATTGGCCATTTTGGGTCAATTCCTAACTCCTTGATCTCCCTCTCTTAAAACCCGATTGTCTCATGGTTTTGGCGTCTTTTCAGACTTGTTGACTGTTGGTGAAGCACCCACCAAGAGGAGAAAATGCTGAGAGAAGAAAGGAGCCACTTTTGAGATTTTAAGTATTTTGCTTCAGATTATGTGTTAAGTTTTTCTGCATTGCCGCCTACTTTTGAGCATTTCCTGGCTTGTTAAACTTGATTTCTGTGTTGGTAACTGTATTTAGAACACAACCTAGAGCTGATTACTGAATTTCCTGCCTGCACTTATTTTTAAAATCGTTTTTTTCTTAAAACTTGCATTTTATCTGTCTCTGGCCTAGCACTCAAGTGTGGGGTCATTTACTGCACTGTTCTAACTTGTTGATATTTGTGAACCTCTGCTTTCCTTAAAAAAAAACAAAAAAACAAAAACAATCTTGCTTTTTTCCCACTTTTTTGAGATTTAAAAAAGTTCAGTTACAGATTTGCTGATCTGAACTGTTTGTAAGTTTCTTGGAGGCCATTGTTTGCTTGGGCTAAAGGGAAGTCTCTGTGTTCATCAGTGGCAGTGATTAACATTGAGCAGCCTGCCTGCCCCTGTGGGAGTGGTTACTGCCTTGAAACTGTAGCTTTATTGGCCATTTTGGGTCAATTCCTAACTCCTTGATCTCCCTCTCTTAAAACTCTCTTTTGCACGGTTTTGCGCATTTTTATGCATAGTGCAGCATCGGGCAGCGCCACCTAATTGGGTTTAACTATTCCTGGCTCCACGAAGTGTGCTCTTCACTTTTTCCCTTAGAACTGCTCTATCTCTCAAAGTAAACACCATATTCTCATTCTAAGGCCCCTCACTGATCCAAATAAGTAATTTTCCAAGTTAGCACTAATAAACCATAAGCACTACTTACTCTTATACTCTCTACAATTACCTTGTCCCCTATTGGTCTGTTTTAATTCAGTTCCCTATATTACTCTAGCATGTCCAAAGGTCAGTCAATGGTTTCCTCTCCAGTCCAGCTGGTGAATCTGGGAATTTTGAGGCAATGTTACAACTGTCTCATGTACACGGACAACCCTCTCCTCCTCCAAACAGGTTTGAATATATGTGGGAGATGCAACCATATTGCCAAACTGGAGGCTGAGCTCTCTCATCTCAAAACTGGTGTAACCAGTCAGGAGGAGAAGGTAACCTTACACAACACAATTCCAGTATCACATAGTCCCACCACAACAGCGAACCAAACACATAAAAACGCAAAAACATACTCGGAGGCTCTAAATAAAAATTTACCCAAGCAACAGAGACCTCCAAAGCAGACATCCAAGCAAACGTTACCCCAAAACAAAACACATACATCACATAGCACACAAAGTCAGTGTGCCAAGCAGTCACAGCCCTTAAGGCTGAATAACACACCTGATACTCTTGTAATAGGTGACTCTATTGTCAGACACACTGATGTCCCACTCACCAGGCTGAATAAAGAGAAGGTCACAGTGAGCTGCCTGTTGGCGCTAGTATCTGCCACATAATGCAAGCACTCAGGTCACTCCAAAGCAAATACAAATATGACTCAGTCATTGTACATGCTGGCGTGAATGACCTGAGATGTACCTCCCTCAACTACATGAAAAGAGACATAGAGGAGCTCTCTGATCATGTAGCCCAGGCCGGTATGACCCTGATCTTGAGCAGCATCTTACTCTCACCTAGAATGATGCCACAGTATAAAGATAAAATGATCGATTTTAACAATTGACTAAAATTTTGGTGTTATTCAAAGGGGATCCAGTGTCTGTCAGCCTGGGATGACATGCTCGACAAGCCACGTTGCTTCGCTAGGGATGGCTTGCACCTGTCACCCCTGGGCTTTCGGATATTGGCAAAGGCTCTTGCCACCCCCATAGTGCCTTTTTTAGGCAAGGTTCAAAAGTCAAACCCACCACCATAGACAGCACAAGGAACAAGAAACTAAGGGTAATGCTGCTAAACGCCAGAAGTCTTAACCTCAAGATGCATGCACTCGAAGCTCTCCTCAGTATGGAGAACATCGATATCTGTGCAGTGACAGAAACCTGGTTCAAGGCTCCAGAGAGCACCCCAGCACTACCAGGTTATACCTCATATCATGCTTTTCGGCCCCAAAACCCAGACCGAACCACAAAAGGAGGGGGAGTTTCCATATTTATCAAGGATATCCACACCTCCAGGTTAGTGGCATTGCACGAAGTATCGGAGACCATCCATGTGCAACTGACAGTGGGCAAGACTGCTTTTCAGTTTATAGCATCCTACAGACCACCCTCTCAAAGTCAGGAATCCCACTCGGCTTTCCTGAAAACATTGGAGAACATGAAGATCTCTCCGAACACCATTACATTGGGCAACTTCAACTACCCAAACATAGACTGGGAGCATTACTCAAGCCCCAGCACCTTAGCCCAAAGGTTCCTGGAAATTATAAACTCAAATGCTATGGAACAACTAGTCACCACTCCCACAAGAGGGGAAAACATACTAGACCTGATCATTACCAACATGGGGACTCTATGCTCCATACCAGAAGTATATGCCTCATTGGTAAGATCAGACCATAAATTAATTTCACTGGATATCCACATCCTGACCCCATCCCCAGCCCAGAAAACCACAGTGAAAAACTTGTCAAAAGCGAACTTCACACTTCTCAAAACCGAAGTGGAATCCTTCAAGGCCTCAGAGCCAGTGGAAATTACGGCCCAAACTGCAGAATCCTATATAAATGCATTCTACGGGCATCTCCAGGAATGCATGGATCATGCTATCCCAAACAAAATCAAGACCCAATCATCCAAAGGCAGGCGTCCAGTCTGGTGCACCCCAGCCATAAATAAACTGTACAACAGAAGGAGGAAGCTACTACATGATAGAGAAAAATCCCTAAAAGGGAAGGCATCTCTGATCAGTACTAGCAAAAAATTATGATCCCTCATAAAATCCTCCAAGGCCAGCTTCGAGAGTAAAATTGCACAGGACACTAAAGACAATCATAAGGCTTTTTTCAGTTATGTTAGGAACCTGGGATGCAACTCCCAGACTTGTTCTGAGTTTATTCTAAATGACAAAAAATACACTGAACCCACAGACATCAGCAATATCCTGGCAGACAGGTTCAGTGCAAACTTCTCCATCCCCTCCCCCCCAAAAGAGCAAGTATCTATCCCAGCAGAGTGCAGCCTCCCAAACATCTCTGATGCTCAGGTGAAGGCCGCCCTCTCCAAAGCAAAAAATACTGCTTCCATGGGACCAGATGGCGTCCCGGGTTGCATCCTACACGAACTCCAAGAAGAACTAATCCCTCAAGTAAAACTGCTGTGCAATCTCAGCCTCACTACAGGATATGTGCCCAAAGAATGGCGTACAGCAACAGTGGTCCCACTCCACAAAGGTGGTGCCTCTGCGGACCCTGGAAACTATCGCCCCATAAGCCTGACTAGCCTAGTCTGCAAGGCTATGGAGAGGATCATCATGGAACTCATAAACAAAGACATTGGGGACCTACAGACACTAGATCCTACCCAATTTGGCTTCGTCAAGGGCAGATCCTGCCTTTTGAACCTGGTCGACTTCTTCAAAACAGTCACCAAGGCCATAGATGAGGGGAAGGTAGTCCACACAGCCTATCTGGACCTCGCAAAGGCATTTGACACAATACCCCACTCGGGCATCATAGATAAGCTATCCAGCCTAAATATAAACCCCTGTGTCACAAGATGGGTCGCAAACTGGCTCAAAGACAGAACCCACAGAGTCAGAGTTGCTGGGGCCATGTCAGACTTGAAACCGGTCACAAGTGGCATCCCACAAGGTTCTGTCCTGGGACCTATCTTGTTTGGTATTTACTTTTCTGAGGTACAGGCCAATGTGGGAGGACAATGGCTCACCAAGTTCGCAGATGACTGCAAACTGGGCACCATAATCGACTCTCCAAACTGACACAAACATCCTTCAAAAAGGTCTCGCAGAGACGGATAACTGGTGCCAGAGCCATGGTCTAAAGCTAAATGCCAAAAAGTGTATAGTCATACCCTTTGGCAAAAACAATGTGCCCACAAATTACCACATAGGTGATAACCCATTAAGTACAGAGAAAGTAATTAGGGATCTGGGGACCCAAGTTGATAGCAATCTCTCCTTTGACAACCACATTGCCAAAGTGGTTAGAAAGACCTTCTACATAGCCCACCTCATCATGAAAGGATTCACATCTAGATCAAGAGAGGTAATCGTGCCTTTATTCATCCCTCATCAGGCCCAACATAGAATACAATGCCCCTTTGGGATGTACCTTACCCGACACCTGCAGCAATTAGAAAGACCCCAAAAGTACCTCACCAGGAGGATCAAGGGACTCAAACAGATGCCATATGCTGCTCGGTTAAAAAAACTCCAGCTCTACTCAGTTGCATACCGCCTACTTCGAGACGATCTATGCCTGACATATAAAGCTATGTCCAACCCAGAATTAATGGACATGCTCCACCTCAGTAAATCTGAATCCCTTAGAGCCACGCGCTCGAGGGACTTGAACCTCAGCACAGAAATAAATAGAACATGCTGGAGGGACAGATTCATAACCCAAAGGCTCCCTTTGCTCTGGAATAGAATTCCAATTCATGTTAGGCAGAGCACCTCACTGACTCTCTTCAAGAAGAATCTTGATGAGTGGATGGGGGATCGTAGGTTTGTCCCGGGGATTACTTCCGTGTCACTATTAGACAGAGGCACAGTAAACTAAACTTTAAAAAGGGCACAGTATACTCAAATCAAGGGGTGGCGTAAGCCAAACACAATCGGGCTAGGCTTATAAATGCCCCAGGGCAGATAGCCTAGTATGAACCTATGAACCTATACTTGGCTTATTACTCTCATAACAGTTTGGGGAGTTGCTAGAGTGACAGGTTTGTTCTTATAGATGTGCGACAATCAGTTGTATTTCTTGTTTGCTGCCTATACATCTGGGATCATCCTACTGATTTCCCAGGGGGACAGAGTGACAGGCAGCAGATATGGGCCAATTTATCAGACATTCTGGACATATCTGTACAGTTGTGGGGTATGATTCTGTATGCAGACTACTACCGCTCCCAGGATTCGAACCATGGCTGTGTGTGCTAAACATACAACAGCTCACATCTCAGTTGTGTGTGCTATTTGGATTTTGCTGTCTGTCTTTTCACTGTTTTCTGTTTATGTCTCTCTCAGTTATACTAAATGACCTCTGGGGATTATACCAGTCATATGCAGACATTCCTATGCATTCTATTTATGTTGCACAGTGTGGGTAACAGTGCTTAATAAAACAGTACTATTAAGTGATTGCAAATCTACATTACCATATGATACCAGAGTATACACATGTAGTCCAGCAGTTAGACCTTTATTGTCAGGCTATTATGCTTTTATTTACATGCAAACTATATGAGACTCTTCCTGCCATATTTTCCGGTGTATGCAGTACTTGCCTTAAACAATACAGGTTTTATACTGGCAATTAACTTACTAATGCTTTTAGATTTATTTCCTATGACATTACATGCAAGAGTATTACTAACCTGCCTTGCGTTGCAACCTCTGCAGGTGACATCCATGGGCCTCCTGGTTCACGGCCCACTCACTTGCCACTGTGAAGGACATAAGAGAAATATTTAGCCATACCTATCCATAACATACATGAGCTGGCAATTATTAAACAGGTAGTGGAGTGATACTTACACACAGCTGGGACAACCCCTGCTGTCCTAGCCTCTTGGATCCACTGATCCAAAAGATCCCCCTTATGCCACTTCAGGTCAGCATAGTAATGCCTGACCTGCGCACCAGTTCAGGGTATGCCAGTGGCACTGGTGAAGTCAAGGGGCGAGATGGTCCCAGGTTTCCGCCTTATATTGGAAACCCTGGTACTGGCCCTGTAACAGTCTCTGCTCATGGTCTTTTACAAGGAGTCCTGCCATGACTCTGGACTCCTGGAATCCTCCAGTGCTGCACCCGAAAATGCGCTCCCTCTCCCCTTTCTGACATGGTGCCTGCAAGGGGAAGCTACAATCAGTTATGAGATGTATTCCCACCTATTGGGTTTAAGCAGGGCCAAATTCCCGCACTTTGCCATGATTGGACAGTTTTGAAATGGCTAAGCTATGAGCAAACATGCTTACCTACGGCTGGCATTGTTTAAAGGGGTATACCACTGGACAAATTGAGTTAGCTGGCCTACACATTGCTTACACCAACTAAGCTGGCCTGTGCAATACTTAGTTTTGCTTAATATTTACTTTGCATTATATTTGCTTTATGGCATTGATTTATTATTCATTACATCTTATATATATATATATGTCTGGTATCCATGATTCATGTGTACATGCAGTGTATGGGGTCCTTGTGTTTAATAGGGGACTTCAAAACTCTATTATAATTACACCTCACATCTGGGCTTACTTCTGTACTCCAGTTCACATATTTATGTTATGTAGTAGGTTATAGAACATATGACTGTATACTGATTCCTTTCAAATGTTCAGTTTGATTTTACTATATTGAGGATTTGTTTGGTGATACCTCATTCTTATGTATTGCTATGATGGCATGGTGGTTAACTATTATGACTACAGTGTATAGGGTCCTGGGTTCAAGACCTGCAAGGCTGTTTATTTTGTTGCTGGGCAGAACAAGGGCTGGTGGATACAGAGTGATTAAGGCACTTTTAAGTACTTGTAAGCAGGTTTGTGCAGGTTTGTGTGAGAGTAAGCACTGCTAACCTCTGGTTAATGATGTGTACAGAGAGTTAGCTTCAATATTGCTTAACCTGTGTGTGCATTGCTTACCCCATGCAAACAAGCTTAAATCTGCTTACTAGTGCTTACATATGCTTACTCCCACTTACTACTGCTTAATAGTGCTTACATATGCTTATTAGTGCTTACTCCCGCTTACCACTGCACTCATTTAGACAGTGATGTCTAATTATTCTTGGGGAGGTGGGGGATTTGGAAGCTGTATGGAGTTATCATTCATTACATATTCTACCTTCCATTTGTATCCCTGATTCCTATGATTATCTGTGGACTTTGCAGCATCATGACACTGACACATCACATCTACATTTAATGCAGTACTCCAGTTCACAATTATATGTTATTTAGTGGGTTATGCAACTAAAATATTGGTCATAACGTGATTTGACATGGAAAATGGAATGTGTTACACTGGGAATCAAACCGGGAATGACTGTTCGTAAGGCGAATGCTCTGCTCACTACACTACTGCTATACTGCTTTATTTGCATATATCTTTCTTTTTATCCTCTTCTGCCATTTAAGCTGCATTAACCGTAGCTAAGCAATGGGCAAACCCGTGCACCTATGGTTAAATTTAATCTGTTTCATAAAAAAATGTATTTTTATATTGTTTGTGTTTACTATTGCTCTTGTAAACATGGGTGGATGTTGCTGGGGGTATGCGGACACCTATGAGCTGTCCCGCTCATTCTTTTAGGGCTTTCTGCTGTTCTTCATTGCAGGGGCAAGTATATTCTGAGAGCTCTGCTCTCAGACACGCCCCCTGCACTTTTACACACTCCGTTTAAGATTAGGAGCTCAGGCAGCGCGCCTTCATTAATATGCATGGCGCGCTGCTGTCCTGCTCCTAAACAGCCACTTCTGTGCAGGACTAAGCTAGTCCTGCATGGAAGATTATTAAATCCGGGGGTAATTTGAACTTTAGACAATGTAGCCTTGAACTCACTGGACTTCTCTGTAATGAACAGCAAACTGTCAAAACTTGAGCTTTGTGAAACAAGAATAGACCTAGTTTTATTTGAAGGCTTATTTAAACAAGCATCTGTGCAGTGAGTCAGACAATAAAAGACTAGAACAGGGATGCTTAAAAAAACAGGAGATGTCACTGAAGAGATGCATGAAAGACAAAATAAAAATCAGTCACATTTGCATGAACTACAATATCGCTATTTTATGTCTCATTAAAGAAGATACTGAACTTCACTTAGAGAGCTGTAATATTTTATGGCACTCAAACTATCTAAAACACAGCATTTATTTTACAAGTATATTTAGCATTCCTGTTTGACTAAGGATGTCACACCTTCAGTTTATGGATAGACACATTGTGCTGTTGAAATATTCAAAGCTTAAGTCAGTAGTCTTTTTCATGTTGATGCAATATATTAACAAAATTGCCTTCTTTATAGTTCAAGCAAGCTTTTCTTTTCAATTCTGAAAAGATGAGACAATATCTGCACAATAACATTTTGTTCAGATTTTAAGGAAAGTAATGAGATTTGCTGCGTAATTTGTCATAATGTGTTTACTGACATAAATTACTTCTTTTTCAAGTTACAGTAATTTTGTTAAGTATTTTGTTAAAGAACATGAGATGGGAAATTATCTTGAAATGAACAGTACCTGGTTGACAGTAACATGTGGAAACAAGCAAGTATGCAAATTATTCCTATGTCATAATCCAGTGTATTAAGTCAACCAGATAGTAGATTGTGACAAAAAGTATGCATGCTGTTTTAGGGGAAGCCAGTGGCCCACTTATAAGTTGAATGACTAGTTTAGTTAACCTTATGCTCAAATATAACGTGTCCTTATGTTCGCAATGCTCAGCTGCATAATTTCCTAGCATTAGCATCAATCATTTTCTCTTTCTTTTCTATAAATATAAATTACATGTAAAACTCTTTTGAAAAGTTGCTCAGCAGTCATGCATACTACGTTTGGCAGGTGAAGATCCTTGGTATTTTGCCTTATGAAATATTTGCTGACTTCAATCACCTAGGGGACTTATGCACTGATGAAGTCACTGATATGTGCCCTATTAGTCTCGGAGGATTTTCTCTAGCCCACTTCTCACCCTCTTCTTGCCAATTAAGCAGCTGAATTATGTATAATAGTAGTAGTCACTTCCATTTCTGAGCCTGACTATGCATTGGTATGGATGACAGAAAGATACTGGTGAATAATTAGACTGAATTTTTAAAGACCTGGAAACTCCATCTTGTTCTGCCATATGCTAACTATTTTTAACCTACTCTTCCATACTCAGTCTGTGTACATTTTTATTCCTAAAAAGCTGTTACAGCTTTCTACTTTGAATTATTGGAAATTAAAAGGGACTCAACAGAATGAATGTGATGACAATGCTGGAAAATGAAAATGCTGAAAGATAATGAGCTTACAGTATATTTCATTCGCAGCGTAAAAGTTTAATCTATTTATTAGATTTAAAATGCACTATTTTCTTAACTTATGCTCAAATAACATAACATTAATTAAGACTGTCATGATGCAGGGTATGTACTGTTCATATAATTAAAAATTAACCTTTCCATATCTACTTGGGATAATATTTGAACCGCTACGCTCCCAGCCTGAAAGAATTAAATGGACATTATATGAAGTGTATAATGTTGTCTGTGTTAGAAACTTATGGCTTCTGCTATACTTTGCTATATTATTACATCTGATTATTGATGTGTAACAATAAAGTAATCTATGGCACTATATGCAAATGTAACACTAAACTGGCGCCTAACAACATCACAACTAAAAGAGTACAAGTGATCTAATTATTTCATCTGAGATCTGTAGTCCATCCATGACATTGCCATTGTCAAGGATGACAAGAAAGGAACCACATGCTTATTAGCAATTGTAAATTATTCTAATGCATAGTTTTCATGGGTAGATAGTGTTCTCAAGCTCCACTGACCAAAAATAATGTAATGACTCTTGATGTATAACAAGACCATAAAACGTTAAATTAAATTTATACTTTATATATGTTTCATGCAGTAATATTTCTAGATGACATACCAGAAGTTGTAAAATACATGAATTGGTAGTAATTCTTTCATCTAATTCTGTCCTTTAAATTTATAAGCATCCTTCCCCCATCTCTTGTCTAGTATAGCAGACTTAAATTCAACATCCATAGACTGAATTTTTAAAGACCTGGAAACTCCATCAAACATCCAAAGGAGGGTCATATGGGTCTCAGAAATTTTAATTTAAAAATGCTTTGGTTTACAACCAGTATGAAAAAGATGTCATTTGACTTATCATTCTTTTATACATACATACACACACACACACACACACACACACACACACCCGCATATATATATATATATATATATATATATATGGATCTACTTTGATATTTCGAATTCTTAAAACATCAAACGACAGTTTTGCGAGACAAAAATTGCAAATGTTTAAAATACCAAACTATGAATTTTAACCTGGGCAAGTAAAATAATTGCCCAAATGTCAAAAACGCAAACTACACTACATAAAACCCACCTAGGTGGGGGGGATAACCCCCCACCCACACCCTAAATATATATATATATAATATATATATATATATATATATATACATATATATATATATATATATGTATATACCAACTCCAAACTTGCACTACAGTGTAGAACACGGCATATTGGGCAATTGTTTACTTGCCCTAGTTAAAATTCGTAGTTCGGTGTTTTAACAGTTTGTGATTTTCATCTCGCAAAACTGTCATGTGATGTTTTGGGAATTCAAAATATCAAAGCAAATCTATATATATATATATATATATATATATATATATATATATACACACACACACACACACACACACACACACACACACACACACACACACACACACACACACACACACATCAATGATGCAAAGATCATCTAACCAACTAAAATCTAAAAAAATTTAAACAGATCATGCCAAACTGACAGCAATATAACAGGAAAAGATTGCTTACGTCATAAATAAATCTAATTAATGCCAAAGATATGTAGAAGCTTGAACTTAGCTAAATGCGTTTCATTTAATTATTTTTCGTAAAGCATGTGTCAATCAAAGCAGATCACTCCACTTCACCCATCTGGATCTGCATGATTTCTTCCATTTCAAGCTCCTCAAATCCAGGATTTGAGGGTAATGGAAATGGAGCTTAAAGCCATGCAGCTTGAATAAGCTTATCTACAGAGACATTTGGGAAAATGAATGATATAATGTTTTAGAACCAAGTACCTTGCATTTTAATGAAGTCAATTCCAAAGGTATGTTAAGCACTGCAGTTTACTTAACTAGGATCTTAAGGACTGTCTTATAAAACAAAATTGAGAATCTTGTTATTCTTTAAAATATAGAATAATTATTGTTTAGGAGGTTTATGTTTTTAAGTCTTTAATTATGGCTTTTGAAAATATTATATTACAGTAAGCTGCATCTAATTTTGAGTTGAGGGGATCAGAGATTAGACTGAGGCACTTAGCTAAGTATGAATACTGTTCTTTCACAGGTTGAATAGGGGGTCCATAGAAATGTTTACTAGATTAACAAAGCTTTCCCAGTTAGCATATTTAAACAGGATCTTGAAATCTATATAGGCAACAGTAAATATAATATATTTTGTGGTAATTTTCTGAGCAGCCACATGACACAAATTTTGCTTGTCTATGTATACCTGAGCACATGTATCTTTGAACTACATTATAACGAAATGCATATTTGTGCAATTTTCCCCTTCAACTCTGATAGTAATTCCATGTTATATGTTATACATCATGTCAGACATACAGATTTAGTATATATTTTACCCAATCGAACATTTAGGTTATCAAATACCTAAATGTCGATCTAGTAATATCGAAAAATTAAAACAGCGAACGGCCGATTTAATGCCCTCGGCTACAAAAAAAAATTTAAACCAAAATGAAGTGGGGGTCTTCGCCCCCACACCCCCTCACTCTACAGTGGGGAAAGGGGCAAAATCCACATAATGGCCTAGGGAATTCCTTCCTTGTGTTAAATCGGCAATTCGCATTTTTTTGCTTTCACTATTACCAGATCGAAGTTTAGGTAGTCGCTAACCTAAACGTTCAGTCAGGTAAAAGGAACCCTAGATTTATGTCTACTGCTTTACAACAATGGTATGTGTGTCTTGATGATAATCCAACCATTCACTGCTTTCCTGTTTCCTAATTTGCAGCCAATTCAGGGTCTTTGCTCATACAAAGGAACCTGCATCATATTAGCTCTAAATGTTTTGTAAAAATAAAAGCCCTTTTTCATGTACTTGCTCTGCCCTCTGATTGATACATGTCTTGTCCTGCTTTGCAACCTCTTATTGAGGTGCTTCCAGGCTGTTAATAAACAGATGGAAATATAGTGCCACTCTTCTATGTACCTTACCTACTAATGCATACCCTATCCCTATGACCACATTGGGGTCTTCATGTCTATGAACTACCCAATAGCCTCAGTGTCCATTCTCCTGTAATTTCCTACCAGTTCCTTGGAACATATGGAAAGCCCCTTCAAATAACCATAGGCAGGATAATATCAGAATCTAAACAAAACTCACTTAATAACACTCTTAAAAAATGTTGATTGGTCATTTATCTATAATAAAACAAATGCTAGCATTGCTCTAACTGACTTCATTAAGAGTTCCTATTAGTTCGTCGAAACTTCAGCAGTTCGAACACCATATGTTTGAACTGTGAAGTTCGAAAACTGATTATCGCGAAGCCGCAGAACACCGAATTCTTTCCCAGGGAAAGAATTCGGTTGGCCATTTCTGCGGCTTCGCTATTTTCAGCACTGTGGTGGAAAGTTACGGGTCGGGTTCAGGTAAGTGTGCAATTGTGCGGACGTTAGGGTTACGGCACGGGTTAGGTGAGTTAGGGCGCGGGTGAGGTGGGTGTGCGATAGTGACAGACTTTAGGGTTAGGGCGGGATAGGTGAGTTAGGGTTAGGGAGCAGGTCAGGTGAGTGTGCGATAGTGACGGAACTTAGGGTTAGGGTTTGGGTTAAGGTAAGTGGATAGATAGTAGTGTATGTACAGTTTAGTGTAGGGTTAGATGTAGGATTTTAAGTGTATGTGTGTGGATTGCTGTTTTTTTTGGTGTGCTTGTGTTGTGTGTGTGTTTCTTGGAACAGCAATTTTTTTCCCTGGGAAAAAAATCGCTGTTCTAAGTCTTCAATGGTTTTGCACTTCGAGGTTAGAAGTTCGAACATATGGTGTTCGAACTTCTGCTGCTTCGTCAAAATGATATAGACCTCTTCATTAATACATAGTATCAAATACAGGATGTCCTCTTTCCACTTACATGGCATAGACTTAACGGTCAGTTTTGCCCCAAGGATGACAAATGACACCATAACCATTTGAAATAAAGAAACAGGGCATGAAGACAACAGAAGTGAAACCCATCCAATGAAATCTTGTACTTAACTTTTCTTGAACTCAGAAGAAAAAAGCCAGAGCTGCAAGTAATTCTGCTAAAGCATTCTGCATAAGAAAAAAAGACAAGAGACCCTCGTATCCTTTCCTAAATACTTCTGGAAAACAATAAAACATCTAACTGAACAGATCATAGACCCAAAGTACATGACCCTTAATCCTGTCTCTGTGGACAAAAAAGCTACATTTACAGATTTCTACAGAAACTTCCTAGTAGAATATATTACTACTTTGAATAACTTGTTTCCTTCCCAAACTCAGCTCCAGAAAACATTTAATAATAACACTGTTCTCACAGTACTGTCCTACATTCTACTTTAAATAACTTACTGTCCAAGAAACACACCATCAGCATTTAAAGCTAAATACCATTTCAGAGGCAACATTTAAAAAACTGCATCATGTCATCCTAAAAATGTCAGCATCTTCTATTCCCAAACCTCTTGCTCATATCTACAGGCCTTGCTTTACTACATCCTCAGTCCCACCACTTTTCAAGCACCCAGTCATAATCCCATTACCCAAAATAGCTGCAGCACAAGATCACAAAGACTACAGACCAAATCTAACCAGTGCCACTATCAAAAACATTTGAACAACTCAGCTATTTGTCCATATAACTAGCTATGGCTTCCTGTATCACAAACAGTATGGCCTCTGTAAGGCCTTCAGCATTATGACTGCACTTTATACTGCAACCAGCTCAATTTACTGCAATATGAACATTGACCTACTTACT
The DNA here is from genome assembly GCF_019279795.1 of Protopterus annectens. Lineage (NCBI taxonomy): Eukaryota > Metazoa > Chordata > Ceratodontiformes > Protopteridae > Protopterus > Protopterus annectens. The sequence continues at coordinate 141,286,274 of NC_056738.1, read as the reverse complement.
TATGGTCTCTTTACAGATATGACGAGAGTGTTTAAAGCTGTAAATCATACCCTTATACTCAACAAATAACACAAGCTCAGGTGGTTTAAAAGTTATCTGGAAAACAGAACTTTCCAGGTATACATGCACAATATCCTGTCTAATATAGGTACACTCAATATTGGACTACCCTAGGGATTAGTTATCATTAATATCATTACTTATAAAAGCCTTACTTTTTGACATATCCCATATCAACATGATTATGCATACAGACAATCTACTAGATTTATTGGTAAGAAAAAAGTGCTTTCTGGGCTTCAAAACACATTACAGGACAATTTCACAAATGTCTGTAATTGGCTGACTAACAATAGAATAATTAAACCCCCCAAAAGAAAATCTAGCATTATACTACTTGCTACTCCCCAAAAACTGGACAGTCTCCCTCTGATGATAGTAAATGATAATTAAAATAAACCAATTCATAATGTTACACAGCAAAAGTGTCTAGAAGTCTTCCTTCACCCTATCTTAACATTCTCAAGGCATGCAAGAAATACAGTCAACAAAATACTTTCACAAATAAAAATTTGCTACAAATTTTCACACCTATTATTCCATCCACAAAGCAGTCTATAGATAGAAATGTCCTCGTTCCCCAAATGAAAGATGCCCTACTTCACTCTAGCACCAACACACAAAATCTCCACATATTAGAAAATAAAATCTGTCATTTTGTACTTCTGTCTAACAGGCATACCTAGCACTGTGATCTTTTAAAGATATTTCATTGGCTACTGATTATTAGCCAAGCTAATATGCTACTCAGCACTCATTGTTTCAAAATGGTCATGCTGGGTCAATGATCCCCCCCTCCACCACCACTATAATCAACCTTACAAATAAGCAAGCCATCATACTCGTTCAGAGCAATTCAGGATGATACGATTACTTTGACAAAGACATGTTTTGATACTAGAATAGGGGAAAGGGCCTTTACTGACCTCAGAGCAGAAACATGATCATAGGATCAGAGGAGATTACTAGGCTAACAATCCTAGTGGGCTTTTTTAAGCCTAGCCTTGCTTCCCAAAAATATTAACCAGGTTTTAATCCCATAGGTCTTGGTGGGGGTACATATAACTTGGACATGTTCAACCATGTGCAAGGTACCTGTCTCTAATAGAGACATAGGTGCCAGATCAGGGGTAAATTTACAATTTTCCTTCCAATGATCAAAGTTGTGCTTGAATAAGTGTAAGGCAGAACTTTGCTTCACATGGAAGGGAAGCCTGTGCCACAGAAGGGACAGTTTCTGAGACACATACCTGCCCCTAAAGCATCTGTTATTTATGTTACAGAAAAATTCAGTACCCTGGACAGGGTACTTCTAATATTCTGTGTTTTGTGGATATGCAATGGGTCCATTAAAGCTGAATCAGAGGTTTCTCTGTAGGCCAAATACAGATCACTTTTCAGCAACCTGTAGGAGACTGAGTTTAAGGATAAGGCTTTGAGGTTGTCCGTATAGGACATGTTACCTACACCATGTATTTTTTTGGTGAGGAGCTTCTGTGGGCATGCCAGTTGTTGCATATGCCTGGTCACTGTATACCGGGGACCTGAATTCTAGGACTGGTCTAATGATGGTCAAGTACAGTGGAACAATGACATGTTTGGATCTAGATACCATATCTTTGGTTATAACTTATGCAACATGGAAAAACATCTTTACTATAGTAGATATATGATGTTAAAGGCCAAGTCACTGTCTACATGGATTCCCAAATTCATGACCTCTGGGTCTACTCTCAATGGTGTATTTTCAATGTGGTAATTTGTGATAGTGGCCATCTTTTTCAAAGAAGCTGTTATGCACTTCTTAGCATTGAGTTTTAGACCGTATCACTGGCATCACTTATTGTCATTGGTCAGCCTTCTTGGAGGGTATTTGTGTCTAAAAGGGATTCAATGGCTGCACCTAGTATGCAATCATCTGTACACCTGGTCAACCAATGGTCTTTTACACTAGACTTTACTTCAGAGAAGTGGATGCCAAAAAGGAGGGGGCTCAGCATTGAGCCCTGTGAGATTCTACTAGTGACTGGTCTTTTTGTGGAGCTAGATCCCCTATCCTGACTTCTTCTGTCTTATTTATGAGCCAGCTGGCTGTCCAGGAATGATGTAGGGATTTATACCTAATTTAGTGAGCTTATGTACAATGTCTAAGTAGGGTATTGTGTTGAATCCCTTGGCCAGGTCAAAGTAGGCAGTATGCACCATTTTGCCATCATCTTTGGTGACCTTCTCAAAGAAGTCAACTAGGTTGAGTAAGCATTACCTGCCCTTGATGAAACCAAACTAAGTTGACTCCAGTGTCTGAAGGTTTTTTATGTTGTCATTTACTAAATCCATGATTATTCTTTCCATGGCTTTACATATGATACTAGTCAGGCTTATGGGTCGATAGTTTCCTGAGTCTGCAGATTGCCCACCCTTGTGCAGAAAGATAACAGTTGCAGTCCTCCATTCATTTAGCATGAAGTCTGTTTGGAGGCTATAGTTAAATAAGTGATTCTAGTGGGCCTGATAGGCCATGCTTCATGCTATTTAGGAGGCATCCTGGGATATTATCAGGTCAAACTGATGTAGTATTTTTGGCCTTGGAGATTGCTTTGAGGACCTATTTCCTAGTGATAGTTGGGGGAGTAATGGTTGGGGGTATTTCATGAGTGGTGTCTAGAGTTGAGAGTGAGATAAAATTGGAGATTAATTTATCACCCTGTAGATTTACTAAATCCTGTGGTTCAATATAATTGGCCCCATTTTCAATTAGTTTTGCGCATTGCTGTGTATTGCCTATGAGTCTAATAACATAGCTTAAGAATGCTTTATGATTGTCCTTAGCCTGGGAGGCTATTTTTACCTCAAACTTAGCTTTGTTAGACTTAACTAGTCCCCTGCACTGCTTATTTAGTTTTATGAGGAGGTTCTTACCTTGCTGGGCATTGCACTTCGTATTTTTGAACATAGGAATCCTTCCATTGTATAAACTATTAATGCATTAATGCTGGGATTCCACCAGACTTTGTCCTGTTTTTATTTCAGGTAAGTACCATTGCTTCTGTGCCGCTGTATATATGATTGTAAAGGGGTTTTGTGAATGACTCCACATAGGCAGCAGTATTCCCTGGGTTTAGGGAGCTTTTAAATTTTGCCAGGGTATCACTTAAAGTAAGAAAGTTTGCCTTGGAATAATTCCTAAAAAGTACAGCATTAGCTGATGTCACAGACTTTATTTTTATTTTAAAGGAGGCAACTGTTTGGTCCAACATGACCACTGAAGATGGCACAACATTTCCCCACTTGGTAAGGACTCAATCAAGGATGCTGCACCCCTAGTGGGCATTCAGACTAGCTGATTTAGGGCATTCATGCTGACAACATCCTGGAATCTTTGGGTCTGCAAGTTTGGGGTTATGTATCATTCCCATTTTATAGTAGAGTAGTTGAAGTTACCCATTAGTATGATGTTGGGTCAAATGGGGACTCACTCCAGTTAATTTAAGTAAGTGGTGTGGGTTTCCTGAGACATAGAGAGGGTCCTATAGCTCACAAAGATATGTAACTTATACATGGAGAAGTGCAAGTGCATCATATTGCTTGACTATCAATGATGTGTTTGTTTTGATGTAAATAGAGACATCACCAGCTGTTGTCCCTTTCTATGCAGTAGTTGGCCTAACTGTGTGAAAAGTATTTTAGCCCTGCTGGGGTGCTCCCTGTGGCTTTAAACCATGTGTCAGTAACTGCATAGATATCTATGTTCTCCAAGATAAGGACAGTTTACAGAGAATGAAGTTTTTGTTTTAGACATCTGACATTGAGCCTTATCATCTTTAGATTATCCTAGGCTGATTTAGTTATATCAGATGGTTTATATGGTTAGCACTGCCTAAAAAAGCACCATGGGGTAGACAAGGTTTTAGTCAATATTTGAAAGACTTGGGGGGACAGGTGCAGACCATCCCTGTCATATGATCATAGGATCATAAGAAGTTACTAGGCTACTGGTCCTGAGGCCTTATAAACCTAGCCAAGAGTTTAGCCAATGTATAGACAAATCAGCACCCGATGCCGCTGTCCAGCAGGGACACGGGTCAAATCCCAGGGATGTATTTTCTATTTCCCATCCAGTTATCCAGGTTATGCTTAAAAAAGGGTAAAGAGATACTCTGCCTGACGTGGAGAGGGAGTCTATTCCACAAATGGGGGAGCCTCTGGGACACAAATCTCTCCAGTCAACAAGTCCTATTGATGTCACAAACCAGGCTGAGATTGCGTGTGCAGGTTACTCGAGTGGAGCTTGACTTGTGGATATGCAGCAGACCCATCATGGTGGGGTCCGAGATCACCTTGTATGCCAGACAGAGGTCACCTCTGAGGAGTCTATATGAACCAGAGTAGAGGCATAGGGCTTTTGCCTATCTATGTATGGAAGATTTTTGAGGCCCTGGATTCTCCTGGTGAGGAGCCTCTGTGGTATCTCCAGCTGCTGTATGCGCTTTGCAAGGTACATGCTGAATGGGGAGTTGTACTCAATAATGGGCCTTATAAGGGAAGAATACATGGATGTTATGACCTCCTTGTCCCTGGATGAGATACCCTTACTTATGAGGTGTGTCATGTAGAAAGCTTTCCATACAATGGAAGCAGCATGGTGGTCAAAAGTCAGGTTGCTATCAATCTGGGTACCCAAATCCCTCACAACTGACTGTGTGCTAAGGACATTGTTATTAATGTGACAATTTGTGGGGACATCATTTTCCCCAAAGGGGGTGATAATGCATTTTTTGTAATCAGCTTGAGGCCATATTTCTGGCACCAGTCATTTGTTTGGGTGAGACCCTCTTGGAGGATGTCCACGTCACTAGGGGTATTGATGACAGTGCCCAGCTTGCAATCATCTGCAAACTTGGTCATCCATAGCCGACTAGTTTTGGCCTATACTTCAAAAAAGTATATCCCAAATAGCAGAGGCCCCAAGACCGAACCCTGGGTTATGCCACTCGATACGGGTCTACTGCTTGAGGTGGCTTCTCACCAGGTGGGTTCTATCAGTGAGACAGTTAGCTACCCATCTGGTAACATATGGATTGATGTCTAGTTGAGAGAGTTTATCTATTATGCCTGAGAGGGGAACAATATCAAAGGCGTTGGTCAAGTCAAGGTAGGTGGTGTGGACTCTCTTCTCCTTGTCCATGGCTTTGGTGACTGTCTCAAAAAAGTCAACCTAATTTAACAGACATGACTTCCCCTTGACAAAGCCAAACTATGTGGGATTGAGTGTTTGGCGGTTGCCAATGTCCTTGTTAATGAGGTCCATGATAATCTGTTTCATGGCCTTGCATGTCAGGCTAGTTAGGCAGATGAGTCTACAATTTCCCAGATTGGTGGGCGCTCCACCCTTGTATAAAGGGATGACAATGGCTGTCCTCCACTCAGCTGAGACAAAGCCAGTACTCAGGCTTTTGGTTGAATTGGGCGCCTAATGGTGCTACAGGTTCCTGCCTGAGTTCATGTAGGATGCAGCCTGGGATGTTATCGGCTCCCATGAAGGCTGTATTTTTTGCCTTTGAGAGAGCAGTGATGACCTGATCCCTAGATATAAGAGGAAGGGGGGAGGTACTGGGAATGTCCTGATTTACTGATAGGGGGGCAGAGGGTTAAATTTTTGCTGAATCTGTCAGCCAGCAAGTTTGCTATATCTATGGCATTTGTATATGTGGTATCCTTGACCACCAGTTCTGAACAGATCTGGGTGCTACCTTTGAGATTACGGACATATGTGAAGAAGGGCTTATGATTGTCTCTAGTAGATGTGGCCAATTTGGACTCATAATTTGCTTTGGAGGATTTCACTAGTGCTCTTATTTGCTTGTTTAGGCTAAGGAGAGATTGCTTCCAGTTGGGCAGCTGCTCCTTGTTGGTGCTGGACAGTAAATTCTTTCTTTTGTTATAGAGTTTATTTATTGCAGATGTCTACCAGGTAAGTTTCCTCTTCCTTGTGGGGGATGATTTATTCCTGTCAGGTATTCCTGATTCCATGCATCTATATAAATGTTTGTATAGCAAAATTGGTATAGTTTTGGATACTGGTGCCAGTTCCTAGAGAGGGGGAGGGGGCTGTGAATCTGTTTATACCATCCTGCAGGAGACTGTAATCAGCTTTGGAGAAGTTTTTTTTGTTTGACCCTAGCTAGAGGGGGGGCGGGGGAGATGGTGACTTCTAACAAGACTGCTTTATGGTCGGATCTTACAAGGGAGGATGATACTGCTGGAATGCTGCAGTGGTTACTCATGTTGGTTAATACCAAGTCCAAGATATTATCACCTCTTGTGGGGGTATCAACTATCTGTTCTAAAGCATTTGCATTGACAAAATCGAGGAATCTCTGGGCATTTGTGTTCTGGCATGAGTCTTTCTTCCAGTCTATATTTGGGTAGTTAAAGTCACCCAGGATCAAGGTAAAGGGTTGAATCTTGATAGATTCTAAGAGGTCTAGATAGGTAGTTTGGGCATCTTGAGTCAGATTTAGGGGCCAGTAGCTAGCTATGATTTGTATACGGGTCTTGTCAATGGTAAACTGCACCTGGAATGTCTCCTATGCATCATACTGTTTGACCAGCCTGGAGGTGTGTATGTCTTTAATATATATTGAAACCCCACCTCCTTTGGCTTTACTACCCACACTTTGGTGTCTGAATGTACGATAGGATGAGTAACCAGGTATGGCTGGGGTGCTCTCTGCTGCTTTGAACCAGGTTTCTGTGACTGCGCAGATGTCAGAATTCTCCAGGGTTAAGAATGTTTGTAATGAGTGCAGTTTCATGTTTAAACACCTAGCATTTAGCAGCATGACCTTTACTTTGGGTTTTGTTGAAATTTTTATAGTGGTAGTTTTAACCTCATCACTTTTTCTAAAAAAGGCACTATGGGGGAGGCAAGTGCCTTTGCCAGAAGCCTGAAGCCCAAGTGAGACAGATGCAGGCCATCTCTGGATAAGCATAGTGGTCTGTCAATCCTATCTTCCTAGGCTGTCAGGTACTGTTTCCCCCTGGAATAACACCAGAAACTTAGTCAGTTGTTAAAGTCAATAATTTTCTGTTTGTATTGAGGTATCATTCTGGGTGACAATAGAATGCTGCTTAAGGCTAGGGACATAAATTCCTGGGACACATATTCAGTGAGTGTAATCATGTCTTTCTTCATATAGTCCAGGGAGGTACTTCTCAAGTCATTCACACCAACATGGACTATGACAGAGTCATAACAGTACCTGCTGTTGAGACTTGAGTACGTGTGTGATATGGTGGATTCTGGCCCCTGACGGACAACTAACCGTGACTTTCTCCTTATCAAGCCTGGTGAGAAGCACATCTGTGTGTCTCACAATGGAGACTCCTATGACTAATATGTTGGGTTTATGGTTAAGGCTTAGTGGTTGTGAGACACAGGTGCATGAACTATGAGTGGTATGTGGTGTGGGGGGTTGTGGAGATTGCGCATGTTTTTGCCTCTGAGGTCTCCTTTGCTTGGGTATGTTTTTGTTGAGGACCTCCACATATGTGGGTATGTGTTGTTTGGGAGTGGGTGGTGTTTGAGGTGTAGTAAATGTGTTGACAACCTTCTCAGCGCCAGATATACTGTGAGGTAGAGAGTATGGACTCTATGTTCCTAATGTAATTGCATCTCTCGCAAATTGTATTCCTAGGTCGTAGTAGTAGGTGGTTGTCTGTGTACATACAGCAGTTGCTACACTGTCTCAGGATGCCCACGTCAACCAGACTGGCAGGAGAAACTGAAGGAAATTGTCCATCCATATTTTTCAGAATCTGAGAGAGAAGGCCAGGGAGAACTAAGGGGTAAGCCTAAAGCCCAAGTACTTAAACCTAAAACTAAGAAGCTTAGAATAACACTTACAATTTAAACAGGCTATAAACAAGCAGTAACAAATGCAACAGAAAAGATGCAATTGAGCACTTTAGAGAACAAGCCACAGCAAATAGCAGAAAAAGCAAGATGAAGTAATGGAGCAAGAGGAGGAAACACAAATACAGTAAAAGAAGCTGAATAACGTGTTTTTTTTTTCTTGTTAGTACAGTGGAAAGGGAGAGAGGAAGAAAAGAAGAAAATACAAGATAGAGGAACTAAAGGGTTTGACCTTCCCAAATGATCTCTGTGTTAGGTAGAATGAGCTAATGAAATGGGACTGGGAGGAGTGTCCCTTATCAAATTTACAGTCAACGCAGTATGGCTTGTCAACCATATCCTCCCCGGCTGACAAATATTGTAACCCTTTTGAATCAGACCAAAAACTAAGTCAGTTATTAAAGTCAGTAATCTTCTGTTCCTATTGTGGATACAAAGTCCAAGAGCTCCAGAATGCCTTTATTCATATAGTCCATAGAGGTATGTCTCAGGTCATTTATGCACAACTGGACCTTGATTTAGTCATACTGGTACTTGTGGTTCAATGACTTGGATGTTTGTGTAATCTGGTGCATCCTGGCCCTTGATAGACAACTGTAACTGACATAACCCTCTCCTTGTTCAGCCTGGTGAGAGGGACATTGGTGTGACTCACAATGGAGTATCCTATAACCAAGATATTGAATTGTGACATCATCTGCCTTATTGGCTTAGACACTGAGGCAAATTAAATTGACTTCCCAGAGAAATACAGTCACAAATAACATTAGATGACTTCAAGACTAAACTGAAGGAACACCTACAAGGAGAAACTGCCAGGAATTGTTTTTATAACACCGGTTAAGTTGCTGTAGGCTTGCAGACTTAATGCAACTGGAATATTTACAAATACTATATATGGGTATCACTCTCCTAAGAGAACTCCATCCTGTAAGTATTGTAAATATTGCACATATTTCCACACTGCTTGCAATATTGTGAATATAGTTGTTCCTTGATACCCTTTTTATGTGTAGTTACTTTATATATGTATTTTTGTAATATGCTGTACAATATATTTTCACATTTGTTATTGATTTTTTTTTCTGTTATGTACTTTGCTCCTCTGCAGCCTGAGTCATAGCTGAAAAGGGTCAATTGACCAGTCTACTCATACCTCTCAACTGTCCAGACTTTTGCAGAATGTTCAGATTTTAGCCTTATATTTTTGGTCTGTTCCTCGTAAAATTTGTGGTCTTCTGGCAAATCACTGATGTTTGAAGTCACTAAATAAGGACATACATTTCAGTTTCTGACTTTATATCGTTCAAAACATGCATGCTAATACAAATCCTGTTAATCTAGCAACCTTCTAAGTTCATAAGAGCAATATTTAAAATTTGTCCCAGTTTTTGGGTCTTTGTCCCCCCACTGATTTAAGCTTTGTCCAGATTTCTTGCACTAAGGGGTTGAGAGAGTTAAGTCTACTCAACTAGTTACCAAATTTCAAATAATAAATAGATGATAATTTACCTAAACTTACCTACAAAATATGAATGTTTAAGTACCCATGCCTTTTGGATGTTCTAAAATTGACAAAGAACATAAAAGTAATTTGTTTCATTTAATTAAAAGTAAAAATAATGTTAAACAAAACAGGCATGCAGCATAAAAAAACTGTAACCCCTAAATGACTTTAACATCACCCCTACAACCAGATGCAGTCTAACAGCATTAGTGTGTGATGGAGAAATACGCGTCTCTGATTTGATGGACAGGCAACCCACAATGGATGCATAGCCCATGAAGAAATTCTTCTGTAAGAGTGAAAAGAGACACTAAGTGGCTTAGAATATTGGTGCAAGGTGTTTTAACAGTTATACTTAGAAACTAGATGTAAATCAAGAATTAGGCAACTTGAAATTCAATAGCCAGACTCCCTATCAGAAGATTAGGACCCAATACTGTGTGTCCTGAAATATCAAATATCAAAGAATTAAACCAAAATTCATATGTCAAAAAATGCAAATTCCAGCACTCACTTTAATATTAAAATTATTTTGCTATGGAATTCTGTTCCAGCACTGCCCTCTCACTCCACTTTTTATATATTCCGCCTAACTGTATTGAATATTCTCTGTACTGAGGATCCTTAGATCTAATTTCTTAGATTTTCAAAAGGCTCTCAGGCAGATGTTGTTCATATCTGTGTAAGAACCATGAGCTCAAACTAAGTGCAAAAAGTTAATAATCATCTCCTTTCATAAATCATCCATCTCTGCAAACTACAACATTGACAACACCCCTCATAAGGTCAAAATGGTAGTTAAGAATCTGGGCACTCATGTGGATACTGATCTGGCATTTGACTAATACCTGTCCACCACAATTAGGAAAACATTTTATATAGCACAACTTATATTTATGAGCATTGCATCCTGATCCAGGAAAGCTATTGTCTCTCTGTTCTTGGCCTTTATTGGACCAGTCATTGAGTACAATGATGCCTTCAGTATGTACCTGCAAAAGCACATGCTTCAACTCAAACTCGAATAGAAATTCCTTACCAAAAGAATATAGGGAGTCCAACACATGAATTATGGGAACCACCTTAGATCACTCTCACAAGTTTCAGTCTACTATAGACTGCTAAAGAATGACCTCTGCCATGCCTTTAAGACCTCCTCAGACCCTGTACTGAAGAACTTGCTCCATATCTGCAAAAACAATAGTATTAGAAACAACTACTCTAAGGATTTTTACCTTTACAGAAATCTTTGCAGGGCATCCTGGAGAGGTGCATACACCTCACAGAGGCTTGTACTGCTGTGGAACAAACTTCCTATCAATATAAAACAAAGTACTTCCCTTGCCCATTTCGAACACAGTCTGGACAAATGGATGGGAAACTGCAAATTTATCACTGGGTGACACCTATGTCTCTTCTGGAGAGAGGACATTCATGTGCTACAAAACTTTAACTTGGTTATTTCCTTTCTCTAAAAGGGAACATGTAGCATTTGGGAATTCTGCTTTGCTAAGCTAAAAAGATGCCCCCCCCCAGCCATTAGCATAGTATCTTTCTATGTTTCTATATTTCTAATATGCACACAATGCCTTTTTTGAGAAATTTTTTGTTCTAAGTTCATAAAAACATATTTATGATATGATTTCATTATTTAATGAGTTGTGTAGCTTGGAAAAAATATCCAACTACCAACACATACGAAGCAGAAAAATTAACAACTACTATGATCAGGATCCACAGCATTTTATTGAAATCACTCTGATGTCTTGACAAGACTGCCTTCAAGGAGTAAATTCATTCTCTCATACCCTGCCTATAAATACACATCTTGATAGACACACCCATTTCTAAATTACACTTAATTAAACAATTAAATAGTAAGAAAGCAATCAATGAATAAAAAATTTCCAATTACATTCTTGGTTCAACCCACATGGAAACAAAATATTACATTTCAAAATGTACAAAGATTCTTTATACAAAAGCATATTTTCGATGTCACCAATAAAATATTTTGAACATTCATTTTTTTCTAAAACATTAGCTTGTAACCCTGTCAAATCTCCCCCATGTACCATATTAAAATGTTCTGCCACTGAACTTTCCTTTTTATCGTTTGTAATATCCCTAACATGTTCCCTTAATCTTGCCTTAAAGGACCTTTTGCTCTCTCCCACATAAAATTTATAACATGGTCACCTAAGGGCATATATTATGCCCTCTGTTTCACAATTAAAGTATCCCTTTGTATTAAAACTTCCATTTATCCTTCTAAAATTCAATACTATATGTTTACACACGTTAAATCTTCCACATGGTTTCGTCCCATATTCCACTAAGGTCATAGGGGGACTTCCAAACTTTCTCTTCACAATGAAATCCTTCATGTTTCTACCTGTCTTATAGGATATCTTTGGGTGTTTATTAACCCTTTGTGAAAAATCCTTCAGGGAAAAAATAAATTCCTGATAGTACTTGACCCATTTTACAACCTGCAAAATTAGCTTGGAAAAAAATGTCAAATGCTTATATTTGCTGTGATAAAATGGCAAAAAAGTAAGCAAATTGTACCTAAAGTGGAACCTAACACAATAGCATCTTATCTGAAACTATCTGAACATTTAGTGGCAAATTTCACAGAAAGATATATTATGAGAATCAGCTGTGGAATGCACTTTTTTTCCCCCAAATGCTACTTCCCCATTGGCACACAAACTACATAGGGAAGGTGGACCTGTCCAATGACTGGGTTGTCTGGCCTACTCCCTAGACCTGTGGCAAAAGGAAACTAAAGGCTTGTTGCTGATCATGGAACCATCGGGTTTTCCTTCTTCCTAATGATGGCTTGCTTCATGCTGAGCATTCTGGGGATTTTTCCTAGCTCAGTTTGAGTAGTAAATAGTTGTAAATACTTAGTATGATAGGAAACTCTTTAAGGAGCCATTTAAAGAAAAATGTAGACTGATTGTTGCATATAGCTAAATTATAATGGGTTGCCCTGTATATAGCCATATGACCACAGTTGGACTGATACATAATTGTCTATTCTCATTTGATGTGAGATGATTAACAACGAGATGTCAGTAATGACAATTGTGATAAATATGCATCCAAGCATCATAAGTATGTAAGTAATGTAGAGTTAGTCTGTATTATATATCTAACTGATGTACGCAAGTTTAGTTACATTTTTCTTATATACTAAATATTTTTTCAGCTTAGGTTATTTTTATGTATAGAAAATAGTATTAAAAGATAGCTGTCTAGTTCTACTATTAAGGGGCTAGTCACTATACTGCTGTCTGAAAGTGCTCTCCTAAGCCAGATAGAATCTTGTTTGATTGAAGTTGGTAAAATTATGTTATTATTTTAATTATTTCAGATTGAAAGCAACTTTACTAGTATGTGCATATAATCCTCAATATTAAGTGGCTAGTTACTACATTTGTAAGTTTAACATGGGGTGCTAACCAGAGTAGTAGAGTGTGAGATTACTGAAATACTTATACAGACAAAAGTGTGACTATATGTCTTTCATTATTTGTCAGGTATCAGCCTTAGTAATAAGTAAAATAAAATCTTTAGAATTTCAAAATAATAGTCAGCTTGAATTAATGAATTTCAAGTTCTTTGAATATGATTTACAGAGCGAATTAGCAAAATATGTTTTAGTATTTTTCTTTGTTTGACAAATAGTGAAGTTGCTATTGTAATTGAATTATTACCCAATGACACTTTTTGCAAGCTGTTCTATAGCTGAGATACATTCTTTTCTGAGTGGAATATTATATCGTATTATACAATTGGGGTAAATTATGCCTTAACAAGGCCATGAATAAGCCTGTTTTGGGGGTGGAAATGAGTTTTGTTTTTCCTGAAAAGCAAGATACTTGGAAGCTATGCATGCATGTAGTGTGAATAAGGTGAAGTTCCAAATGGTATTCTCAGGTTATTTCAGGAATTTCTTTCCCCTTGGAGCTAATAGCTAATAATACAAGAATGCAACTAGAGAGGAAGATATTTTACATGTGGCAGCTGAATCCAATATATGATATGATAACATAAGGACAGTTTCTCTGCTACTCTGTTTGGAGTTAATTATAAAACAGTAGTAATAAGCAATGATAAAGAAATGATTGTGCGACTTTTTTCTATAAAAAGTCTCTCTCAATAAAATCACCACCATCCTTTGTGTAATGAAGACTAGAAGAAAACTTGGCACAATCAATGAGTACACAATATGTTTTGGTTTAATGTCTGCTTTGTGTGATAGAAGGATACCATACTGAATCTTATTTTCAGTTTTCTGAAAAAGGAAAGTATTCTGGGAAAAGTTATATGTTACAATAGGCATTGAGAAATTACTTGCCTTGCTTCATAGTGAATAGATATATGATCTTATACGAGAATTTAAGTTGATTTAATACCTCTTGGGTTTCTGTATGCTGTTAAAAGGACAGGCATTAACTTAGGTCTAATCTAAGGAATTTTTGTGTTGTGACTAAGGGAAGGAGCTCATCATTTTTTTCAAACAAGACTTTATTGAACACCACTAATGAACAATATTATTATAACCATACAACCAAATCAATATTAATAATTTTTCTGCAGAGGCAAGTCTCTGGAAAGTGTTGAAAACCATTACTGCTGTATGTTGTTAACTATCCAGTTCCTGATTGCGCACAACTTTTCTGCATTGTTTTTCAAGCTAACTGATGATCTATGACTTTTGCTATTAGTAGATTAGCTGCATACAGAATGCAGTTAATGTGCGGTGCTTCCCATAGAAGGATGTTGAGAACAGCAAAGTCCCAAAAAAATAACCTAAATGGACTCTCCTTCAGAAAGTACTGCCATTAGAACTGATATTATTCAATGTAGCTTAAAAACTTATATTATTAACATAGTCAGAGAACTACCTTTACACATTTTTGGAAAATTCAGAATAGGAAATTTTTTAAATTAGGATTCTGTGGTCAATTTTTTAAAGGCCCACTTAAGATCTAGAAAAATTGCTCCATTTATTAGACTTTTCTCCATGTTAGGCAACATTGATTTGGCAAACTAATGGATAGCTGTAATCATACTCAAGACTTGATGTATTCAAAAGTTCAGTCATATAGATTTTTTTATTAATATTGTTGCAAGACACAAAATGTTTGCTTTTGCCTGGTAGTTGTCCATGGAAGAAGGCTGAGGAATTTCAGACAAAGTTGTAATTAAAGCATGTTTGAAGCTGCAAGGTATTGTACCAGCAGTGAGTATGGGATTATAAATGTAAGGGAGGGATTTGCATAATGTTGTGCTGCATAATTTAAAGGATTTGGGGATGCAGAATGTGGAAGTTGGAATTATAGTTATGCTCAATCATTTTCAGAACATTTTTGAGTCCATCCCTAACCCTATTTAAGCGTAACCTTAACAAATGGATAGGAAATCCAAAATTCACCCCAGGTCTGGCCCTCATGTCTCTGATAGACAGAGATGGCCAGTAAGGACCAAACTAACATCACCTCTCATATAACCTCTAGAAACTTCCTAACTAACACACTCCTACTGGATAAATTCCTATGATACATAGGGACACAAATGGGTTTGACTGCACAGCTGGATTTATAAAGGCCTTGGTGGTCATCGTTAGCCTAGAATATACGTACGAACCTACTGATGAGCACTAGTAGAATGAAACATACATACAGAATGATGCTTCAAATTCTAAGTTGCAATTAAACGGGAAAATCTGAATAAATATTCATGGTTATAAGTTAGTTTGTGGAGTAAAGTTTTGTGAAAAAAATTCAACAACTTCTTTCTTCAGTGTTGCACATACCTTCCACATCTACTCAAGATGATTAGGGAAGCTTTAACACTTGATGTCCTTAAGGGTCATTTGCATATATCCCATAGAGGCCTATTACAGGAAGTTTAAGGTATTACACATTGAAAACTCTAGCTTGGTAATTTTTTTTCTTATAGTTTTTTAGTAATTGGTTTGTCTGTGTGACCTTTTTACTTTTTGATATTCTATAATCACTTGCAGAAAACAGCACAGAAGTGAGGTGCATAGCTGATATGCAGTAATATACAAGTTGAACAATTATTCATAGTAATTAGTACATCTCAGGAAGGCAGAACATCATGATATATAGCAGGAAAGCCATTACTTGTAAGTAGAATAATTACTCATCACAATTAGTACATATTAAAAAAGAAGGCTCTGTGGAGCAGAGGAATGGAGTCCTGACTATGACCCAGGCAATCAAGGTTCATTTAACATCCCTAGTACTGCAGCAAACAGACAAGGATGGAGAGGAATTAAAGGGTCTGTCCAGCTCACTTCTCCTGGGGAGTAATGAGGGGTAAGTGCTTGGGGAGCACATTGGTTGGTGTCATTTCCCTGGGAGATACCAGAGAAACCACCACTCAGTGATTGAGGGCAGGGCTGCTTGATGGCAGCACCCCTTACAGAAGTGAGGAATGACCAGTCTGGTCAGTCCATGCTGTCTTCCCTTCTATCATGAATCTGCTGTGTGCAGATGACCTAGACACACTAAGAAAAAACTTCAGACCATTCCTGAT
Organism: Protopterus annectens; assembly: GCF_019279795.1. Classification (NCBI taxonomy): domain Eukaryota; kingdom Metazoa; phylum Chordata; order Ceratodontiformes; family Protopteridae; genus Protopterus; species Protopterus annectens. Next base: position 141,270,213 of record NC_056738.1, on the reverse strand, counting down.
GACTGCCTTCATGATGGCATCTCCTCGTCAACTAATTTATCAGTGATGGGTAACAAACAGGCCAATTGACTGGGGGAAAACTGATTATCGACAAGCAGTAAGAGCAAAAAACATCAAAAAAGAAAGAGAAACACTTTAATTGGTGTTTGAAACAAAAAATCATATGTATTCTTAGCAGTATCTGAGACTACAATACAAAATAATGGAACAAGAAAAATATGGAAGTGAACTGCATTTAAGTCTTCAGCTGATCATAAATTTCATGCAATGAGCAAAGGTGAATGCATTATTGTAAAAGAGTGACGCAGCTGCTTTGCAACATGAAACATTGCAAACATTGCGCATAAAAGACAGCACTTCCAAGATGCATAACATTTCATGTGTATGTCAGTAGAGGAATGGACTGGGGTGGAGCCATGATATTGCTGGCATGGATCTGGCATGGAACTAGGGGTTGGGCAAAGGGGGTGCAAAATGGGGAAGTCTCACCAGGAAAGAAATGGCCTTGCTACAGCTCTGGCTATAAAGGTTAATCAGACTGGACCACAAACGGACTTTAGCATCTTGCTTGCAGGGCTGCAGGTTTACCACAACTAGCATTGCTCCATGCTTAAGAATATGTATCCCAGGATATTCCACTGAGTCTTAATATTTTTTCTGAACTTTGTGACAGTAATAAAATGTACCAGCAATGTCTTTATTTTAATGCCATTCAAAGTGTATTCTGTAAACACAGTACATAAACAGAACTGCCTGTAAACAACAGGGGCAGTAACCAGTAGGAAAATAAGCTTTAACTGCATATCATCACATAAAGCTGAATCCTGTACTCGCATTGTCCAAACATATACCTATTTTAAGATTAGTAATGGTGCTCCAGATCAGTACCTCAGTGTATAGGTAAAATATCTGAAGGAACAAAGGGAATCTCTTACTTGTACCTCACATCACAAGCCATATATCAGAAAGGGACCTCGTCTGTTGGCATACTACAGCAGAGGCAAGGCATTCATTTGTGTCACTGGCTACCCAATTTCAGGAACAGACTTAGGCTTACTGGAAGGTCAGGTGTGATGGCATGACTGAGATTCTATTCTACAATCCCAGGGGTAGTGTGAGAGACTAAAAGCACCTGTGTGGCCTCTGGCAGAGAAAATGTGTCACACAAGTATATTTAGTAGTACATAGTAGTAAACAAAAGAGGAACATGACCAGGCCTACCTCTGGAGGAGTTGGCAGCCCACCCAGTAATGAACTGCCTCTGCAATCACTGGTGAGGAGTCACGAGGGAATTTAGTGAACAGGAGGAAATCATAAAACAAGTCTAATGTCTAGCAGTGGCAGGTACAGAATCAGAAACTTGCCAATCTGTATTAGTAACTAGAAAAGAAAAAAAGAGCCCTTTTCTCCTTCCTATAGGAAACGATCCACAATAACGGAGCAAAAATCCATGTTTGATTAAATGTGAAAAAAACACCCTTTAATGTTGGTCACCAAAATGTCTATAATCAGGATCGAACCCAGTTTTAATATTAAAATAAGAAATGTCACTTCTGTATGTCTAAGGAATGTATACTAATTCAGGGGAAATACTCTTTGTACTGCTGCTGATATAAAGCTTTTAGTAATAAAACCATACTGATTCAGATGCCCTAACCCAGATATAATATTCATAAACCAAGCAGCAAGAATAAAATCAAAAATACAGTCCAGATTATTAACTGTTATAGGAATATAAGTATCTGGAGCCAATGACTTATGTTTAAAAACAACAGACAAAATAACTGTCTTCATGAAGATGGTGGGGGCTCAGCCTTAATGAGTAAATTTATTACCTACACCAGCATTAGGGAGAGTGATTCTCTAAAAAAATATATAAATTCTGAGGGAGACTCATCAAACTCCCTCTATCTCTCTCTCTTTCTCTCTCTCTCTCTCTCTTTTTATACATATATATATATATATATATATATATATATATATATATATATATATATATATATATATATATGGAGAGAGAGAGAGAGATATCTTCTTCTTCTTCTTTCGGCTTTTCACAGTTAGGGGTTGCCACAGCAGATCACCTGTCCACTCATGATTGGCAGTGGAGTTTTACAGTGTCTAGTTGCCAGCCCGGTGCCCAGCCTTCCACAGAAGGCATACACACGTACTCATGAAAGATATATATATATAAAATATATATATATATATATATATATATATATATATATATATATACATTTATATATATATATATATATATATATATATATATATATATATAAAACAAACTCTCTCTCTCTCTCTCTCTATATATATATATATATATATATATATATATATATATTTTTTTTTTTTTTTTTTAATTTATTTACTCACTACTCACTTTTAGTGAACAGATTAGTCACACTATCACACTAGGCCACTGTCCTCTTTTCAGAGGAGTTACAAGGTGGTGTTCATACTGACTAGGGGAAATTTTTCCAGTGCAGTAGGGAACTTCCCCCACTCTTTTTTTTTTCCAGCCTTAAAGTACAAGAAGTTATCTGAAAGGTTGTGTTATGTGTATAAGAAGGGAGAAGCAGTTGAATATATTTTTCAGCGTTTGAAAGAATGACAGCATTCTGGATTAGAATGGGAAATAAATGGAATACTGAAAAAAATATTATACAAATGATTTTATATGTTTTTATAAAGGAGTTGAAAAATACTATTGGTTATAATGGATAAAGAATTGTTTGCACGCCTTTGCAATATATGGTTTTGTTTGTCTTTTCGGCTTTTCCTGGTTAGAGGTCGCCACAGCGGAACTCCGGTCCACTAATGATTGGCAGTATATTTTTATGGTGCCATATATGGTATTGCATAATAAAAAATGGGATATATATGAATTAAAAAGAAAGGCAGGAAAGTGGTTATGGATGAAAGGGCATGGAGGATAAGGAAAATAAGGAATTAAGAAGTTTGTGTTTGATATTGTATACTTTTACAAATATAAACAAGACGGAGAAGGAATGTTGACAAAGATTTTTCATTTTAAGCAGGGACTGTGTTTTTAAGTTCTGTATGATGTTACTTTGATTGTTTAAGTAAAGAACCCTTGCACTTTTTTGATAAGTCCCATCAGATCTTTTACATCTACCTGAGCTACCACCAATTCAGACCAACGGGACCTCAGTTTAACATCTTATCTGAGAGACAGCACAGTCTGAAGTACATCACTTTTATTATGCTACTCTGCAGTGTCAGTACTGGAAAAAATTAATCCACACACCTGGTGTGGAAGGAGAACCCACAGCCTTCTGATCTTCTTATGCCGGTGGTGAGCATGTTTTTGTTGTGTCACTGACATAGAATTTCAAGGTGGTAATTGGTATTTGGACCTTTGATACAGTAAATGAATCAAAACTGAACACAACCCTGTCTATCCATGTCAGCTTAGGTGAGGAGTCTATGACAACTACATCTGTATTTCAGGAAAGCCTACACAACTTTTATTAGAATATAAAGAAATAAAATGTTTATATGCATGCCATGAGCAACGCTATATGGTCTAACATTGTTGTACTTCAAGCATTTCAGTAAATATGCTTTTGGAATATTCCATATATTTCTCCCTTTAATTCTTTCTGGCACCAGAGATTCATAATGTTATATCTGTGACTGTGGCTTTCCAAATTATCCAATATGTATTAAAAGTCTTGATTATTACTTTAACATTTTACGTATGTAATTTTTTTTTTTTACACCTACTGATTGTGATGATAAATAATAGCTTATACTGTTACCAAAGCAGTTGTTATAACATGACTCCTTCTGGCCATGAACTGATATTAGTTGTTGTCCTGTAAATTGTTGTCCTGTAGGAAATCAACAAAGCAATACTCTAGTTGAAAGCTATTTAGCTCATACAAGGTATCTGCAATGAAATGCTGCCGCATGAGAGACTGCAAAAGTAAGGCTTCACAGACTGGCTCCTTGGTACAGGGGATGAATTCTTCACTGAGTCACAGGTGACTGAGTTTTGCCTAGTGGCCCACACATCTTTCCCATAAGAGAGGAAGGGGTTACACACACTCAGGGGCAAACTGGGCAATCCTACCTTCCTGGTGGAGACACGAAAACTCACTGCTCATGTCTCAGGGTGGGGCAGAAATACCTGGAGGGAATGCTCTTTGCAGAGCTGAGGAGGCATCCTGTGCTATCATCCTATTGCATGCTCTACCCCTACACCTCACCAGGTACGTATGCTAGGGATGGGGAAAATCTAAAGAAAAAACCTTGAGCCATATCTTATGGCTGTCTGAATGATGGCCCCTCCTAGCCAACCCGTGCCCTTGTGATGGGGAGTGAGTAGGTCAATTGGCTGTTGAAGGGTCTGATGACCAACAGACAATGAGAGCAGAGTGCAAAAAAAAAAGTGAGCTTTACCAATGATTTGAACCAAATAGCCAAATGCATCGAGATCCTCCATGCAATTGCACTTTACACGGGTTCAAACTCTCTCTTCCTCTTTCTATCTCTCTCACTGTCTCTGTCTGTGAAAAAGTATTTGCAAAAATCCATACAGTAGTTGAATCCTACAGTTTTTTACACATGCTCATTCTTTACACCCTTCTTTCTTATTCAGGGTGATACATTTACATCTAGTCAGCAGGATCTTATAGACCTATAAAATGACTGTTTTATCTGTTCTTCGGAGAAAAGATCTCCAGACCCTTTTGTCTTTAGTCATATCCTTACATCCCTATCCTACATACCCTCTTGATGGCACTCTTATAAACACCTTCTAGCAGCCTGATGTCCCTGTTCTAGTATGGCTTCCAAAACAGCGCATAGTGCTAAAGATTTATCCCAGAGCAGGATATGATAGAGTAGAAGCATTTCCTCTTTGGTTCTAGCATCTCCCCCTTCAGGATACACCCCCAGCATTATGCTTTTTATGGCACACTATTCTTACTCTACCCCTGGTACTTCATTCAGTCTTTTCCTACTCTGTTGTCATCACTTCTACTCATCTCAGCTAGTTATACCCGTAGCATTGCACCTGAAGTGCAGCACTTTATATTTACCTGTAATGAACATCAAATGCCATTTTCTCACAGCTGTTCGTCCTTTCTGATTCCTTCCTTCTTTTGACTCTTTCTATTCATTTCTCACTACTGTACCTATTTTATGTCATCAGTGAAAAGGCTGATTGTATGTCCTGTTCTGTCAGACTTGTCTGAAACCAACACTCTGAAGTGAGATGAATCCTGGACTAACCCCTGCAAAGCTCAAATACTATTCCTAAAATTGTCCTTCCCATTAAAACTTCTGGAACCTACATTTCAAACATGCAGCAGCAGTTCAGTTCCTCCATCTCATCTATATCCTCAACAATATTCCAGCAGTAGCTGTAGCAGTCTGTGTGGTACTGATTGAAAAGCACTGGCGAAGTTCAAGCGACCACCACATCAACTAATATTCCCTGTCAAGTTCTCTTAAAAACTAGTTATAAGAGTAACTTCAACTGAAAACTCCTCCTAGTCATGCATAAGTGCCCTATTTCACTTCACTGATACCATCAACAGAAGCAGAAATAGCCGAAACCTTGCTTCATCATTAGTCTTTGTCCAAAGCATTCAACAATATCTCACACAACAAATTGGTATGAAAACTCTCTTCCTTGGGTCTCTTTCCCTCTTCCTTGACCTGGTTCAAAAACTATCTATTAAATAGATTCCAGGTAGTCAAGTGTCAGCAAGAATACTCAACTTTCCTATCCAGTAGTGTGGGAGTGCAGCAGGGTTCCATTCCAGGCCCCCATCTGTTTAACATTTTCATAGATGACCTGCATAGCTCTGCCAAGAATGCCGCCTTTATACAACATGCAGATGACTCATCTGCTCAGCCTCTCACTTAAAAAAAAAAACTACAGTTAATTACACAAAAATCATTCACATCTATTGAATCATGGCTCAGCAGCTCAAAATTATTACTTAAACCCAAAAAAACAAAACTACTACTCTTCTCCTCTGAAACTCATTCTGAAAATAAAACCTTTCTCCAGATCTCCTCATTCAATCATACTCTGGTTGAACAAGATACAAGTACTAAACTGTTAGAAGTGACCATTAACAAAAACCTGAAATCTGACTTAAACTTCCAATTAGTCATTAAAAAAATAAAAAATTCAGCCTCTTATACAGGTTCATAGGTTCACAGGTGTGTACTAGGCTAATGGGGGTCTATATTACAACATCGAAGTTTCAAAACTTCGTATGTTCTAATACTGAACCCTAGTCAGCGAATGTTGAAAATATCGAAACAACAGAAAACCAAAATTTTTCCTAGGGAAAGAATTTGGTTGTCTGTTTCTGTTGCTTTGGTATTTTCAGTGCTGCGGTGGAAAGTTACGGGTCGGGTTCAAGTAAGTGTGCGATTAAGTGCGGGTTAAGTTAGTTAGGATTAGGGTGCGGGTTAGGTATGTGTGCGATTGTGTGGACGTGAGGGTTAGGGCGGGGTCGGTGAGTTAGGGTTAGGGCACGGGTGAGGTGAGTGTGCCATAGTGATGGACCTTAGGGTTAGGGTTTGGGTTAAGGTAAGTGGATAGTTAGTGGTGTGTGTATAGTTTAGTGTAGGGTTAGGTGTAAGATTTTAGGTGTATGTGTGTGGATTGCTGTTTGTTTGGTGGGCTTGTGTTGTGTGTATGTGTTTTGGAACAGTTCTGTTCTGTATGTTCGATGTTTTCAGCTTTCACTGAATATGGTTCGATATTAGAACATTCGAAGTTTTGAAACTTCGATGTTCTAATATAGACCGGGCTAATGGCCCTGGGGCCTTTACAAGCCTAGCCCATAGGATTACCCTTGCATTGTGCCACCTGATCTTAGCTCCCAGTGTCTCTGTCGGGTAGAGCCACTGGAGTGATCCCCAGAGGTGAATTTTCTATTTCCCATCCACTCATCAAGATTTCTCTTGATGAGGGCCAGTGAGATGCTCTGTTTGACATGTGTGGGAAGTCTATTCTATAGCATGGGCAGTCTCTGGGTTATGAACCTGTCCCTCCAGCACGTTCTGCTGATTGTGGTAATGAGGTTGAGGTCTCCAGAGCATGTGGTGCACAGGGATTGGGATTTCTTTAGCTGTAGCATTTCTAACAGAGCTGGGTCAGACATGGCTTTGTAAGTGAAGCAGAGATCGTCTCTAAGTAGGCAATATGAGACAGAGAATAGTTGGAGTTTTTTTGAGTCTGTCCATATAGGACAAGTGTTTAAGGCATAGGATCCTCTTTGTGAGGTAATAATTTTGTGGCCTCTCCAGTTGTTGTAGGTGTCTAGTGAGATACAAGCCAAATGGGGCATTGTACTCGATGATTGGCCTAATGAGGGAAGAGTAGAGGGAGACAATGACCTCTTTCTTCCTGGATGAAAAACCCTTAGTAATGAGATGTGCCACATAGAAGGACTTTCTGACCACAGTGGAGATGTGGTGGTCAAAAGAGAGGTTGCTGTCAACCTGTGTTCCCAGATCTCTTATAAAGCTTTCTGTGTTCAGTGGACTACCATCGATGTGGTAATTCATGGGAACCAAGTTTTTCACAAAGGGGATAAGAACACAATTTTGACATCGAGCTTAAGGCCATGGTTCTGACACCAGTCACTGGTCTCAGTGAGGCCTTTCTGTTGGATGTCAACATCACTTAGGGAGTTAATAATAGCTCCCAGCTTGCAATCATCTGTGAATGTTGTCAGTCAGAGTCCCTTCATGTTGGCCTGTTCTTCAGATAAGTAGATACCAAACAGGACAGGACCCAGGACCAAACCCTGTGGGACTCCACTAGTGACTGGTCGGTAGTCTGACTTGGAGTCAGCTAATTTCACACTGTGGGTTCTATCTGTGAGCCAGTTTTCAACCCACCTAGTGATATAGGGGTTGATGCCTAGCTTAGTGAGTTTTTCTATGATTCCTGAGTGGGAAATGGTATCAAAGGCCTTGGCCAGATCAAGGTAGGCTGTATGAACTACCTTGCCTTCATCCACAGCTCTGGTGACTGACTCAAAGAAGTCAACCAAGTTGAGCAGGCATTAGCTACTCTTCACAAAACCAAACTGTGTGGGATCCAAAGTTTGGAGGTTCCCTATATCTTTGTTTATTAGGTCCATGATGATGCATTCCATAGCTCTGCATATTAGACTTGTCAGGCTAATGGGGCAATAGTTCCCAGGGTCTGTAGTCACTCCTTCTTTGTGGAGAGGGATGACTGCAGCAGTGTGCCATTCAGTAGGGACAAAGCCTAAGATGAGGCTCTGAATGAACAGGGCACACAGGTGAGGTGCCAGTTCACTCTGTAGTTCATGTAGAACACAGTCAAGGATATTGTCAGGTCCCATGGAAGCTGTATTCTTGGCCTTAAACAGTGCTGTTTTAACCTGTGCACCAGTAAAACTGAGTTCCTGGCAATCTACTGCTATTGTGATTGGTCCTTTGGGGGGGGTGAGAGGGGTAAAGTTGGCACTGAATCTGTCAGCCAGTATATTGGCAATATCTGTTGGCTCGGTATAGGAGGTACCATTGTGCAGTAGCTCAGAGAAAATCTGGGTATTGCCATGGCAATTCTTTACATAACTATAGAAGGCCTTGTGGTTGTCTTTACTATCTGCTGCAATTCTATTTTAATAACTAGCTTTAGAGGATTTGATAAAGGATCCCAACTTTTTGTTGAGGCTGATAGGGGAGTTTTTCCAGTCTTGGGACTTCACCTTATTCCACATCAGTTTCCTCCTTCTGTTGTACAATTTGCTTATGGCAGGGGATAACCAGATTGGCTTCCTTTTTTTGGAGGAGAGTGTCTTCGCTCTGTTGGGTATGGCGTGATCCATGCTTTTATGTAAGTGTTCATACAGTGCATTGGTGTATGATTCATGTGGTCATGCAACTATTCTCCATTTGCATGGGTGCTGGGAAGTTAGCCACCTCTGTTTTTAGGAGCCCAAAGTTAGCTTTGGAGAAGTTTTTCATGGTGGTTACCTTTGGGCGGGAGGGATGTGGATTTCCAAGGTGATTGGCTTGTGGCTGGATCTAACCAGTGAGGATTTGGTGTAGAGCAACAGTCGCCCATGTTAGTAAGGACCAGCTCAAGGATGTTGCTACCTCTAGTGGGGGTAAGAACGAGCTGGTTCAGGGCACTGGAATTAATGAATTTCAGGAAACGTTGGGCAAGTGTATTGGTACATGAGTAGTTTTCCCAGTTAATGGAGGGGTAGTTGAAGTTGCCCAGTAACAGAGTGTTAGGTTGGACCCTAATATTCTCCAAGGTGCTTAGGAATGTGCAGTGTGCATCTTGGGACATGGCTGGGGACCTATAGCAGACTATGACCTGAATCGATGTCTTACCCAATGTTAGCTGCACCTGAAGTATCTCTGATGCATTTTGTTAGGCTACCATTCTGGAGGTGAGCTCATCCTTTATGAATATGGAAACACTACTGCCTTTGGAGCTTTCGTCCAAGTTCTGGGGCCGAAAGGTGTGGATTGAGTTATAGCCTGGTAGTGCAGGGGTGCTTTCTGCTGCCTTGAACCAGAACAAATGTCGATGTTCTCCATTTTAAGGAGTGCTTTGAGTGAGTGTATTTTCAGATTTAGACTTCTAGCATTGAGCAGCATGACCCTCAGATTGCATTTGTTTGTAGCTGTTACGTAGGTAATTTGGTCTTTGGAACACCACCTAAAAAAGGCACTATAGGGGTGGCAAGAGCCTTGACCAATATCCGGAAGCCCAGGGGTGACAGATGTAGGCCATCTCTGGCAAAGCATTGAGGTCTGTCAATCATGTCATCCCAGGCAGGCAGATACTGGATCCCATTAGAATAACACCAGAAAATTAGCCAATTGTTGAAATCAATCATTTTCTGCTTGTACTGTGGTATTATTCTGGATGATGGTAGGATGCTGCTCAGGACTAGGGTCATACCCGCCTAGACTACATAATCCGAGAGCTCCTCCATGTCTCTTTTCATGTAGTCCAGGGAGGTATGTCTCAGGTCATTCACACCCATATGTACAATGACAGAGTCATATTTGTACCTGTTGTTGAGAGACCTGAGTGCATGGGTTATGTGGTGGATCCTGGCACCTGACAGGCAGCTGACTGTTACTTTCTCCTTCTTCAACCTAGTGAGTGGGACATCAGTGTGCTTCACTATCCAGTCACCTATGACTAATGTGTTGGGCATGCTGTTTTGCCTTAGGAGCTTTGGTTGAGTGGCACAAGGTTTAGGAGAGGTGTGTGCCTCGCGATTAGTGTTGTGTTGTGGTGGTCGAGTGCATTTCTGCCTTGGAGGTCTCTGCTGTTTGGGCAGACTTTTATTGAGAGCCTCCACGAAGGTGGGTGTGTGGTTTGTGTTTTTATCTGAAGGCAGTGGTGGTGTGTGTTCTGGAGGGTTATGTGTTCCATGTAGTGTGGTGCAAGTGCTGACCTTCTCCTCTTGACCAGCTATTCCCGTCTTGGCTGGAGAGTGCGTGGCTTCCAATTTGGCTATATAAGTGCATCTGTCACAAGTCTGAGTGTTGGGAGGCAGTTGCTACATTGCCTCAGGATGAAAGAACTCTAAAAAAGAACAAACTGGTAAAATAACAAAAAAGCTAGCAGGCTGTAAGTACTCCAAACCACACTATTTATTGTGAGCGCTTTCGTCAGAGACAATGCTTCAACTTCATCAGACAAAAGAAAAGACAACAATTAACCACTTTATATACTTACAAGTGGATGCAATTAAACCAATCAAAAATTAACCATCAGTAAATTATATTCACTAATTCATGTAGTGTTATAAAAACATCTAACTCCATTGTGGCAACAGTAAATAATTCAACTAATACAAGATATCTTCTTAATTTACAATATGTATACTTAAAACCATATACAAAACATATCAGAAACCTATACATAAATACATGCATATAATACAAATATATATATTAAAGATTAAAAATTAACAAGGTGCAATACCGTTTCAGCTAAAATACAAGGGGAGCTAAACACATAGTTGATACAAGTGTGGGTAATTATAAAGTAAAAATTAAAACTTGAATGATTTTACTTAATGCCATCAGTAATCTTACTGCCTTGGTACAGGAGCTACTCAACAGGGTTGATACACAACGGATGGATGATAGGAACATTATCGGTGGTCAAAGACCAACTGGTTCAGCAACTAACCACCTGGGTTTAAGTGGTCAGCCCCTCATGTTTTCTGAGGTATCAACTGCAACATTGAGAACAACTTTGAATGAAGGAAAAACTTTGATGACAGAAACAGCTTGTTAGCTGCCGAACAGGGTCAGGCATCGAATGCTATGAGAGCTGAGGTTATTCCCTCTATGGTATTATTTAGGAGATGCCTCATTTTTTAACAGTGTAATTAATCCTAGTGTGCCCATTGGAAGTGATAATTCTGTTACCTCTATCGTAACACACCTCAATGACTTTGACCAAAAACTCTATAAATGCCGTAAATTACAGTTGGAGGTGTCCTATTTTCATGAGTGTATCTCTAAAAAAATTGTGCCCAAAGGGTTATGCCAATGGCGCTATCCAGTAGGGCTGGTAAGCAATTTTGTGTTCCATCAGGAACTGATCGCCTTATTTGATCAGCAAGGCATAGAATTTCTCAAAAAGCTCATTAAACATTATACCTTGGAAATCGAGTCACTCAAGTCTGAGCTTGAAATGTTGGAGCATACTATAACTAGGGACACGGACTTTTCAAGGTACAGATTCGATTATGGCAGGATTTTCTCAAGTATAGATTCCAGTCTGGCAAAAGCCGTTGAGACTAAAAAGAAGAAAATTGTAAGAGACTTTAATGATTATTCAAAGGGTTTGGCTTATCCCCCACCCCCAGAAACCACTAAATCTAAGGTGAATGCTCATGATTCACTTGAGCAACGACCACTCGATGACGTGGACAATTTGAATTCTGCTGCCAACATAGAGAATGTTGAACCGGACATACAAACACCTTCAGTACAGCACAGCGAGCGGATTAGGAATAATCAGCAGCAAACTAATAACCACCAACAAAGAGAGGCTGAAAATAACAACAACAATGTGAATAGGAATAATCAACATGGTTTTCAGGACCATCGGGGGAACCAACACCATCAATAGCGGAACAGCAGGAACCAGGGACACCAGAGGAGACACCAGGATCGGTGAAGGAGATGAATCAGGACAATTTAAAAATTCTTGTAAGTCCGGAAGAAGATTTTAAAATCTTTAATTTTACTTCTCTTGACATTAATAATGACATGGTAAATGTGTTTGCCAAGGGACTCTCTTTTGGACCCGATTTAGTCAAAACTATCACTGATTTGAAATTATTTGTACGCAAACTTAACTTGGCATGTCTTATGGGTGTTAATTCTTCACTCACTAATAATTTAAGAGTGTCTAGCTTATTTATAGGTTCATAGGTTCATACTAGGCTATCTGCCCTAGGGCATTTATAAGCCTAGCCAGAGTATGTTTGGCTTTCGCCACCCATTTTAAATTAATTTTGCTATGCCCTTTTTCGAGGTTAGTATACTGTGCCTCTGTCTAACAGTGACACAGAAGTGATACCCGGGGTAAACCTACGATCTCCCATCCACTCATCAAGATTCCTCTTGAAGAGAGTCCCCTTTAAGAGTTTTTGGCTATCTTTGAAAAAGTTTGGGAGATGGACCTAAGAGCTATGTTATCTAACAATTCGAACAGCATGAACGTTAAAAAGAATATTTCTTCTGATGAGTTAGATTTCATTATGTTAAATTTATGCAACATCAGAGTCATGAAGCCTGACAAGGGCGGAGGTCTGGTCTTTATAGACCAAACAAAATATATAAATCGAACGGAAGTTTATTTAAACAGTGATGTTTATGAGCATGTCAGCCTTAATGAAGTCAATGGCACTTATAGGAGGATTAATAGCATTGTTAATGATTTATTTTTAGAAGGGAGCATAGACATTGACACACTTCAGTATTTGACAATGCCAGCACCTATTATACCAACACTTTTTGGTTCTCCTAAAATCCACAAGGACCTGAATAACCCCCCCATTCAGACCCATAGTGGATGGGAGGGGGTCTATTATGTATGCAAGTGCTAAATTTGTGGACAATAAGTTAAAACCTTATATAAAAACTGAACCACAAATCTGCCATGACTCTTGGAGTTTCCTCAAGAACATGAACAATTTAAAATTTAATGAGAATTTTATCTTCCTCACGGTAGATATTAATGATCTCTACACAGTGATACCACAAGAGTTAGGTACTGATGGGTTAGAGAATTTTTGCTCATGAAAGGGATGGATGGTGGAGAAATTTATGTCATCGAAACCCTTCTAGACATAGTCTTGTCTAACAATTTCCTATGATTTAATGGGCAATTTTTTTCTTCAGAAAACCGGTATTGCAATGGGTTCACCCTGTGGGTAGCAGTTTCACCAACTGCGTGATGGCCTATTGGGAGAGAGTTTTTTTGTTTAACAACACAATGTTCAAAGATTATGTGGTTTGGTATACAAGATACCAGGAAGACATGTGATTCATTTGGAAAGGTGAGGCTACCTGTATAGAGTCCTTTATCGCAGATATCACCACTTAAACAGAGTTCTGGAATTTACATTCCAAGTGGGCATAGATTCCATTAACTTTTTGGATGTTTATCTGTTTAAAAATAGGACAAATAGTAGATATGCAACTACCATCTATCGTAAACCTACTTACTCAAATGCTTTTTTACATTTTTCAAGCAGCCATCCTTACCATCAGAAGAAGGCGATTGTCAAGGGACAGGTAGTTAGGGTTGCTAGGATGGTTTTGAGTGACAATGATTACATGATAGAATGCGATTTCTTAAAATCTATATTCCTAAAGAGAGGGTACCCACTAAGTTTTCTTGAACACATCTTTCATGAGGTAAATACTAAAAGGCTGTCAGGGTATTTTAGACCTATTGTACACAAAGGCTATATAGCAATACATAATACATCTTTTGAACAGCCAATTCAAAAGAGGGCGAACCCAATATTTGATACAGGTGCAAGATTTCTCGTTACCTATTCTACAGATTCCAAAAACATTAGGGATATTCTTCTTAAGAATTGGACCATAATTTTGGAAGACAATGGTATTAATAAAATATTGGAAGAAGCTCCACGATTCATGTATAGGAGGGGGCCCAATATGAAATGCCTGTTAGAGAAACAAAGAAAAATATGCAAGGGTAGTTTTGGTATGTCAAAATGTGGTAGTTGCCCTCAGTGTAAATTTATTAGGACTGGCAATAAACTTTGTATTAGGGATAGAGCATACAATATTGAAGGCAAATTTAACTGTGACACCAAAAGGGTAGTCTATGTAGCCTTATGTGAGGGGTGCGCATTATACTACATTGGCAAAACCGAAAGAAAAATAAAACAAAGGATATATGAACACCAGTACAGCATACACAAACAGATTACTAGATTTGTGTTTGCAGTAATATAACAGTTAGAACATAATATACGAGGAGGTCCAAGGGAACTTAAACTTGAGGAATGTGAGCTTATGTGACAAGTTCACGCATTGGCCCACATACCTCCTGGCCTTAATGAATATGTATCAATCAAATGCCTTTTAAAGCTTAAAGCACTTGCTAGGTAGTTATTGAAGAGACCAGATGAAATATTCAAGTAGAAAATAAATTTCACAATTCCACAAACTCAAACCACATATAATAACTGCTGCAAAGGCCGTTAAACGCTCCAAACCATTTATTCCTCGTAAAAACAAGATCCAAATACAGGCGTTGACCTAGGTTTCGTCCGTCTCCACAGACTTCATCAGAATACAAAGAATGTGAGACTGAGCCACTTAAATAGTAACTCCAAATCCAATTACCAGCTGTCTAATTAATTAATTAGATGTCAATTGTCATTAAAAAGACAGTGAATATATTACTTTGCAAAGTATTACATTGAATCTTAACTCAAGTATATAAAATAATGCCAAAAATATCTAAAACTTGTTAGCATATTGGTAAATGGTTTGGAGCGTTTATCGGCCTTTGGAGCAGTCATTTTATGTGGTTTGAGTTTGTGGAATTGTGAAATTTATTTTCTACTTGAATATTTCATCTGGTCTCTTCGATACATACCACTACACTGACTGTGTATCCCATTCCTTCGGAGTGGTAGTTGTGTATTTACATTTCTGGTTACTTACTTGCTAGGTAGTGCCTATACCTTGTGCACCAGCACTTCAGATTTTCTAAGTGTCTAAGTATATTTGGTATGCCTTCCTACAGTAAGTGTCACACTGGCCTTTGTTTGCCTACCTACAGTCAGTGTTATATTTACCATAAGGTTGCATTTATATATACTTGTCTACTGGACCATGTTTTTTGGTCTTTTATTCATATATATATAGATATATATATATATATATATATATATATATATATATATATATATATATATATATATATATATATATATATATATATTCATGTACATAAGTTGCATCTTTAAATGTAAGAATAATTAAGTAAAAATCATTCAAGTTTTAATTTTTACTTTAAAATTACCCACACGTGTATCAACTATGTGTTTAGCTCCCCTAGTATTTTAGCTGAAAGGGTATTACACCTTGTTAATTTTTAATCTTTAATGTATATATTTGTATTATATGCATGTATTTATGTATAGGTTTCTGATATGTTTTGTATATGGTTTTAAGTATACATATTGTAAATGCTGAAGATATCTTGTATTAGTTGAATTGTTTACTGTTGCCAGAATGGAGTTAGATGTTTTTATAACCCTACATTAATTAGTGAATATAATTTACTGATGGTTAATTTGTGATTGGTTTAATTGCATCCACTTGTAAGTATATAAAGTGGTTAATTGCTGTCTTTTCTTTTGTCTGATGAAGTTGAAGCATTGTCTCTGATGAAAGCGCTCACAATAAATAGTGTGGTTTGGAGTACTTACAGCCTGCTTGCTTTTTTGTTATTCTACATTGCCTCAGGATGCCCAAGTTCACCAGGTTAATAGGAGAAAGTACAGGTAACTGACCTTTAGACATGCCTGGAGGGGTGGGCATTAATAATAAGTACTGGAGCTGTTTCCTTGTAGAATGTTTAGTGCTGGTAGCACTTTTGTGTGCTACAATAATTGCTACAAGAAGTATGGTAAAGTGCTAGACTAATAAGCTAGTAAAAGTGCAGGAGAGGAGAGAACTAGCAGATCTAAGGAAAAAAATTGAAGAGCAGACTTTGGCACTGCTCAAAAGCTTACAAATAGTCCTGGATACAGCAAATCTGTATCTGGACCAGACTAGTTATAGGAAAGGCGGGAAACAAGTGCAAACATGGGCTTTTAAACCAGAAAGTTGAAAGAGATGGAAAAACTGTCCAAATGGCCAATAAACTACAATTTCTGGGCCAGAAACCACTCCGCTTGTGGTAGATAGGCTACATTGTGCTTACCACTCCCACTGATAAGCTAGAAGGCTTCCCTCCAACACAGAAAGTCTTGGGGGCTCAGAAGGTTACGTACCGTCCTGGATACAGCAAATCTGTATCTGGACTAGACTAGTTACAGGAAAGGCAGGAAACAAGCTTAGATTTATTTCTTTTTTTTACAGAAAAGTAGCTAAAACAGTACTAAAACAATTCAAGTGCAGTGCAAGCTAGTACACTTGAGTGTATAGCAGTATTAAACCAAATACAATTTAAATAAATGCAATTTATACAAAAATGTATTCTCAGCTGAATTTAATTATTGTTTTATTCAACTCTGAACAGTTAAAAAGTGCCAAAAATATACTTAGCGGAGAAGCACACACAGTCAGAACACAAGGAGATTCTAGCAATTTTTTTTTTTTTTTTTTTTTTTTAGTAAAGCGGAAAGAGAGAAAGCAGGAACAGAAGATAATTCAAGGTTAAGAACCTAAGTGGTTTGGCCTTGTCAAATGTTCTCTCTGTATGAAGTAGAATGAGCTAATGATGCTAGACTGGGAGGAGTGTCCCAGATCAAATTTACAGTAGGGGCAGGCAACTGTAAAGCCACCAAGTATAAGAACAAGACACCAATAGGGAGGGGGAGGGGGAAACTATTACAGCTACTAGCTACACTATAAGGCAGAAAACACTACATAAATGTTTATCATAGCAGAAAAACAGCAGTGAGCTACAAAATGAAAGTTTTAAACAGATAAAGGAGCAAGGAGCCTCTAGAGAATGCTTTTAACTGCACACAAATCAGTTATATGATACCTGACTAGAACACAGAAACCTCACAAAAAATGCACAGAAAAGCACAGATAGAGCACTCACAAACAGAAAATACAACTCTCAGTATGAAAAAGCAGTTCACAGTTGCCTAATTCAGTAAAAATGCAATTATAGTAATGAAAATTACAGTTAAACAGTATAAAACAGTGCACAAATGCAGTGAAACAATTAAAAAAAGCTTTATAACAGCACAAAATGTAGTAGTTAGCAGTATAGCACAATTACAAGCATTAAAGAAGTGCAATTCAATAAAATAAATGTAAGAAATAACTTATTCTGCTCTTAGAGTATAAGGGAATTTCTGCTTTGTCCCAGTGACGAATTACCACCCCACAGCCTGGTAAATACACTGACTAGCAAAAGAACTAGAAAACCCATAGCTAATTCATACCTGCTACCCACCCCTATATGGCTCTCCACTCCTCACCAACCTAAAACTACCAGTCAAACTAAATTGCAGCAATGCTATAACAAGGTTGCTTGCTTCACCATTAACAACCCCTGTAGAACTCACTACTGCCTTGCTCTTAAGCAACTTAACTGGGTCGAACTTCCAAACTACATTCATTATACTCAGCTAACCTTAACCCACAGATTGAGACACATTAATGAAAAGCACCCTGAGCTAAAAGGCTTGATACCAAACCTCTCAACCTCTTAGAGTAAGAAATCTGGACAAAGCCATAAATAAAAGTGGGACAAAGGCCCAAAATTAGGGACAATTTTTAAATATTTCTTTTACAAACTTAGAAAGTTGACAGAATAACAGGTTTTGCATTTGCATGATTATTCTGAAGGGTATGAAGTCTGAAACTCAAATGAATGTAATTATTTTCTAACTTCAGTCTTTAATGATTTGTCACTAATTTGCCAGAAAAACACAATTTTAAGAAAACCAGACAAAAATATGATGGAGAAACCTGGACATTCTGCAAAAGTCTGTACAGTTGAGAGGCATGCTTGATACATCTCTATCACCCTACTAGAAACCTATGTTCCAAACAAAGCTACTTCTTTCTGTCATCAAAGTTCAAAGCACATCTGGAACCACTTTATACTTTAAATCTGTAACAAAGTTATAGAACTCTCTCCCACCAGATCTTACACTGCTCCAAAATCACCAGGTCTTCAAAAAACACTTAAGAGAACTCATCTGTACTTTCTGGCTCTGTAACTGCTCTTCCCAAGGATAACAATACTTCTGCACCCCTCAACGTCCCTCTCCCTTTAAATTCCCTAACTATCCAACCACTTCTCCCTTCATTAATCTATATCTACATTTTCTAAATTACCTAATCTACTTCTCCTATATTATTCTACCTATTGTTCATTAACTCATTCAAAGTACTAAGTGGCTTTCCGTTTGGCGCAGTAATCTGCACTTAATACCACTTTACCAATCCTGCCTAATCATATCTTACCTTTGAGCATGAATTCACTCACCCAGATTACTGAGATAACAATAATTAAGATCTGCAAACATATTACCTGTTGTACATTGCATTGTGTCTAACTTTTAAAGCCTTGCAAATGTAAGCTACTATACTCTTCCTAACTAAAGTAACAGTGTATATAATGTATTTACTTTATTTTATTTTATTTTTATTTTACATTTGTTAACTGGGAAAGTCAGATTGAACACATATCCATTTTCAGTGGAGACCCAGGGAGAAAAGCTTCAATAGCATGTCATAATGAAATTACACAAGAATATCATACATAGATATAGGTTCCATAGAAACATAAGTTATGTATAGATTAACAATTCCTTTAGTAAAGTCAGCATACAGCATTCTAGTAGTAAGGTTTATATAGAATATAAAATATAAACACAAGAACATTTTTTTTGTCTTTCTAAATTATGAGTACTCTCAATATTTTGTTACAGAAATAACCAGTGATTATTAAGCTTTACAGTGAAAGGAATTAGGGGACCTTTAGTATTAATGTAACAGTGTATATAATTTATTAATGTAATAGTGCATATAATACATGTAAAACATTTTTATTACTTAAACTACTACCTGTATAATTTGCTAGTGTACCTTAGTTCAGTTATGTTACATGAACTTATTTACTGCAGCTTTTCTCTACAGCCCGCCACTGAAAAGGGACTTGCTGCCTAGATGGATCTCTCTGGTCAACAAATGTAAAATAAAATAAAGAAAAAGAAATAAAGTATTGGTCATTGTCTAGGAAAGCAAACAAAGCACACAGCCTTTTAATTAGAATTTTCTGAATAACTTTCCCTATAACTACTGTTAGGCTGACAGTTCTGTAGTTCCTGGATTTTTCTGGTCCCCTTCTTGTACAAGGACTCCATTATGTATTATTTCTATGTTCGATTCCTCACACTTCAGTATAGGTTACTGATCTGCTGAAGATATCCATCAGGGAGGTACCAGCAAAAATCCTGTGCTCTATTCTTTAATCTGCTTCTGTCAGTTCCTGTTTGGTCTGAACCTCTGTTTCTTTCACCACTCCCCCCCTTCTGTTTGATTTTTTTGTACTGTGCCACCTCCACCTGTCCACCACCCACTTTTGACCTCTTATATTCCTTATCTTACATTCCTGAGTTGCCACATTGGCTTTTTCCTCTTTTTCTCCATTTCATGGCTTCTTCAGACCTTTCTCCATAACAGTGAGTACTGCACCTTTAACTCGTTCCCATAAGCTCATCCCCTCAGTTTACCACCAGACCACATACTCATCTTAAAACTTCTTCTTCATCTCAGCAAATCCACTCCCCTAAAATCCCACCCCATCATCTTCATGCTTAAAGTCTTACTCTTACACCCTGCTCTAAACCACACAATAGCATAGTCACCGTTACAAGTGGCACCTAGACCTCGCCTTCTCTGAAGCCTATCTTGACTAGAACCTCATTCAGAAGTCTCTCTTTTCTGATGTAGTCTGAACTAACTGTTTGAATATCTCATGGTCCAAGGCCTCAGTTACCTCCCTCTCTCTTTCTTGCATAGAGACTGGAATCCCCACATTCTGCCCATGGCAGATTCCGATACACAAAGGTCACAGAACTCTTCCTCCTGCCCCACTCCTTTATTATTTCCTTCATTTTCTCATCCTCCTTTGAAGTTTTCATGGTTGCTTGATCAATTTGCAGTCCTCCTGTACCTAAAATACTCTGTGGCCCATTATTCTCTGATATCAGAAATGCCCTTAATCCCCTCCAGTATCACTGGATTTCTTTCTCATTTTCCTACCCATGTTCATCTGTTACATTGTGCATTCATTTCTCTTCTTACCTACTACCCACCTTCTCTACTTCCATGACTTATCCTGTTTTTCATCTTTGTTTTAAGATTCAGTCATAGAAATAAACATTTCTTACCCAGCTCTAAGCACTCTTATTTGCCCAGGATTAAGATGGAGCCTTTTACTCTTCATATTGCTGTTATATCTGGCAGGTGTTCTGCAATCATCCTATCAGTCTAAAGCTCATCTGTCTTGTCCACTGCTGTAGTCAATCATTATTTTCTCTAATCATCTCCTTTTGTCTGCTATCCTGCCATCTCTCCTCTATCCTGCCAGCTCTCTGACATTGTTTAATACTACTTTAACTGTAATCATTGATAACTTACTACTGCCTATTTGGACCATTACATACAAGCAACCCTCCTTTTTTGGTGGCCATTTAGTCACCTTCTCCAATGTCTCATAAAGTCCTGAGAACAGTTTCATTAGAACTTAGTCTCTAATGTCTCCCATGCCAATAGTCTTAATCTCAATGGATATTCAAGCTCCATTACCAAAACCCTCCTCTCTGCCCATACTAACTCTCCAGGCCTTCACTTCCAGATCCACGTCACTACCTCTGTTATGTGTACATTTTCCTTCTTCTTGTCTTATCACCCCCTTGTCCTCCTTACTTCTTATGCTATCTGCCACCCTCCATGACTTGCACCTGATCTTGTTCCCTCCTACTCCTGTATTTCACTCTTCGCTCCCTCTGTCCCACCTTATTTTATTCTTTCATGTCCTTGCCCTATAGTTCTTTTCTCTCCTTCCTCTTCACCCCCTCATGCTGACCTCTCCTTTACATCAATATAGTTATTCTCACTTTCCTATCCCTCTTGTTTGTCTTTTCGGCTTTTCCCGGTTAGAGGTCACCACAGCGGAACTCCGGTCCGCTAATGATTAGCAGTCGATTTTTATGGTGCCGACTTGCCAGCCCTACGCCCAACCTTCAGCGAAGGCACGCCCATTCACGCATGTCTTTCGGAGGCCACTCGACCGCGGGGAGGACATGCAGACTCCACACAGAAGGCACTCCAGCCCAGAATCGAACAGGGTACCTTCTATTTTTTTCCATCTGGCTAAGCGTCCTTGTCTAACAACTTTTATCATATTCTTCTTGAGGTCTTGACTTCTGCGTGACCATCAGTAGATCTGCTTTTAGTTCACCATTTGTCACTGTTTTCTGCACATGTCATTAAAGCTTGTCTTCCTTCACCTTGCACATCCCCATTTTATCTCCTAGCCTACTGTTTCTTCCTCCTATTCAGTTCCACTCATTTTTCATCCAATGAGCCAGTCTGCTATCATCCTGAGCAGCAGCATTCTTCCTTGAAGCCCCCCATTCTGCTGCATATCCCACAAACTCTGCCACTCCAAACCTGCTGAGCCAAACTTTTACCCTGCAACCTTTACATCAATCTGTCTCCTACATCTCTCACACATTCTGTACTGCATCTCTTAATCCCTGTCACATTCCTTGATGCCTCTTTTCCTACTAGCTCAGCTTCAGTGATACACATATAATAGCCTCCTTATCAAATGCTTTATCACTGAAGTGTTTATGTAAATGTCTGCCTTCTGTTTCAGGTGGTTATAGATAAAACACAACCTCTGAAAAACAGCACAGTAACTAGAGCCATTATGAATTCATAGCTGCAGCATAAATGTCATCCAGACATTCTGGGTCAATGAGGATCACACACAGAAATAAGCCTGCATCTGCCACGCATCCAGGGTCAGTGAAGATCACATATAGAAGTAAGCCTGCATCTGCCACATGTCCTGGATCACTGAGGATCGCACATAGAAGTAAGCCAGCATCTGCAACGCATCCAGGGTCAGTGAGGATCACACATAGAAGTAAGCCTGCATCTGCCACACATCCAGGATTAGTGAAGATCACATATAGAAGCAAGCCTGCATCTGCCACATGTCCTGGGTCACTGAGGATCGCACATAGAAGTAAGCCTGCATCTGCCACACATCCTGCATCAGTGAGGATCGCACATAGAAGTAAGCCTGCATCTGCCACACATTCTGCGTCAGTGAGGATCACACATAGAAGTAAGCCTGCATCTGCCACACATCCAGGGTCAGTGAGGATAACACATAGAAGTAAGCCTGCATCTGCCACGCATCCAGGGTCAGTGAGGATCACGCATAGAAGTAAGCCTGCATCTGCCACACATTCTGCGTCAGTGAGGATCACACATAGAAGTAAGCCTGCATCTGCAACGCATCCAGGGTCAGTGAGGATCACACATAGAAGTAAGCCTGCATCTGCCACACATCCAGGGTCAGTAAAGATCACATATAAAAGTAAGCCTGCATCTGCCACATGTCCTGGGTTACTGAGGATCACACATAGAAGTAAGCCTGCATCTGCAACGCATCCAGGGTCAGTGAGGATCACACATAGAAGTAAGCCTGCATCTGCCACACATCCAGGGTCAGTAAAGATCACATATAAAAGTAAGCCTGCATCTGCCACATGTCCTGGGTCACTGAGGATCACACATAGAAGTAAGCCTGCATCTGCCACACATCCTGCATCAGTGAGGATCACACATAGAAGTAAGCCTGCATCTGCCACGCATCCAGGGTCAGTGAGGATCACACATAGAAGTAAGCCTGCATCTGCCACGCATCCAGGGTCAGTGAGGATCACACATAGAAGTAAGCCTGCATCTGCCACGCATCCAGGGTCAGTGAGGATCACACATAGAAGTAAGCCTGCATCTGCCACGCATCCAGGGTCAGTGAGGATCACACATAGAAGTAAGCCTGCATCTGCCACGCATCCAGGGTCAGTGAGGATCACACATAGAAGTAAGCCTGCATCTGCCACGCATCCAGGGTCAGTGAGGATCACACATAGAAGTAAGCCTGCATCTGCCACGCATCCAGGGTCAGTGAGGATCACACATAGAAGTAAGCCTGCATCTGCCACACATCCTGCATCAGTGAGGATCGCACATAGAAGTAAGCCTGCATCTGCCACACATCCAGGGTCACTGAGGATCACACATAGAAGTAAGCCTGCATCTGCCACATGTCCTGGGTCACTGAGGATCGCACATAGAAGTAAGCCTGCAAACACCAAGAACAGTAAGCATGTACACGTTTTGCATAATAATATTAAGCATTTTAAGGGGTACAAACGGCTTAAAATGGAAGCCGTTTCAGGCATGAGATTTCTTTTCTATGTGAATTTTTATTTTTACATCAACACTCAAACTAGAAGTTCACCTAGACTTAGCTACAAAGGCAAATAACTGTATAACAATAATAATGTAACTTCTAATTTCATGCACACCTGAAAAGGTTTACTAATTTTAATGCCCTGATAATAAACATAAATGTAACGATTTATGTTATTCCATCTGGCTTTATAAGTTATGTTTCCTTACGATAGATGAGGGACCTAAAAGTGAATGAGCATATAAACATGTATGATCTAGTGCATCTTAAGTGATGCAGACATGCATTTATGTTGTCTGGATGTGAAATATTGTTTTGTCTTGTATGCAATGGGACAAGGGCATATGTCTGGAATGACTATACAAAGCACCTTTCTTGGAAACAGGGCTGTGAAACTTTATAGTAAGAACTCTATACATTCAAGTGGCTGATGATATGTAATATATCATTCACAAAGGACATTAATATGGAAAATAAGGTACTTCCTAATTTGTGATGGCTGGCACTACCAATATACAAGTTACAAGATCTAAGTCTGATCATAAAATGTCAGATGTTCAGCAGCAGGTATTAAGGGATGATATAAACTGTTTTATGTTTCTCATCAGATCCTGATCCAAACAATGTTATTCCTCTTTTGACAGTTTAAAATTTATCAGCATGTAGACACTGATTTATATGCTCAGGTCTGTATTATACTTGGAAACAAAGTTGCATTGTTAACTGTTACAGTATAATCCAGAAGAAATCAAATGCAAGACTGCTGGAAAAGAACACTAGCTATTGTGATGCACATCTACACAGCTGTCAGCAGGCCTCATAGTGTATCGAACTACATAACGCTGAGTGCTCACATGGTGCTGCATTTTGAAAACAAA